>NW_025814823.1:37230000-37830000 GCF_022079265.1 Lynx rufus
GACCAATTACTAATAAGGAGCTTAAATCAGTAATCAAAAACCTCCCCAAAAGAAAAGTTCAGGACCACATGGCTTTACTGGTAAATTCTACCAAACATTTAAAGAAAAATAATAGCATTTTTTCCAAAATTCTTCCAAACAAAAGAAGAGTGGGAAACACTTCCAAACTCATTTTACAAGACCAATATTACCCTACTACCAAAGCCACCAAAGGATGCTACAAGAAAAGAAAATTATAAGCCAATATCCCTGGTGAATATAGATGCCAAAATCCTCAATAAAATATTAGGAAACCAAATTCATCAATACATTAAAAGGACCATAACCACGATCAAGTAGGCTTTTATGCCAAAAATGAAAGGATAGTTTAACAATGCAAATCAATAAATGTGATACAGAACATTTATAAAAGGGAGGATATAGACTATATGATCATCTCAATATGAACACTCAGATGAACACTCAGATGAAGTGTTTGAGAAAATTCAATATCCTTTCGTGACAAAAACTCTCAACAAATTATGTATAGATGGAACATATCTCAGTATAATAAAAGTCACATATGACAAGCCTATAACAGGTATCATACTCAACACTGAAAATCTGAAAGCTTTTCCTTTAAGATCAGGAACCAGACAAGAATGCCCATTCTCACAACTTTCCTCAACATAATACTGGAAGTTCTAGCGGCAGCAATTAGGCAAGAATTATATATATATATATATATATATATATATATATATATGGCATCCAAATCAGACAGGGAGAAGTAAAATTATCCTTGTTTGCCAATGATATGATATATTATACATAGAAAATCCTGAAGACTCTACCAGAAACTATTAGAACTAATAAATAGGAGCTGGTTATCAATAAAGAGGTTCAACTACACTGATGAATATAGCTGCTAGCTATTTGCCTCCCAAAAGACTCCAGTACTACTATTTTCATTTTTTTTTAAATATAATTTATTGTCACATTGGCTAACATACACTGTGTAAAGTGTGCTCTTGGATTTGGGGTAGATTTCCGTGATTCATCACTTACACATCCACCCTCAGTTTTTTCTCTGTATTAAAGAATCTCTTATGGTCTGCCTCCCACCCTCTCCGTTTGTAACTTTTTTTTTCCTTTCCTTCCCCCATGGTCTTCTGTTAAGTTTCTCAAGATCCACATATGAGTGAAAACATATATCTGTCCTTCTCTGATTGACTTATTTCACTTATCATAATACATTTCGGTTCCATCCACATTGCTGCAAATGGCATGATTTCATTCTTCCTCATTGCCAAGTAGTATTCCATTGTATGTATAAACCACATGTTCTTTATCAATTCATCAGTTAATGGACAGTTAGGCTCTATCCATAATTTGGCTATTGATGAAATCATTGCTATAAACATTGGGGTACATGTGCCTTGATAAATCAGCACTTCTGTATCCCTTGGATAAATTCATAGTAGCGGTATAGCTGGGTGGTGGGGTAGTTCTATTTTTAATTTTTTGAGGAACCTCCACACTGTTTTCCAGAGTGGCTGCACCAGTTTGCATTCCCACCAACAATGGAAGAGGGTTTCCATTTCTCCACATCCTCACCAGCATCTGTAGTTTCCTCAGTTGTTCATTTTAGTCACTCTGACTGGTGTGAGGTCACATCTCAGTGTTGTTTTGATATGTATTTCCCTGATGGTGAGTGAGGTTGAGTATCTTTTCATGTGTCTTTTGGCCATCTGGATGTCTTCTTTGAAAAAGTGTCTATTCACGCTCTGCCCATTTCTTCAGGGGATTATTTGTTATTCAGGTATTGAGTTTGGTAAGTTCTTTTTTTTTAAAATCAAATTTATTGTCAAATTGGTTTCCATACAACACCCAGTGCTCATCCCAAAAGGTGCCCTCCTCAATACCCATCTCCCACCCTCCCTGCCCTCCCACCCCCCATCTACCCTCAGTCTATTCTCAGTTTTTAAGAGTCTCTTATGCTTTGGCTCTCTCCCTCTCTAACCTCTTTTTTTTTTCCTTCCCCTCCCCCATGGACTTCTGTTAAGTTTCTCAGGATCCACATAAGAGTGAAAACATATGGTAGTGTCTTTCTCTATATGACTTATTTCACTTAGCATAACATTCTCCAGTCCCATCCACGTTGCTACAAAAGGCCATATTTCATTCTTTCTCATTGCCAAGTACTATTCCATTGTGTATATAAACCACAATTTCTTTATCCATTCATCCGTTGATGGACATTTAGGCTCTTTCCATAATTTGGCTACTGTTGAGAGTGCTGCTATAAGCATTGGGGTACAAGTGCCCCTATGCATCAGCATTCCTGTATCCCTTGGGTAAATTCCTAGCAGTGCCATTGCTGGGTCATAGGGTAGGTCTATTTTTAATTTTTTGAGGAACCTCCACACTGTTTTCCAGAGTTGCTGCACCAGTTTGCATTCCCACCAACAGTGCAAGAGGGTTCCCGTTTCTCCACATCCTCTCCAGCATCTATAGTCTCCTGATTTGTTCATTTTAGCCACTCTGACTGGTGTGAGGTACTATCTTGGTGTGATTTTGATTTGTATTTCCTTGATGAGGAGTGACATTGAACATCTTTTCATGTGCCTGTTGGCCATCCGGATGTCTTCTTTAGAGAAGTGTCTATTCATGTTTTCTGCCCATTTCTTCACTGGATTATTTGTTTTTTTGGGTATGGAGTTTGGTGAGCTCGTTACAGATTTTGGATACTAGCCCTTTGTCCGATATGTCATTTGCAAATATCTTCCCATTCCGTTGGTTGCCTTTTAGTTTTGTTGATTATTTCCTTTGCTGCGCAGAAGTTTTTATCTGGATAAGGTCCCAATAGTTCATTTTTGCTTTTATTCCCTTGCCTTTGGGGATGTGTCAAGTAAGAAATTGCTGCGGCTGAGGTCAAAGAGGTCTTTTCCTGCTTTCTCCTCTAGTGTTTTGATGGTTTCATGTCTCACATTCAAGTCCTTTATCCATTTTGAGTTTGTTTTTGTGAATGGTGTAAGAAAGTGGTCTAGTTTCATCCTTCTGCATGTTTCTGTCCAGTTCTCCCAGCACCATTTGTTAAAGAGACTGTCTTTTTTCCATTGGAAGTTCTTTCCTGCTTTGTCAAAGATTAGTTGGCCATGCTTTTGTGGGTCTAGGTCTGGGGTTTCTATTCTATTCCATTGGTCTATGTGTCTGTTTTTGTGCCAATACCATGCTGTCTTGATGATTACAGCTTTGTAGTAGAGGCTAAAGTCTGGGACTGTGATGCCTCCTGCTTTGGTCTTCTTCAAAATTACTTTGGCTATTTGGGGTCTTTTGTGGTTCCATACAAATTTTAGGGTTGCTTGTTCTAGCTTTGAGAAGAATGCTGGTGCAATTTTGAATGGGGTTGCATTGAATTTGTAGATAGCTTTGGGTGGTATTGACATTTTAACAATATTTATTCTTCCAAATCCATGAGCATGGAATGTTTTTCCATTTCTTTATATCTTCTTCAATTTCCTTCATAAGCTTTCTATAGTTTTCAGCATACAGATCTTTTACATCTTTGGTTAGGCTTATTCCTAGGTATTTTATGCTTCTTGGTGCAATTGTGAATGGGATCAGTTTCTTTATTTGTCTTTCTGTTGCTTCATTATTCGTGTATAAGAATGCAACTGATTTCTGTACATTGATTTTGTATCCTGTGACTTTGCTAAATTCATGTATCAGTTCTAGCAGATTTTGGTGGAGTCTATCGGGTTTTTCCATGTATAATATCATGTCATCTGCAAAAAGTGAAAGCTTGACCTCATCATTGCCAATTTTGATGCCTTTGATTTCCTTTTGTTGTCTAATTGATGATGCTAGCACTTCCAACACTATGTTAAACAACAGCGGTGAGAGTGGACATCCCTGTCATGTCCCTGGTCTCAGGGAGAAAGCTCTCAGTTTTTCCCCTTTGAGGATGATATTAGCTGTGGGCTTTTCATAAATGGCTTCTAGGATGTTTAAGTATGTTCCTTCTATCCCGACTTTCTCGAGGGTTTTTATTAAGAAATGATCCTGAATTTTGTCAAATGCTTTTTCTTCATCGATTGACAGGATCATATGGTTCTTATCTTTTCTTTTATTAATGTGATGTATCACATTGATTGATTTGCGAATGTTGAACCAGCCCTGCAGCCTGGGAATGAATCCCACTTGATCATGGTGAATAATTCTTTTTATAAGCTGTTGAATTTGATTCGCTAGTATCTTATTGAGAATTTTTGCATCCATATTCATCAGGGATATTGGCCTGTAGTTCTCTTTTTTTGCTGGGTCTCTGTCTGGTTTAGGAATCAAAGTAATGCTGGCTTCATAGAATGAGTCTGGAAGTTTTCCTTCTCTTTCTATTTTTTGGAATAGCTTGAGAAGGGTAGGTATTATCTCTGCTTTAAATGTCTGGTAGAATTCCCCTGGGAAGCCATCTGGTCATGGACTCTTATTTTTTGGAGGATTTTTGATAACTGATTCAATTTCTTCGCTGGTTATGGGTCTGTTCAAGCTTTCTATTTCCTCCTGATTGAGTTTGGAAGTGTGTGGGTGTTTAGGAATTTGTCCCTTTCTTCCAGGCTGTCCAGTTTGTTGGCTATACTGTACTATACTATACTATACTATACTATACTATACTATACTATACTGTAATTTTTCATAGTATTCCCTGATAATTGCTTGTATTTCTGAGGGATTAGTTGTAATAATTCCATTTTCATTCATGATTTTATCTATTTGGGTCATCTCCCTTTTCTTTTTGAGAAGCCTGGCTAGAGGTTTATCAATTTTGTTTATTTTTTCAAAAAACCAACTCTTGGTTTTATTGATCTGCTCTACAGATTTTTTAGATTCTCTATTGTTTATTTCTGCTCTGATCTTTATTATTTCTCTTCCTCTGCTGGGTTTGGGCTGCCTTTGCTGTTCTGCTTCTATTTACTTTAGGTGTGCTGTTAGATTTTGTATTTGGGATTTTTCTTGTTTCTTGAGATAGGCCTGGATTGCAATGTATTTTCCTCTCAGGACTGCCTTCGTTGCGTCCCAAAGCATTTGGATTGTTGTATTTTCATTTTCATTTGTTTCCATATATTTTTTAATTTCTTCTCTAATTGCCTGGTTGACCCATTCATTCTTTAGTAGGGTGTTCTTTAACCTCCATGCTTTTGGAGGTTTTCCAGACTTTTTCTGTGGTTGATTTTAAGCTTCATAGCATTGTGGTCTGAAAGTATGCATGGTATGATCTCAATTCTTGTATACTTATGAAGGGCTTTTTTGTGACCCAGTATCTGGTCTATCTTGGAGAATGTTCCATGTGCACTCGAGAAGAAAGTATATTCTGTTGCTTTGGGATGCAGAGTTCTAAATATATCTGTCAAGTTCATCTGATCCAATGTATCATTTGGGGCCCTTGTTTCTTTATTGATCCTGTGTCTAGATGATCTATCCATTGCTGTAAGTGGAGTATTAAAGTCCCCTGCAATTACCACATTCTTATCAATAAGGTTGCTTATGTTTGTGAGTAATTGTTTTATATATTTGGGGGCTCCCGTATTCGGCACATAGACATTTATAATTGTTAGCTCTTCCTGATGGATAGACCCTGTAATTATTATATAATGCCCTTCTTCATCTCTTGGTACAGCTTTTACTTTAAAGTCTAGTTTGTCTGATATAAGTATGGCTACTCCAGCTTTCTTTTGACTTCCAGTAGCATGATAGCTAGTTCTCCACCCCCTCACTTTCAATCTGAAGGTGTCCTCAGGTCTAAAACGAGTCTCTTTTAGACAGCAAATAGAGGGGTCTTATTTTTTTTAATCCATTCTGATACCCTATGTCTTTTAGTTGGAGCATTTAGTCCATTTACATTCAGTGTTATTATAGAAAACACTGGGTTTAGAGTCATTGTGATGTCTGTAGGTTTCATGCTTGTAGCGATGTCTCTGGTACTTTGTCTCACAGGATCCCCCTTAGGATCTCTTGGAGGGCTGGTTTAGTGGTGACGAATTCCTTCAGGTTTTCTTTGTTTGGGAAGACCTTTATCTCTCCTTCTATTCTAAATGACAGATTTGCTGGATAGAGGATTCTCAGTTGCATATTTTTTTTCTGTTCATCACATTGAAGATTTCCTACCATTCCTTTCTGGCCTGCCAAGTTTCAGTAGAGAGATCCATCACTAGTTTTATCGGTCTCCCTTTATATGTTAGAGCATGTTTATCCCTACCTGCTTTCAGAATCTTCTCTTTACCCTTGTATTTTGCCAGTTTCACTATGATATGTCGTGCAGAAGATCGATTCAAGTTACGTCTGAAGGGAGTTCTCTGTGCCTCTTGGATTTCAGTGCCTTTTTCCTTCCCCAGATCAGGGAAGTTCTCAGCTATTTTTTCAAGCACCTTTCCCTCTCTCTTCCTCCCCTGGAATCCAAATTATGTGTATATTATTGCGTTTAATTGTGTCACTTAGGTTCTCTAATTCTCCCCTCATACTTCTGGATTTTTTTATCTCTCTTTTTCTCAGCTTCCTCTTTTTCCATAATTTTATCTTCGAATTCACCTTTTCTCTCCTCTGCCTCTTCAATCCGAGCTGTGGTTGCCTCCATTTTATTTTGCAGCTCATTTATAGTATTTTTAGCTCCTCCTGACTGTTTCTTAGTCCCTTGATCTCTGTAGTAATAGATTCTCTGCTGTCCTCTATACTTTCTCAAGCCCAGCAATTAATTTTATAACTATTATTTTAAATTCATTTTCTGTTACATTGTTTAAATCGTTTTTGATCAGTTCGTTAGCTGTCGCTACTTCCTGAAGTTTCTTTTGAGGAGGATTCTTCCGTTTTGTCATTTTGGATAGTCCCTGGAGTGGCGCAGAACTGCAGGGCTCTTCCCCTGTGCTGTCTGGAGTAACTTGCATTGGTGGGTGGGGCCACAGTCAGACCTGATGTCTGCCCCCAGCCCACTGCTGGGGCCACAGTCAGACTGGTGTGTCCCTTATCTTCCCCTCTCCTAGGGGCAGGACTCACTGTGGAGTGGTGTGCCCCCTGTCTGGCCTACTTGCACACTGCCAGGCTTGTGGTGCTGCTTCAATGGGATCTGGCGTATTAGCTGGGGTGGATCCGCAAGGTGCACATGGCGGGAGGGGCAGACTCAGCTCACTTTGCCTTTGGTGGTCCACTTCGGAAGGGGCCCTGTGGCACTGGGAGGGAGGCAGACCCCTCGGAGGGATGGATCCACCGAAGCACAGCGTTGGGTGTTTGCCCGGTGCAAGCAAGTTCCGGAAAGGGGAACTGGTTCCCTTTGGGATTTTGGCTGGGGGATGGGCGAGGGAGATGGCGCTGGCGAGCGCCTTTGTTCCCCACCTAGCTGAGTTTTGTCCTCCAGGGCTCAAGAACTCTCCCTCCCGTTGTCCTTCAGCCCTCCCACTTTCTGAGCAGAGCTGTTGACTTATAACATTCCAGATATTAAATCCCGCTGGCTGTCAGAACACACTCCATCTGGCCCCTCCACTTTTGCAAGCCAGAGTCTGGGGATCTGCCTTGCAGGGCGGGCTGCCCCTCCACCGCCCCGGCTCCCTCCCGCCAGTCCGTGTAGTGTGCACCGCCCCTCCGCCCTTCCTATCCTCTTCCGTGGGCCTCTAGTCTATGCTTGGCTCTGGAGAGCCCATTCTGTTAGTCTTCTGGCAGTTTTCTGTGTTATTTAGGCAGATGTGGGTGGAATCTAAGTGGTCAGCAGGACGCGGCGAGCCCAGCATCCACCTACGCCGCCATCTTCCTCTGTCTTGAGTTTGGTAAGTTCTCTACCACTATTTTCATTTGTAATGAAACTCAGAAATTTAAAAAGCTGAGCACTTTTTATGATATCATTGTTGCTGTGACTTGAAAATATAATTTGCTAGAACACAAAAAGACCAAAATGAAAGGTTTTTTTTCTTTCCATGCTTAAAAGTGTAGCAGCTGCCTAGTTATTTTAGAACACTACTCTGATGTGTATAAAGTGATTGACTTTCTAGCTTGCCTTGTCCAGAGAATATTAAAACCCTAGGTTGAAGTTTAGCCATCTTACTTGGCTTTTTATTACTAATATGATATACTAAGGTAGATCCTTTTGAGACGACAACTAGGTATTATGTATAAAAGGTAATATTGCTAATATTGCTAGGTTAATAAAGATAATTGAGGGACACCTGGGTGGCTCAGTCATTTAAGGGTACGACTATGGCTCAGGTCATGATCTTGTGGTTTGTGGATTCAAGCCCCACATTGGGCTCTGTGTTGACAGCTCAGAGCCTGGAGCCTGCTTCAGATTCTGTGTCTCCCTCTCTTTCTTTCCCTCCTCTGCCCGTGCTCTGTCTCTCTCTCTCTCTCTCTCTTTCTCAAAAATAAGTAAACATTAAAAAATATATAATTGAATCCATTAGTGGTCATGTATATGTTAATGACTGAATTAAATTACATGAGAGAAATAAATTCTTTTTGATTACTGGTCTTAAATAAAGAACTAATGAATTTAGTAAACAATACAAAATCACTGTATAAAATCATTTGTGTTTCTATATACTAATGGTGAATTTTTGGAAAGAGAAATTAAGAAAACAATCCCATTTACAGTAGCATCAAAAGCAGTAAAAAACTCACAAATAAATTTAACTGAGGAGGTGAAAGATCCATACACTTAAAACTATAAGACATAGAAAGAAATTGAAGATACAAGTAAATGGAAATGTGTTCCATGTTTATGGATTCAAAAATTAATATCATGAAGTTGTTTATACTACTCAAAGTAATCTAGAAACTTAATAAAATCCATATAAAAATTCCAATAGTATTTTTCACAGCAGTGAAACAAACAATGCTAAAATTTGTGTTAAATCACAATAGATGCTAAACACACAAAGCAATCTTGAGAAAGAACAAAGCTGGAAGCATTACACTTCTTTATTTCAAGCTATATTGCAAAGCTACAGTAATTAAAGCAATATGGTATTGACACAAAAACAGACACGTAGATCAATAATACAGAGTAGAAAGACCAGAAATATACTCATGCCTATATATGGTCAATTAATTTTTGACAACAGAGCCAAGAATATACAATGGAGAAAGGATAGTCTCTTTAACAAATGGTAGTGGGAAAACTGGATCACTTGCAAAAGAACGAGAGTGGACCCCTATTTTATCTCATACACAAAACTCAACTCAAAGTGGATTAAAATTTTCAACATAAGACCTGCAAACATAAAAGTCCTAGAAGACATAGAGAGTAATTTTCTTGATATGAGTCTTGGCAATGAGTTTTTGGATTTGGCACTAAAAGCAAAGGCAAGAAAACTTTAAAATAAGTGAGACTTCACCAAAGTAGAAAACTTCTCCACAGCAAAGGAAAACATGAAAAAAAAATGGAAAAGCAACATACGGAATGAGAGAAAATATTTGCAAACCACATATCCACTAAGGGGTTGAGATCTAAACTACACAAGGGGGAGCCTGGGTGGCTCAGTCAGTTGAGCATCCGACTTGGGCTCAGGTCATGATCTCGCAGTTTGTGGCTGTGAGCTAAAAAAACAAGGAACTTATCCAACTCAATAGCAAAAACCAAATAACTCCTTTGAAAAATGAGCAAAAGATCTGAATCAACGTTTTCTGAAAGAACTAATGGCTAATGGATACATTAAAAGGTGCTCAATATGACTAATCATTAAGGAAATGTAAATCAAAATCATAATGAGATATTGTCTCACACCTCTTAGGATGTTTATTATCAAAGTGACAAGAAATAACAAATGCTGGCAAAATTGCAGAGAAAAGGGAGCCCCTGTACTCTCTTGGTAAGAATGTAAATTGGTAAATCCACTATGGAAAACAATATGCAGATTTCTCAAGAAATTGATAATAGAAATAACACATGATCCAGAAATCCCTCTTCTGCATATATATCCAAAGGAAATGAAATTATTATCTCAAAGAGATACCTGTACTCTCATGTTCACTGGAACATTATTCACAATAGCTGAGATATGGAAACAACCTAAATGTCCATTGATGGATGAGTGGATCAAGAAAATGTGAGGAATAGGGGAGCCTGGGTGGCTCAGTTGGTTAAGCGTCTGACTTCAGCTAGGTCACGATCTCACTGTTTGTGGGTTCAAGCCCTGCATCAGTCTCTTTGCTGACAGCTCAGAGCCTGGAGCCTGCTTCATATTCTTGTCTCTGCCCCTCTCCTACTCCTGCTCTCTCTGTCTCCAAAATAAATAAACATTAAAAAATTTTAAAAAAGAAAATGTGAGGAATGTATATTTATCTTATATACTATATATACACTTTCCATATATATATATATATATATATATATATATATATTCACACACACACATTCTATTTTTAAATTCTTTTTGCATTCTGCACACCAACACAGAGTAATAGAAAATCACTTAAATATGTAGGAGCTCTTTACAATTAGATCTACAATTTATACATTTATTTTATGTGCATGTCAGTGAAAATCACGAACAATTATGAAATAGGACAAAGTCTTTTATCAAAAAGAACCAAAAAATCTTATGAAAGTATTGTCTAGGTACGAAGAAAGAGTATTGTACTCTGGTGTCTTCACATCCTTTTCTTCTGTGTATTTATATACAACATACTGTATCCTTGGATAAATTCATCCCATACTTATTCTTCCATTGTCTATATATATATATATATATATATATATATATATATATATATATATAATAGAATGTTATTCCGCCTTAAAAAAGAAGATGTTTCTGTCCTTTGTGACAAAGTGGATAATTCTAGAGAGCTATATGTTAAGTGAAATAAACCAGACAAAGACAAATAATGTATGGTCTCCATGATATGTGGGAAAAGAAAAAAGACTGAACTTATAGAAACAAAGTAGAAGAGTGGTTTCCAGAGGCTAGAGGATGGTAGAAATTGGTTGAGTTTGGTAAAAGGGTACAAACTTTCCAATTATAATATGAGTAAGGTTTGAGGATCTGATGTATAGCATGGTGACTGTAGTTGATATTACCATATATGTAATTATATAATACTGTGTAATTGAAATTTGCTAAGAGAACTTAAGAGAAAAAAAAGATAAACATATAAGGTGATGGATGTGTTAATTAACTTAATTATGGGAAGCCTTTAATAATATATACCTATATAAAATTATCACACTATACACTTTAAATATATTGCAGCTTTATTTGTCAATTATATCTCAACAAAGTTGAAAAAATAACGTGAAATTTGGGGTAATAACAAAGGCATAAAATGCTAATTTGAGTGTAGCATCAGCCTTAGTAAGAGATGTAGTGTGCCAAGACGGCCATTTTGTATTGGGGTAAAGTTATAATAGTGGTAGCCTACTCACTCAGCTTCATATTCTTCATTAGGAAAAAAGTACAAGGATTCACCATGTTATTCACTCAACTTGAAAATTTCATAAAGGTGAAAACTGAAAGTTTTGGGCCACACTTTTGAGAACTGTAGGAAAATTCCTTTTTTTCCCCCTTTTTTTTTTCTTCTTTATTTGGAAGAACAAAAGCTCAAGATACGAATCTGACAAGGAATACCTAATATAAGGTGATCCTTTCAGGACCTGTTAGGTTAAGCAGCAGCATTTAGAGATACGGTTGGATGCCAACATCTTAAGGTTATAGCTGAATAAATGCATGGTGCTGATGCTGTTCAAGGGCTTTACAACAGAGAGGAAAATTTTCCAGAGGAAGATTAACAACTATCTAGAAGTCTTGGGCAGCAAAGTAAGACAAAAATAAGATGTAGGGAATTTCATAGTGAAAGAAATTATGAAAATGTGGGGAAAGGGAAACCTTTGTGCACTGTTGGTGGGAATGTAAATTGGTACACCCACTGTGGAAAACAATATGGAGGTTCCTCAAAAAATTAAGAATAGAATAGTTACCAACTACCATGAGATCCATCAATCTCACTTCTTGATTTATCTGAGGGAAATGAAAACACTAACTCAAAAAGATATATGCACCCCCATGTTTATTGAAGCATGATTTACAGTAGCTTAGACATGGAAGCAGCCTAAGTGTCACTGATAGATGAATGGATAAGGAAAATATAATTTAGCCATAAAAAAGAAGAAAACTTGCCATTTATGACAATATGTTGGACACAGAGGGCATTATGCTAAATGAAATAAATCATAGAGAAAGAAAAATACCATATTATCTCACTTATATGTGGAATCTGAAAAACAAACAAGCAAAGAAAACAAACTTATAGATACAGAAAATAGATTGATGGTTACCAGAGGTTGGGGGGAGAGGAAGTGGGCTAAAAGGGTGAAGATGGTCAAAGGGTATAAACTTCCAGTTATAAAATAAATATGGTGGTATAATGTATAGCATGGTGACTATACTTAATAATACTGTGGTGCATATTTAAAAGTTGCTTAAAGGGTAGATCTTAAACACTCTTATCACAAGAAATAAAAATTATAACTATGCATGCTGACAGGTGTTAATTAACTAGACCTATTGTGATCATTTTGAAATATTTACAAATATCAAATCACTGTATTGTGCACATGAAACTAATACAGTGTTACATAGCAATTAGACTTTAAATTAAAAATGGAAGGAATTGGATTTTTATCATGTAAGTCATACAAATATAAATCTATCATTAAGATGAGGGGAGGCAGAGGGTAAGGAAGGAACAAGTAGATGTCCTTCACTTTCACGAATAGATTCTTTCTTAGCATGTGGGTTTTCTCCCCTTGGCTTAATACTATTATGATGAAGGTATAGCCTCTTGGAAAACAAACGTAAGGGATTAAGTGGACTTCTTTCTATGAGTAAAAGAGAAAGATGATGCCAAAGTCGTTGCATTTTCCATGTTCTTATACTAGCAACAGATTTTTCAGCTCTTCAAACCTCTTTGTGTAATGATAATTGTTTTAATAGAATTAAGCTGAAGTATCATCTGAGCTGGTGGAATGTATACATGGGTGTGTGATATAACCCCAGATGGAAAATTCCTGATGTTCCGGATACTATACTTTATAAAATAAATTTGTTTTTATTACTAGTTTTATAAGCACTAATGATATTGATGCGTTTATTAAAACAAGTATATATTTTATTTAGAAATGGCTACCACATAATTAGCCAAATTTATTATTTATTTAATGACTAAAAACTTAGCATTAAATATTAAGCTAGCAATGACACCACCTTCAACTATTTTGCAACTGACCTTTGCTTTCATGGTATTTATTAAATTAACTTATTTATTAAACTGTCTAAACGTATTAAATAAAATATATTTCTGTATCAGTTAAGACTTTTAAGGTCAAGTGACTAAAAGCTCTACTATATTTATTTAAGCCAATCCAGAATCTTGTTGTCTCCCATTACTGAATTGTCCAAGCAGATATGGCATCAGGCCATCTTTCTTCGTATTACACTCTCTGACAGCCCAAATGCTCATGTATCTACCAATACATCAATAAATTAGGTAACAGTTATTGAGTACTTACTAGATTTCTGGCACTCTTCTAAGGTGTTTATGTATAATAACTAATACAACAATTCTCTAAGGTGAATTTCTCATTAGTAGAATGAGCTAGCATTGCAAGGAAAACAGGCTGGTTCCATATTCATAATTATATCACTGCCCTGGCTTACAAAAATTTAAACAAATAAAAAAAATCAATGAAAATTCTTGGAAAGCATTTTTATATATGTCAACGACCTACAGAACACATAGTGAAGGAATAAGAATATGTATCTTCTTCTTGCCTAGAGATTCTCATCTGCAAGGAAGTTGCCAACTTTGCCTCTCCTTGCATAAAACTGAAAACTTGTCCAATCATCTAGATCTGTCTCCTTCAGGCATGAGGCTATCTTCCAGGTTTTTAGATGCTAATTGGGTATCCCCCATTATATCTATTCCCATAAATATTCACATTTAACCATTAGCATAGGAAGAGAGAAATGGGGAATCTTCTGGAACTCTCATGGCAGCAGCAGCATTCACCCCATATAAAACTGTGTCCTGGATGAGGTTGCCCAGATAAATTTGAATTCCAGATAAACAGCAATTACTACTCTTTTAATATAAATATGTCCCACAAACTATTTAGTACATAATTATACCATGAAATATTCAATGCTTCTCTGAAATTCAATTTTAACTGGGTGTCCTGATTTTATCTGCCAATGTTAGTACAGGCAACATTTTAATTATGCATCCTTTTAAGGCTGGTTCACCAGTCTCTTCAAGAGAAAGCATAAGGATGGGTCGATTTTTAGCTTTTGATCTTTCATTATTATTCTACAGATATTTTGTATGAGTCAACAATAATCCTAAAAAGACTCAAAGTAATATCAAATCATTTTTCAAGTTTTCTGTGTTATCTCCTTAAACAGATTCTTTTAAATTCACAAGTTCCACTTTGCTTAAAATCATCCAAAGACTACCCATTGCCTAGAGAAATGTTCTCTATTTTTTCAAGTATAATTAACATCCAGTGTTATAGTAGTCTCAGGTATTCAATATAATTATTCCACAATTCTACACATTTCTCAGTGCTCCTCAAAAAGAGTATACCCTTAATCCCCTTCACCTATTTAACCCATCCCTCCACTCACCTCCCCTCTGGCAAGCACCAGTTTGTTCTCTGTATTTAAGAGCCTGGTTTTTTGTTTGTTTGTTGGTCTCTTTTTTTCTTTGTTCATTTGTTTTGTTTCTTAAATTCCACATATGAGTGAAATTATATGGCTTTTGTCTTTGGCTGACTGATTTATTTCACTTAACATCACACCCTCAAAATCTATCCATATTGTTGCAAATGGCAAAAGTCACATTCCTTTTTATAGCTTAGTACTATTCCATTATATATATATATAACACTTTATCCACTCATCTGTCAGGGGACACTTGGACTTGTTTCCCTATCTTGGCTATTGTAAATAATGCAATAAACACAGGGATGCCTATATCTTTTCAAATTAGTATTTGTTTTCTTTGGATAAAGATCCAGTAGTGGAATTACTGGATCATATGGTGATTCCATTTTTAATTTTTTGAGGAAACTCCATATTGTTTTCCACAGTAGCTGTACGAGTTTACACTCCCATCAACAGTGCAGTAGTGTTCCTTTCTCTCCACGTCCTTATAAGCACTTGTTATTTTTTGTCTTTTTATTGTAGCCATTTTGACAGATGTAAGGTATTGTGGTTTTGATTTGCATTTCCTTGATAATTAATGATGTTGAGCATCTTTTCATGTGTATGATGGCCGTCTCTATGTCTTTAGAAAACTGTCTATTCAGATCCTCTGCCCACTTTTTTAATTGGATTGTTTCTTTCTTTCTTTCTTTCTTTCTTGGTATTGAGTTGTAGAAATTCTTTATTTTGGATATTAACCCCTTATTGAGTTTATGATTTGCAAATATTTTCTCAGTAGATTGCTGTTTGGTTTTGTTGATGGTTTCCTTCGCTGTGCAGAAGAAGGTCTGGCACATAAATGTCTTTACAATCTGTACCCTGCCTACATTGCTAACATTATTTCTCAGCTTTCCTTTTCATGCCACACTAGTTCCAGCTCCGTGAATTATTTTATACTTCCTAAACACAAATTTGACTGATGTTTTGCTATGTCCTCTCTGCCTTAAATAACTACCTCCCCTTTATCACAATCCTTTCGTCCTTCATGATTTCTTGTGTGTGTGCCAACCGTGTAGTCTACACTCATCTATTATAAATATTTTAGTACACAACTTTTACATTCCTATTTCTACAACTAGATTGTTATTCCCTCGAGATCAGGTACCATATCTTCATATTCTTCATATTCTGTAGAACATAGAGCATAAGTTACCAAATCCTAGGCATTCAATGAATGAATAAATGAAAGAATAAAGAATAACTAAATTGTCTCTAACCAAGCCAAGAAACATCCGGCTACAGCAGGATGTAGAAAACATTTCTTCCCTCCATTTCTTAAATCTTCCTGTTGTTTCCAGACAACATTTTGTTCATCATTCAAAATGAAAGTAGAAGACATGATATATACAGCTGTTTAATTATCATATACATTCTTTCAGTGATACCATTGCCCTTTTTTTTTGAGCAAAAAGCAGAGTGAAATATATTTTCAGTATGACAGAAAGCAAATAGGAGAAACATCAATGTCACATCATCCTGATTGCCTGTTCTGTATTGTGCAGACAGGACTTTAGCTGCTGAAAACCTTTCTAGTTCTGCAGAGTAGTTATCTTTAATGAACACTTTTTTGAGCATACTAAATAAAGACCTTGGCATATGGCATATAATTCAGAATGATTCATTCTGCCTAGTTTGCAAGTAATCAAACATGTCTACCCCTCCTCCCCACCAAGTTATGAGATTAGTAGGTAGGATTTTAATGGACAACAGTTCTGCAGAATCTTTTTAAAAATCTTATTGAACTAGCAATAGCAATAATCACATTACATGGATGAGGCATGAGTTAAAGTTACAATCTTCATATTAAAATGTCATGGGGCAATGATATAACAGAAAATGGTAGAAAGAATGAACTGTGATGCTTTAAGAAAAAACAGGGAGAACTATCAATTTAAAATATCAAGGGATAAAAAAATATTGTTTTAGTGATTTTAGTGTTGTTTAGGTTAAAATTAAAACCACTACAGTAAAGCTCTCATGACTTATTTTCCTGTTTAAGGAAAGGGTAGAAAGATAAAATGGCAAAAGTGTAAAAATTTGGTTGAAACAGGAGATTTTTTTCTAGTTTGAAACATTAAAGACTAATTGGCACTAAATATTACCAGAAACTGAATAATTAATTTGAAGCAGAGTCCAGAGTTACTTTTGCAGCTTAAAGGTCAAGATAAGTAGAAATATAAATTTAAAAAGTGAAATGAATACATCATATAATGCGTGTTTTTATTATAAGTTTTAAAGAAAATAAAGCAGTAAGAATGCTATATCAAATTAAAATCAATATTTCATTATTTAAAAGACGACTACTTTTTAGAGCACTTCTAGGTGCAGAGCAAAATTGAATGGAAAGTACAGAGAGTTCCCATATGCTTCCTGATGCAACATATGCACAGCCTCCTCCATTATCACCACCCTATACCAGAGTGGTACGCTTGTTATAATGGATGAACCTACACTGGCAAATTATTCTCCCCCAAAGTCCATAGTAAACATTAGGATTCAGTCTTGGTGTTCTATGGATGGATTTTGATAAATGTATATGATGTATTCAGTGTTACTGTACCACATAGAATAGTTTCACTGCTTTCAAAATCCTCCGTGCTTCCCCATCTCTGTCTCCCTCCAACCCCTGGCAACCACTGATCTTTTAGGTGTTTCCATATTTATGCCATTTATGGAATGTCATATAATTGAAATCATATAGTGTGTTGGCTTTTCAGACTTCTTAGTAATTTCACTTATTTTTTTTAATGTTTATTCATTTATGTAGAGAGAGAGATAGACAGGGAGCAGGGGAGGAGCAGAAAGAGAGGGAGACAGAATCCCAAGCAGGCTCCGCAGCTGTCAGTGCAGGGCCCGACATGGGTCTCCAACCCACAAACCGTGAGATCATGACCTGAGCTGAAACCAAGAGTTGGGTGCTTAACCGACTGAGCCCCCCAGGCACCTCAGTAATTTCACTTATTAATATGCATTTAAGTTTCCTCCATTTCTTTTCATGGTTTGATAGCTCATTTCTTTTTAGTGCTAAATAATATGCCAGTGTCTGGATGTACCATGGTTTATTTATCCTTTCATAACCTGAAGGACATCTCAGTTTCTTCCAAAGTTTGGCAATTATGAATAAAGCTGATACAAGCATCCCTGTGCAGATTTTTGTGTGTACATAAATTTTCAACTCCTTTAGGTAAATAGTAAGGAGCATAATTACTGAAACATATGGTAAGAATGTGTTTAGTTTTGTAAGAAACCACCAAACTGCTTTCCAAAGTGGCTGTACCATTTTGTACTCCGACCAGTAATGAATGAGAGCTCCTGTTGCCCACATCCCCGCCAGCATGTGCTGTTACTGTTTTGGATTTTCTTCATTTTCATAAATATGTACTAGTGCCTCATTGTTGTTTTAATTTACAATTTCCTAATGACGTCTGGTGTTGAGTATCTTTGCATATACTTATTTGACATTTGCATGTTTTTTTGATGACGTGTCTGTTAAGATCTTTACCCATTTTTTAATCAGGTCATGTGTCTTGTGTGGAATTTTAAGAGTTATTTGTATATTTTTGATAATAGCCATTTATCACATGTGTTTTGCAAATTTTTTCTCCCACTCTATTGCTTGTCTTTTTTTAATTTTTTTTTTCAACGTTTATTTATTTTTGGGACAGAGAGAGACAGAGCATGAACAGGGGAGGGGCAGAGAGAGAGGGAGGCACAGAATCGGAAACAGGCTCCAGGCTCTGAGCCATCAGCCCAGAGCCTGACGCGGAGCTCGAACTCCCGGACCGCGAGATCGTGACCTGACTGAAGTCGGACGCTTAACCGACTGCGCCACCCAGGCGCCCCTATTGCTTGTCTTTTTATTCTGTTGACAGTTTCATGGAGCAGAAGGTTGTTACTGTCACGAAGACCAGCTTATCAAGTATTTCTTTCATGGACTTTTGGTTTTGTTTTTAAAAAATAAGTGTTACACCAAAAGTCATCTAGAACTTTCTCCTATGTTATGTTCTAGGAGTCTTATATGTTGTTTTTTTTTTTTTAATTTTACACTTAAGTGTATGGTCTATTTTGATTGATTTTTGTGAATAGTATAAAGTCCGTGTTTAGACTCAGTTTTTTACATGTGGATGTCCACCTGTTCCATCACCACTTGGTGAAGAGACCATCTTTGTATCGCTATATTGTCTTCACTACTTTGTCAAAGATCAGTTGATTATATTTATGTGCATCTATTCCTGGGTCCTTTATTCTGTTCCATTGATCTATTTGTCTGTTGTTTCATTAATACCACATTATTATGATTACTGTAACTTTATAGTAAGTTTTGAATTCAGGCAGTGTCAGTCTTTCAACTTTGTTCTTTGCTTTCAGTATTGTTTGGCTATTCTGGTTCTTTGGCCTCACTATATAAACTTTAGTACTTAGTAAATATAGAATATATTTTATTCAATAACTGAATATATAATTTCGTGAGCTTCTTTTTCACTTTATAGTTAATTCTCGACTAATAAAAAATTCTTCATTAGAGCAAGTTTCACCGCTGCATAAAAAGTGTACCAGCATAGGTTAATCCATGCTCATATTGTCGATGAATTGTCTTTCATATTTTTTAGTATTCAAAATATTCCTGAGATGAAAATTATGGTTCATAATCATTTTTCCTATTTTGTTAGTTCTTCAGATATTTTCCCCAAGTATAATTATCAAGTCAAAATGCTTGAAATAATTTTTAAAGCTCTTCATGTGTATTGTAAAATTGCATCCTAGAAATAATTATAACTCCCAGTAACAATGTGCGTGTGACAGATATAATAGTGTCTGCCTTGTCATGTTCTCAATAGCGTGTTAGACTTTGCTGTATAAATCTCATATTGTGTGTAGTAATAGAAGTTTCCTTCACTCACAAGGGTGAGGGTCTAGAAATGCTAATGAAGAAAATATTTCCCCAAATTTTCAAGGCAGAGAAAATGCAAATAGTCTTATACTTCACATTTTAACAAACACTTATTTTATTCCATTTACCAATTTAGGATTTGGTCAAGTGTTTTATTTTAATAAGAAAAACAGAATAAAAGATATTATCTTATACAAAGCACGGCACAACTTAATACAAAATAAAATGCCCCTTAATATTTGTTGAAAATTTTTACTATGTTAGGCATTTTTAATTTATTTTCTAATTTAAAACTCCATTCCTTTAAAATGTGGGAGTAAGGGGTGGAGGGCCATGTATTTCTGTGATTCTCTTGTTCTCTCTTGCTTTTTTACTCTCTTGTCACCAGGAAGAATGGAGTGGCTTAGTCGGTCATGCCTGGTTGGACAGTTCTTTCTCGGGAATGAGGTCTAACTAGCATATGGTATATGATTCACTGTGTTCATTGCTATACAATTTATAAGATCAGGCATGTGTGATAATCTCATCTTGTGGTTTCATGTGAAGAGGCCCATTCACTTGCTTATAGACATAAATCACAATTGTGAAGATAAGTTTTACCTATAATAAGAGAGATATTTTGGTTTCCTTATGCTATCTTCTTCTATCTCTACTGATTGTGAGTTCATCTAGGGAAAAAAACTGTGTTATTTATTAGGCCCTTCTCACTCCACCAAAAGTAGGTTCTAATTTTAGCCTTGTTTTATAGTTTTAAAATATCTAGGTCATTATAGTTCAACACGTGAGAGACCAGGTAATTGATGAAACCAAAGTTTATAGTCAGGTTCTTCCTAATTGAAAAGACTATGCCTGTAAGCAGTTCACTGTACTATCTCTTTTAAAAGAATATAATTTAATGATCAAGTTAGACACACAGACCAGACAAGTAAATGGAATGAACAATGACTGTCTTAGTGCCTTGGAGTCATGGATGTTTTCAGGATTGGGGAAATAAAAATCTTGTTCAGCTTAGAACATTGGAGTATACCTTAATAAATGTAAAATTCTGTGCATTCATTAAAGTCCCTTTTTGCATATTTAAAGAGAAATGAAGAATTTTCATTGTTAATTTTACAGCAGCTTCTATGATACAAGTCAGATAAGTTATATCTACAACAGTGTGAAAGCACTCAGATGTTTACTTGCTTTCTTTTGATCAAAGAGGAGTTTTCTTTTAGAATAGAAAGAAAGTTTATCTTGAGATTATTAAATTGTTCAGCGTATTGGGAAATGACTTTCTTTTAATGCGTAGTCTAAACGTGCTTATTTTATATAGGAATATTTACTGTAATGTATTATACCAAATAGCTCTATCATACTTACTCATCTATTTAATTATGCACATAAATATAGAAGAAAGGATCTCCCTGGTCCCTTCCAGCTCAAAAGTTCTATAAGTCTTTGATGGTCTTGGATTTTGGCTGAATATAATTTTATTTCCTCTTTTATTTCTTTATTTCTACTTTTACCTAGACATATTTCATTAATCTACCACAGCAGGCATGCTTTGGATGGTATATATATATATGTATATATATATATATATATATATATATATATATATACACACATATATGTGTGTGTGTGTATTTGTATGTAAGGCTCAATATTTTTATATATATTACCTTATTCAATAAAACATTGACATTAGTTCATACAATCTATTTCATCATTTCAGATTTTCATTTTAGTTCGTATTCTTCCTACTCCTAATTCCTTAATCCTCTCTTAGCTCCCTAATTACGAAGTTAGATAGTTTATAAGCAGGCCTGAGTTTCCAAATCAATGTTTGGTCATATTTTAATTTTAATGTAAACATTATCTTCGACATGTTTCTGACAAGTTCTGTTATACAAATATGATATGTGGCTGGACAACCATGTGTTATTAGACCCAACTTTATACCTTCTGCTGAAGAATTTTCTTTAGAAAGCATTTATATCCCAAGGCCATCCCATAATGTGGAAAAAAATGTAAAATCATCTTCACAGCTTAGGACAACTTCAAGAAGGAGCCTGGTGTCATGAAAAACATGTGGGTTTTATAGTTAGGGACATCTAGGTTATGAGATGTGTGATCTTGGAAAAATTGCTTAACTTTGTTAATCTACAGCTGTACCACTCATAGAGTAGAGATGACTATACCTACTTTGCAAAACCATTGAAAGGATTTTTAGACACTCTATGCCAGATGTTTGGCATTTAGTTATTGCTCAACAAATTAAAACACTACTTATTCTCTAAAGTCCTCGAGATGCCATATACTCAGTACCTGTCGGCAGGCATATGTCTGAGGCAAGAGGAGGTAGCCAAGAAGCTTTTGTAATACCTCAGCTCTCTTTCTTCACTAATCTAAAGTCTTTTGCTGGTGTATGATTTCGCTTATCTCTGGGGTGGTGCAGTTTTTCTCTGTAAAGAATGATGTTTAACGTCAGTTAGATAAATGCCTTGCGGTACCTTAAACTAATCCATTCCTTCTCTTTTGTGCTTTCTCTTTACTAACAATATTAGACAGTTTTCCACTTGACAACAATTTATGCATCTCAGTGTTTCAGATTTCCTGCTGCTCCTGAAGAACATGTACATAATTTACTCCCATAGTAGCAAATACACGTGGACAGAAGGAGTATTCTTGCCAATGGAGATGGGCTAAAACTAAAGAAAGAAACTTTTTTTTTCTTTCTCTAAACACATTGAAGTGCTACAATTGTATGATCTCCACCAAGGAATTACAGAGGAAATAAACATTACTCCTATGAGGTAGTTGAAATTTCTGTACTAGTGTAAGAAGTTTCAATTCATTTGCAATAGCCTAGATACAGTGCTTTCTTAGGATATTTTTAATATCTAGACTTGTCAGCATCAGAAATGTGATTATGACATGTTTAGTTTAACACTTCCTTCTAATTTCTGCTTGGGTAAACAATTCACTTGAATGAAGTTAATAAATAATGCAGTTGTTTGACATTCAATTAGCCATATAATTTTTTTCATTTTGTTTTTCTTACTTCTCACCTGTTATTTGAAGTGTGTGTCATCATTGACTCTCATTATTTATTCCCACATGCAGTGTAGTCACAATACCATGATTTACTTGTTTTCTAAAGTTCTCCCATTGCAAAATAATATAAATCATTTTTTTAAAAATAAAGGATCTAATTGTGTACAAGTGCAAAAAGGACTTATGTTGTTACTTTTAATTCTATAGATGAATTTTCAATTTTAGCGAATTTGATTTATTATCCCTTTCTTAGAATTGTTTTGATTAAATATTAAATTGAGACATAAAAAGCTTATAAAATATGTAGAAGGCATAGAAAATAGATACAAATTAGGAGATAGAATGCAGCTATTAGCCTTGAAGTCTCCTGCAAATACCTTCCATTTTGCTTCCCTATATTCAATAGACAAACCTACATCAAACTTTGTATTTATTAACTTTCTCTACTTGATAATTATAACACGAATCTTTCATTTCTCCAATATATTTGCTTATGTTGATTTTGAACTTTACATTAATGGAGTCATAGTATATATGTTCCTTTACAATTGGCTTTTCTTTCCTCAATAATATTTTCCTAAGAGCTTTCTGTTCTGTGGCATTCCCCCATGCAGAGGCAGCTTCTAGCAGACAATAGCCACTGAGTTTGATTGTGACAATAAGTTTACTAAATGGATATACCACAACTTATGTATCCATTCTGTGGTGATGGTCATTTAACTTGTTTTCCATTTTTGTTTTGAGTTCTTTTGGTTTTGCTATCACAACCAATACTGTTATGAACATTGCTCTATATGATATGACATATACAGGCTGTACGTTTCATCTGTATCTCTTAATGTAGTAGCTCTATTCGTTATTTCTCTATTGTTTCTATTATTTCTCTCTCTTCATTACCTCTCTATTCATTATTTCTCCAACCGAGTAGTGGAAGGAAAGTACCTAAATCATAGGGGTGCTAGAGGGAATGAGATAATAAAAAAAGCATTTAATAGGTTATTGAATGCTGTGTAAGTATGAATGATCCTGATGTTTTCTGAACCACATGTACAAGAGGATATATATCTTGGAGTGGAATTTCTGGGTTATAATATATAATGCACCTTAAATTACACCATGGTCAATTGTGAGTAGTCTTCTATTCTCTACTGTCCCTTCTTCCATAGTGATGCCATTTTAGATGGGAACATGATGGTCTACCTGAAGGCTGAATTTCATGGACTCTTTGCGACTATGTAAGAGCTATGTCATTAAGTTCTTGCCTGTGGAATGTCCCAAGAAATGGATTCCCTCCTTCTTCTTGTCCTTGAAAAGATTCATAAACGCTCTTTTTGCACCTTCCCCTTTTTCATTTGTGAAGGAATATTAAAATTAGAGCAAATGCCTTGGAGCTGGAGATGAAAGCCACACATTGAAGGTGTCAGAACTACTTTACTAGTTCTGTTCTAATACCTGAGAGAAATACACTTTTCTCTTTTCTCAGGCACTAATTTGGGGGCATCTTTTTTTTTTTTCAGCAGCTATGCCTGTAGCCTAATGAATCAATATGAAGTTGACAAAAGGAGAAAATAATCAAGCTTTTTTTCAGATGTCTACTTAGGGTTTGTTGGCAGTCAGGAGCAACATTATAGCTGCGTGGGGTAGTGGGGAAGGAAATCCTTCTAAGCCATAAGTAAATTTTGCTTAGAAGGAGAGATAATCAGAGGTAAAACTCTGAACCAATTAATGACCGGTCACTAGTTAACAATTTGGTCAAATTTTCCTACAAATAAAGGAAAGGTATTAGAGAATTGGAGGTGGTTGGAGGTGAGAAGTATACGCTTGGATCTCTTGGAATTCACTCAAATTGTTACAATAGCTGTGACCCACAATGTTCACCAAAGAGCTTTCACTGCAGAAGATGGTGTCAGTGATCCGGTGGACAAAGTCACTCATTATGCAACTATCAGGCAACTTGTGCCAATCACCCTAGCGCATGCACAATAGTCTCTTAGGCTAAGTGGCTATGGCATCAGGATGCAGGTGATATATGAATTAAGCAACTTGGGTTTTCCCTCTTTGATGCTGATCTGGCTACTGCTATTGCAAAGACTTCCAAATCAACAAAGACAAGATAGCCCCCATTATAGCTTTAGATCTGGGGAGGACCAGCCAAATGCTTGCTGGTGAAAGACTGATTTCACTGTTCCCCTTCTGTAAGGGAGGAGGCAATGATATATCCCCCTCGGAATAGACACTAACTATAGCTATGGACTTTTTTCCCTGTCCTACTTCTGACAGAATCACCATGGTTCAACTTCCTGAATTCTGTATTTACTGAAACAGATTCCCTCAAAAGGTTCCTCTCACAGTAGAACTATCTTACAAAGAAAGTGGTGAGGCAATGGGATTTGGTGTTCTTGTGCCCTGCCACCCATAGTAGCTGAACTGATACAAAAGTGGGAGTCCTTCTAAAACCCCATTTATAGTGCCAGGTGAGAATGATCACATTTTCTTATAAGCGTATACTGAGTTTTATCAAATACTTTGAATTTCATCTAATTTTATCTGCCTTTTTTCGGTATCTATTGAGAAGGTCATATAATTTTTTTCTTTCATCTTTTAATGAAGTGCATTACTACTATTGATTTTTCTCAAGTGAAACCAACTTTTTTCCTGTCTGAACCCAACTTCATTATACATTACTTCATTATTTTATGTATTCATTATATTATCTACATTATACATTACTCATTTCAATTTGCTAAGTATTTCCTTTTGAATTAGGGGGATTTGAGGGGAATAGGACCAGAAGTTACAATCTCCAAATGCTTCAAGCAAAACACACCAAAATGAAAGATGAATTGGAGAGACACAAAAGAGGTAGGAACTTAAATATTGGTGAGAAGTTGGAGGTGGGAGATAAGTAACAGTGAAGACTAAGTGTAGGATGACTTAGGTAATTGGGTAAATGTTGTCAGCAGCAACGAGCTCAAGAGGAATAAATTTTGGTGGAGAGAAAATGAATTCTTTTATGTACACACTGATTTGGTGTATCTGTAGGATATCCAGATAGAGAATTCAATTAAACAAATGGATAAACTGGTGGGGTTAAGAGAGAGATTTTGGCTGATAGGTAGATGTGGGAACCAATAGACTATATATGGAAATAAAAACTCTGATAATGGATAAGGTAATAAGAGAGAATAGGGGTTGGGGCTTCTGGGTGCCTCAGTTGGTTAAGCATCTGACTTTGGCTCAGGTCATGATCTCATGGTTTGTGAGTCCTGTGTCAGGCTCTCTCTCAAAAAATAAAATAAAATAAAATAAAATAAAATAAAATAAAATAAAATAAAATAAAATAAAATAGAAGAAGGAGAAGGAGAAGGAGGAGAAGGAGAAGGAAGAAGAGGAGGAGGAGGAGAAGAAGAAGAAAAGAATAGGGGTGCCTAGGTAGCTCAGTCAGTTAGGTGTCTGACTCCTGATTTTGGCGCAGGTCATGATCTCTCTGGTGCATGAGATTGAGCCCAGGATCAGGCTCTGAGCCTGCCTGGGATTCTCTCTCTCTCCCTCTCTCTCTGCCCCTCCCCTGCTCGCTCTCTCTCTCTCTCAAAAATTAAATAAATAAACTTTAAAAAATAAAAATAAATTAAAAAGAGAGAATATAACATTGGAAAATAAAATGGCAAAACACTCACAAGTTCAGGAAAAACAAGGGAAATAAATACTTTGAGATAACTATCTACTTTTGCCACACAGAAAAAGAGTGGGTTTATTCTCGTGCAGCTTGTGTCTTGTTTTAGAATGATAGACTCTTTGTGCTGAGTGAAATAAGTCAGTCAGAGAAGGATAGATATCATAAGTTTTCACTCATATGTGGATCTTGAGAAACTTAACAGAAGACCATAGGGGAAGGGAAGGGGAAAAAAAGAAATAGTTACAAACTGAGAGGGAGGGAAGCAAAGCACAAGAGACTCTTAAAAACAAAGAACAAACTGAGGGTGGACGGGTGGCGGGGGTGCGGAGAGAGAAAATGGGTGATGGGCATTGAGGAGGGCACTTGTGATGAGCATTGGGTGTTACAATAAATTATATTTAAAAATATAAAATAAAATTACTTTTTAAATTTCAAAACAGAGTATTTACATCATTTATGTACTACTGAAGAAAAATACTTGGGAGAGAAAGAAGATTTGAAAGCATGGGAGAAAGAATGTAGTTTCAAAAGCAAGTCTGAGGAGAAGATTGTAAAATAGATCTAGATAAATATAGGAAACAGCTTGAACAAAGAGAGAAAAACTTTGTTTATACTTCTGATAAGGAGGAAATGATGCTATAAATATAAGTAAGTTGGTTGAGAGAGAAGTGAGAATCTGATATTTTCAGTTTTCTCTCTGAGGTAAAATGTGAGGTGACTTACTGAGATAGAACAAGATGTGATGTGATAGTGATACCAGAAATCTTTAGATTTTAACATTGTGCTTAACTGTGTGAATATTTTTCAGCAACTCATCAGCTAAAGTGTAGAGGGTTGTCATATAGCTTCTATTTTCTTAACACGACCTGCTTTTTAGATAAGTAGCACATGGAATAAATGACTTATCAACACGTTAAATTGCCAGAGTTGCTGTGTGTGGGCAAAAGGGAACAAATCCTACAAGTTGAGGAAAACACAACTTGTAATTTTGAATAAGCTCCTTTCGTGGTTTGAATTTCTTCTAATTTGAAAACTACAACCTGAGGACTTAAAGGGGTTAAATAAACAAGATTTTCTGACGTAAGCATTGGGTTTATTTTCAGGTAGAATCAAGTGAGGAGTGGATTGCGGTGGAAAAAGTTGTGTTGGGCAGCCTCTGCTCCACTTGACCAGAGGACAGATGTACATAGGAAGTTCATCACAGTTGTCCATGATTGGATTACTCAGTAAATGCTAACGCTCAGCTATTGCACAGGGTCATAATAGTTTTAAAAGTAGAAGCTCCCAAAGAATTTTCACCAGAGAAAACGATTTCCTAATTGGAAGAAATTCAAAGACTTTTTCAGACATAGATGATAGTATGATGATTGGTACTAAAGAAGGCTAAGCACCTTCAATTTTTAAAAGATAATTACAATTAAAAAAAACTCTTTGTGCATTTCAAAAGTGAGTTGTATTACACAATCAGAGCTCAAGAAATATAGATATAAATCCAGACAGTTGACCACCTTCATTTGCATAGGGCCAGTGAGAGATATAATTTCAATTTCACAAACTCCTGACTAGAGGAATAATACCTAATATTATCCTGAAGTGCCTAAATAACTAAATTTCTGTTGGCATACAGAGTGTAGAATAAAATGTCAAAGTTTGATTTTCATAAAAGAAACAGAGAGAGAATTGGAAGTTGACAGGAGTTTTGGAAAAACAGGAAGGCAATGAAGTGAAGGATAGAGAAATGGAGAAAGGAATGAGATGGTCCTTTATGTTACACATCAGTCTGGCCTAATGGAAGGAATGTTTAACTTGGAATTAAAAAGGCTTAATTTACATCCTATTTCTAACTGTGACCTTAAACATTTTGCCATTTTAAACTTGCATTGTATCATTTGTATATTAGAGGAAATGATATTTGTTGTGTTTCCTCAAAGGACAGGTGCTAGCATCATGGATCAGTAACGAATCATTGACAGACTTTTCTCATCGCTATGTGTGGTCTCTAGGACTTTCCAAGAATTTCTGGTCGAACCGAGCAACTTACTTTATCTGCACATCTGTAGAATGTAAAGGACCTTTGATCTACCTGCACCAGAAGGGCAATCTAATCAATCTGAGTAAGATTTCTTCAGAAAAAAAAAACCTTTTTTGAGAGAGAGAGAGAGACAGAGAGTGTGAGCAGGAGGGGCAGAGAGAGATGGAGGGAGAGAGAGAATCCAAAGTAGACTCTGTTCATTGACCACAGGACTGGAACCCATGACACTATGAGATCATGGCCTGAACTGAAATCAAGAGCCAGACACTTAACCAACTGACCCACCCAGGCGCCCTTTTCTTCAGATAGTTCTGATTGATAGAAACAATCTGAAATCCTCGATCAGAAAGAACAGTGCTATTCTCCCATGGCTGTTCTATACTATAGTTAGATGCTTCCTGACACTAAGTTTCTATTTATGAAGCTGGGTTTCAGTCACAATCAATCAATCAATCATTTGAGTTTCTTTCTCATGCTCCTGGAAGCTCTGCTTTCTTTGAGCACATGGCCAGTGTTTGGGCTTTCATTTTGTCTACACATTTAGTTGTGAACACTGCTTCATATTTGTTAGGCTTTGTTACACCTTTTGTTAGGACAACTGTGCTCAGGACCCTACCATCCTAAAATCTCTCTCTTGACCATCTTGCCCCATCAAGATGCTTTCCTAATTTCTTTTATTTTGTAGAACATTCAATAAATTCAAACCCTGATCTAGACATGCTTTCCTAGAAGAAAGATGACTCTGGTATCAAAAAGTCTAATAGATAATTATAGTCTAAAAATATCAATCCTTACATAAATAGCTCACTACATATATACTTAACAGTATATTGTAAAATTTGAGGAAATAATTGAAGTCTCCTGACAATCTATTAATAAATATTGTATATATTCCTAAATCAAAGATCGAAGCTCACATTTGACATTTTCATTTCAGTTCTCTGTTCTTAGTCACCACATATGCACACACATATATATGCTTATATGTGCATATATTATATACAGATGTTTGTGTATATACACATACATGCACAAATACACACACACACATATACATTGCTATTGCTGACCATATATTATTTCTGAATTTGTTCTAAATAGTGTAAACAAAGTTTGAGTGTTCTTTTAAATGTATTGCTACACTTGATAGTAATTTTAAGAGTCAGCTCATAGAACATTTTGTAACTCAAAGAATATTTACCTGATTATACTGGAAGGATCTGTTTTTAGCAGACATTACTTTTTTGCAGCCAGCCTTCCCCAGTATCAGCGGGCCTGTCAGCTTCTGTGATCATTCCAAGCTTCTCTGCATGGCCAAGTAGCTAGGTAGGTCATTTGTCACAGAACATAAAGGAAACAATTCACCACTTTTGAAGTGGGAAATCCAAACGTACCAGCCTGTCAGTAATTCTCGCTATAATTCCATCTTTGCATAATCAGGGAGATTAGCTGCCAGCAGTCTGCTCATGTGCAAAAGTACGGCAGCATCTTGGAGTTAGTTTTCCATGTACGTCCATAAATTTTTATGAGGGGTGTATGTTCTGATCAGCAAAATGCATTTAAAGAAAAAATCAGGTATTCTTTTAAAAAATAAATGAATTTTACTTTTTAATGATAACAGTGATAGCAATAGACTATTTTGAAGGACATCATTCTAGTGAAGGATTTTGTCCCAATTTGAGGCCACATTCTGGATTTTGAAAGATGGCTGGGACCAATGCAGATAAACTACCAAGTCCATTTCACCTCCTAGTCCGCCAAAGTACGTAGCGAGAAAGTACAGAAAGTACATAGCGACAGGAGTTACTTGGTGCTTAATTTACTTGATATGAACAAGTTTCCCTTTTGAAATGACTTCAATATGTATCAAACCACATTAAACATGCCTACTTTAAGACAGAATTTTTTTTCTGTCCTGCGTTTTAATTGGAAGGTATGTAATCAAACAAAGAAAGGTCCTTGAAGAAATCTGAAGTAAATAACAGTGTGATACCATCAATTTCTTAGAAATAATGTACAACCTGTGATTACTTTTTTAATCTCAGCAGTGCCAAATTCCATACATAATAACCTCTCAGCCATAGTGCAGTTCATAGAAATCAATCAAATCAATCAAATGAAAAGTAGATTCAATACAAAAATCTGAATGGAATTGCTTAAAATAAAAGCATCAAGCTTTTAAAAAATGCATTTTCAAATAATCCACATTCCTACTTTTGCTACTTGTAGTGGAGACAATTTTAACAAAGAAATTCTCCATGAATTCAAGTTCCCCAATGTATTTTTAAATCAAAAATGAAAATGTTTGTGGAATACAACAAAAAAAAATCATTTTAAAATAAATATGAAGAGAATGAGAGTCCCCACTTACTTTTCTGCCTCCTCAAATAACCTTGTCCCTATTTGGAAAGGTCCTTTGGTTTTGGTTTTGTTTACGATTCCTGGCCTTAAAGTCTATGCAGACAAATGAAGTCAAATTTACTTTTTATTTTTTAAAATTTTTTCCTTGGAGCATTATTGGCACACAATGTTACATTAGTTTTAGGTATACAGCCTAGCGATTCAGCATCTCTGTACCTTATGCTGTTCTCACCACAAGCGTCGCTACAATCTGTCACCTTACAACACTATTCTAATATTACTATTACAATATCATTGACTATATTCCCTATGCTGTGCTTTTTATTTCCATGATTTACACAGCGTTGCTTTTGTGTTTACATTTTTAAGGGTTCCAGCCATAATTGGTCATACTGGTGGGGTCTTTGTGAAACTCAACAAAGAATCAACATTCCAGAGACATTTCCAAGAGCACATTTGATAAGAACCTGTAATGAAAAGTCTGCCACTTGCTCTGCCTATGTGGTAACCTCATTCTCCTTCCCTTCCGCTCTGACCTGCCTTGTCAGTATCCTATTCCTACCTACCAAGTACAGGGAACTTGCCTTTGCCGCTGTCAACAATGGTCTGAAGCAAGAACAAGTCAATATCTGTCATGGGTGCCATCTTCTACTGTTCCCAAAGTCACAGACACTCCATAATCGGAGCTGTGCTGGATGCTGTGCCTGGGATGGAAGAATAGCTCTTACATTGGGTCACCTGCTTGTCCCTAGAGTTTCACAATCTTTTTATAGAAAAGAGTTCACTTAGCCTCTCTATATGCTCCACAACGTGACAGTGCCTTATGAAAACAAAATATTATCACAATTTGGTACTGACCCCTCTAATCAGATGATGATTAAATCCAGAACAAGGAACTCAAATCCAGTTCCAAGTGCAAGCTGAGTAGAATATGGATGTCCAGCCCCCTCTTCTACCACTTTCTCATCTTCTCCAGTGGTCCTTATAAAAACAAGTGTTCACGCATAGTGATATACACAAATAGATAATATGAAGGAGGAGTGTCCACATGCACAGTATGTAGCACCATACTCTGGCTATAGCTAGAGAAAATAGCATGTTATGCATATAAAAAGAAACTTCTTTGTATACTTAACTGAAAACCTTAATAGCCTAACAAAGCAGGTGACTGTCTTCCAGAAAGAGTAGTCCTTGATCAAGCATGTGGTCAATATATCCTATAAATAACTATACTACCATATTCTATTGCTATGAAGTAGTAAATAATTACCTATAATTCTCCTTACTTGTTTATTAGACTGAGGAATCAAGGATTTCTCATGACTGTCTCACCAGGAGAAGGAATGATTTCTGCAGAGGACCCAGATAGTTTTTTTGTACCATTCTATTTTATCACAGATCTAGTTGCTATCCTTTGTAATTGTAGGTTTTTAAAGTTAATGAGAGTTTATAATGTCTGAAACTGCTTCTTATGGCAGAGGGTTTGGGAAAGACCATCAACTCTCTCTTATATGAGATGAAAAAAACAAGTCAGCTGAGAAAGTACTGGCACAACTAACCAAAACAGCTGTGGAAACCAGAACATGGAACTCAGGATCAGAAGAGAAGACAAAAGCTGGAAGCAATGGAGAGCATTTCTAGGCCAAGACAGAAAATTAAACTCATTGTCTATTTCCTAGCTGTATTTTTTTAAATTATTTAACATTTATTTATTTTGGAGAGACAGAGAGACAGAGCGCTAGCAGGGGAGGGGCAGAGAGAGAGGGAGACACAGAATCTGAAGCAGGCTCCAGCCTCTGAGCTGTCAGCACAGAGCCCGATGTGGGGCTCCTACCCACAAAGCATGAGCATGACCTCAGCTGAAGTTGGACCTTAACCAACGGAGCCACCCAGGCGCCCCACCTAGCTGTATGTAGAGCAGCAGAGAAAGAGCAGACCTCCTCGTTTCAACCTTAGAGTGGAATCAGACCAAGCTTTCTTATCTCTACTGGTCAGTAGTATTGATGCATGATATCATTTTCCTATGGTGAAAAGGGGCTTCCTATGATCATTCTTTTATCTTGTGTATTTAACTAAGTTGTTGAAAAATGAATCTAGTATTTCCTCAAAGACATTTGGAAGTCTATAGTTTCAGTTGACTTGACACAGCAGGTCATTGGGATGTGGGACTGATGTTGTAAGCATGTGTATATGAAAACAAATTTAAACTTTTGTGATATTGCTGAGGTCTTGTGTGGGTATTAAGGAACCACAGGGTTGTTTATCCATTCAAAAATTAGGGTTATGGCCTAGAAAATCCTAACCGTTTTTCTTTAAAACATGTACACAACTGCAGGCATCATCTGACTATTAGCTCAATTTGTTCCCTTCAACTTTTACTTTGGCCCTTTGTCTTTGCTTCTTGCTTGATACTATGACTATTCTTTCAGTAAGACTATAAAACCTGGACCCAAATGTGGATTACACTAAATGAAGTTTAAATTCTACAATCTGGCTAGTATACTGTAAAAGAAGGCATCCACATTTTTAGGGGAGATTGGATTGATACAGGGAATTTATCATGTAAAGCCTGGTCCACCAATTCCAAACTCTGTCCGCAGGATGATCTGAAGGACACTGCTCCTACTAAAGGGAGCGAGAAGTATGTTTGTGAGGGGAGCTCTGGTTTTTATGAAGAACTTTGGGATGGATATTTTTTGTAAGCCACCCTTGACGATGGAATTTCTGCCATTGAATTAGGCTCCACAATCATCATAAACTGTGGAGTATACCTGTCTTATAAAACCATGATGTTCAATGGTACGCACAGCAGTGCTCCATTAACAAGTGACCTGGTCTATAAAATTTTAGGTCCAAGTATATCCTGAAGGCATAAAAAAGTCCCATGAATATTTTGGGTTAGATGTCTATGTCTCCTACCCCTGCTGTTTCTCCTCCTCCCTTTCAGTCTGCTTCTTTGACCTCATAGGGAGTTCCCTATGAAAATTTGACTAAGGCAAAAGAATGAATCTGGTTGATAGGTGGTTCTATATGATAATGGTAAAACTACATAAAATAGATGAATACAAAAATACAGCCCCATTCCAGGGTGTCCTTGAAGGATCGTTGTGAAGGAAAATTCTTTTAGTGGGCAGACCATTGAGCAATGCATTTGGCTGTTCATTTTGTCTGAAATGTGAGATGTTCAGACTTAGGGATCTACAGTGATTTATAGGCAGTGAATAATGGTTTTGCTAAATGACCAGAGTCTTTCAAATAACTGGTCTGGAAAATTGGTACAATAAGTTCTGGAGTAAAGGTATGTGGGAAAATCTTTACAAAGGGGCAGAGAATATGGGGCGCCTGGGTGGCTCAGTCAGTTAAGCCTCCAACTCTTGATTTTGGCCCAGGACATGATCTCACGGTTCTTGGGATTGAGCCCCACGTTGGGCTCTGCACTGACAGTGTGGAGCCTGCTTGGGATTCTCTCTTCCTCTCTCTTTGCCCATGCCCCACTTGCTCTCTCTCTCTCTCCCAAAATAAATAAATATACTTTGAAAACCAAAAAACAAACAGCTACAAAAAAATGGACAGAGAATATAAAAATACTGGTGACCCATGTAAATGTTCACCAAAAGGTAATCTAAGATTAAAGGTATTTTAATAGTTTTGTGGAGAAGATAACCATTTTTGTCAGTATTAGTCAAATTGTTCCATCACAGTCACAAGTGGCTGTGTTGGCAGGGGTATTATTTATGGGATCAGTAATGTGACCTTACACTCCTAACGACCTGTCTGGCAGCAACCATCAATGAGTGACCAATATACTCTGGAAAAACAGGATTCTTTGAGCATTAATCTACACCTTGTGGCAAGTCAATTGCATTGGAACACACTTCTCATGGAAGGGAGAGTGCGTTAGTATCACTGGATAAGCACTTATTCTAGATACAGATTTTTATTCTCTGTTCACAATGTTTTTGGCAGAACCCCATTCATGTATTTATAGAATGCCTTAATAACCATGGTATTCCACTGAACACTGCTTTTGACCAAACAACTAATTTTAAAGCAAGTGAAGTGTGACAGTTGGATCACACTCATGGAACTCACTCATCTTACCATGTTCCCTATCATCCTGAAGCAGTTGTCCTGAGAGAATAGTGAAATGACATTTTGAAGACTCAAATACAACCACACTTGGAAGTATCTTGAGGGGTTGGGCAATTTCCTTAGGATGTAGTATCACTCAATCAGGGATTAACATGTGATGTTGTTTCATCCTCGTCAGTATTCACAGGTCTGAGAAACAAAGATGGAAACGGGAGTTATTTCTCTTTTATGCCTCAGTCATTTGCCGACAAAAATTTTGTTTACAATGATTGTGACTTTGGGTTTTTCTGATCTAGGCATTTTAGTTCACAAGAGAGGAATGCCTCTGCCAGGGCTCACATCAAGGGTTCCATTAAAATTTGAAGTTGAAGTTGCTGTTTAGTCAATTTGGGTTCCTTGTGTTAGTGAACTGATGGACAAACAAGAGGGCCATTGTACTGGCTGTGGGGAATAATTCTTTTATCCTGGAGATATTAGAGCTACTAGCAAATAAATGAGATTAAGAAGGCAATGGAGAGGATTGCCTATGACAAATGATAAAAGGCAATGGGAAACCACAATTCTGTTCAGGCAGGACTGATAATGGACCAAACCATTCAGGAAACAAAGTTTGGATCACTCTACCAGGCAAAAAATTAACAAACCAACAAAATGATTGCTGAGAGGAAACGCTATGAAGAATGGCTAGTCAGTCAATGAAGATAGTTATAAATAGCAGTTAGGAGCACATGAACAGTTACAGAACTGAGGATTATAATAGTTATTAATATTTCTTCCTATTCTGGTATAAATCTACTTGTAAACACATTAATTAATTAATTAATTAATTAGCATTTCCCCCTCTCCCATTCCCCTGTAATCTGACATAAGATGTGTTATGTTATCTCCTATCTCAGTTTTTAAGTTATGAACTATCAAAGGGTCAATGTGGTTCATCTAGAAAAGAACATCACCCAAGGTGGGTAGAGAGAATGTATCCTTTAAAAGAAAGAATTAGTATGTTTTTGACTGTACAAGGGAAACTTATATAATTTTAGGCAGAAGCACCACTTGGCTGTTATTTATCCTGAGAGACTAAGTATGGCTAAAAGAAGTATGTACAGATGCCAGCCTGACAAAGGGTGAACTTTTGTGGTGTTCTATTGTGCCAATGTAGCCAAGTTGGAGCTCACCTTCCCTTTGCAGATCCAGATTAGAGGCGGCCACAATGGAAGTTTGTGCAAGATTTGGAAGAAGAGGTGAATGAGAAGATTTTTTAGGCACTGAGTTTGGCATAAGGTGCCTAACACTGGCAAAGCACACATGTTGTTTCTGTTCTGTTAATTCTGAAACTGGCATGAGACAGTATCCAGGCCTGCAGCTCTACCAGCTTCCTAAATATCTCCTCTTTTAATTTCTCTATGCCATGGACCAGATGCACATATAGTTCTGTGGTGAATGATGAACAGTGCCAGCTTCTTCTGTAGGTCATTTACGTTATCAAGATTCTGAGATAGGGGAACTGAAGGACTCCAGAAAAATCTGCTTTTTTGCTCCTTTTCCTGTTTCTATTCTTGCTAGGACCTGTACCCCACTTTACACATGTCTCATAGAGCAAATAGGGTATGTCCTCCTTGTCAGAGACAGGAGTTAATGATATCTTTAGAGTCTTCCAGCACAATAGATAAGATCTAAGGAAGGGCGAGGTGAGAATGACTGGACAAAGCCATCATATGCACATTCTAGACCACTGGCACTAGATATGTAGATGCCGAGACCCTCTCATTCCAAGGAACGATTTTCTTATGAAGGACACCTGGGCCCATATTTTTGTTCTGACTTGCTTCTAGATGCATAAGAGGACATGTATACCAGACCACAGTTCTTAATAAAAAGCCTGGACCCTGAGCAAAGATGAGACTCTCTCTCCTTTCCTTTCCGAGTCTCTCAGACACTCTCTCTGTACCTGTACTCTCGCTATATTTTCCATAAACTCTGCTCCCACTTCCTGGTAACTGTGTTTAATTTCTAACTTTGAGTAGCCATGGACCCTCTTGGCTGGACCTGTGGGACTCCCTTCTAGGTCCTTGGACCTGGTTTGCCTGTACCATCTCAATGGGGTAAAACACAGAGGTAAGTTTTATTTTACCTTTGTGTATTCCAGTTAATTTTTATTCAGCTCCAAGTTACATTCAAGGCTGACCTGTCATGATGTCAGTCCCAATGCTAGACAAAAAAGCAACAGCTTTGTATAGACTCATTAACTCCCATAATTGTGTTAGGTCTAATCCCTGTAATAATTCCCTTTTGCTATAGCACCCATTTGGTCTGCTTCTCTGATCAAACCCTTATTCAGATTGGGACCTTGTAATGTTTATGTTTATGTGTTTAATGCCTAACTATGCTTAGCATTAAGAAAATCCTTCATAGGGGCGCCTGGGTGGCTCAGTCAGTTAAGCATCCGACTTCTACTGAGGTCACAATCTCACAGTTTGTGGGTTTGACCCCATGTCTGGCTCTGTGCTGACAGCACAGAGCCTGGAGCCTGCTTCGGATTCTGTGTCTTCCTCTCTCTCTATTCATCTTCTGCTTGCTTTCTCTCTCTCAAAAATAAATAAAGATTCTTAAAAAAAATTAAAAAAAAAGAAAATCATAAATCCTGGCTGAGTGGTGATGATGATGGTACTTGATGACTCTCCCTACACTCATGTTTCTCAAGAACTTGATTTACATTTCTGCTCTACTTTCCTTACTCATTTTTAGCCTCTAAGACCTCAGCAAGTGACCTTATCTCTAGATGGGACTGTCATACCCTCCCCTGCCTCTAGAGGGAGGCATCAGAAAAAACTACAATAATGGAGAGATGGGTACACAATATATATGTAATAGAGTAACTTGAAATCCCTCTGGAATTTTAAGGCTTACACACCTGATATTTGTTCACTCAGTTTCCAATTTTCAGGATCTTCCACATTTTTTAAATCTACTAGAGGAATTTTAACATGTTGCTTCCTTCTCAGAAACCCTTGTTTTTATAACCCTTGCCATACAATTATACCTCAGGTACATGTTTTTTTTAAAGGTCCTGTTATTTAGTTTTGGTAATAGCAACAAATACGACGACAATAGTCATAGTTCCCAAGAAAAAAGTCCACATGAGGAAGAAGCAGGGTTGGTCAAGAGGTTCTAGGGCATAGATGTCTGCCACCTGGCCCTGGAATGGCCTGGAGTATGAGAGCCTGATAATGAAGGTTGTTGAGGATGTGAACTCCAGGTTGTTTGGTTTGCCACTTGAAAAGCATGCTTCTGGGTCAGTTGTTTGCTATCTCTAATCCCTCCAGCTTCAGCAAGGCCCCAGATGTCAAAGCATCAGAATACAGGAGGGGGGGGGGGCGGAAGACATGGTTAATACATTATTGACAGTATCATGGTTGATTAAAAAGTTGTCCTTACCAATGGTAGGAGGACAACCCTATTTTCAACCCAGAAATATCACAGTTTAAGAATCAGGCTGTTTTGTTATCAGTGATAAGAAAAAGTATTTCATACTGGCAATGTAAATTCAAGTTGTGAAAAAAACTGAGTACAGATAAGCACTTAGGTCTTTTCATTTTATTTCAAAAGAAGATCAGGAGCACCTGGGTGTCACAGTCAGTTAAGTGTCTGACTTTGGCTCAGGTCATTATCTTTTGGTTCATGAGTTTGAGCCCCCTGTTGGGGCTCTGTGCTGACAGCTCAGAGCCTGGAGCCTGCTTCAGATTCTGTGTCTCGCTCTCTTTCCGCCCCTTCCCAACTCACACTCTGTCTGTCTCTCAGAAATAAATAAACATTAAAAAAAATTTAAGAAAAAGAAGGCCATACTGAAGAGTTCATAGTATTATTCTCATGTATTTTGGGTTGGGTAATTGTAGATAGGAAATGAGTGTCGGAAAAGGCCTTGGCAGTCTTTGTACTTTGAAATGCTTGTAGATTTCACTGTAATTTAACGTCATGTAACCAGAGGAAAAAAACTCTTGCCAAAGTATTCATCAAGGAAACATTCTTGGGACCCAATTTTCCAGTAGGAGTAGGAAGTGGGTAAGCCATTCAGAAGCTCTGCACTACAGAAGCCCAGGCTATCCTCTAAGCCTGAAAGACAAGTCCTCTCCTAGCACCCACGTATAGATGAATAATATTCATTTTGTCATGGAATAATTCTCTGAAATATGGAAAAAAGGAAAAGGGATTTTAATGACTGGTTTTATCTCATTTAAGAGATGCCTCCTGGAGCTAGGCATATTGTGAATTTCCTTTGATAAGGAAGAGGAAGGTTTCACCCACTTTTAATCTCCTAAATAATCAGTATCCTAAAAGGAAGTAATCTTACTCGAAAAAAATCACATCATGTTAATTCCTCAGGAATTATTTTTCTGCAGATACTAGTATGAATCTGGGAGTTTCACTTTTTCTTCAAAGATATCATGAAATATTGCATTGGAAACGTGAACTTTAAAGTCAAATAATATCACCTAAAAAATTTGTTCTTCCTACCATTTAAGAATGTTGCCACCTTGGTTGAATACATTACCTAGTCGCTCAGCCTCCACTAATATAAAAGTTTATAAAATACCTACTTATAATATAAATCCAATATGTTATTACTATATGGATTATCTTACATAATATTGGATTTCTTTTACAGCTTGGCATGCTGTGATAACATTCCTCACAATGCCCGATTCTGATATAGTTTGAGGATGATTTCTTCTTTCTTTTCAAAGGTACATCATTAATAAGTGATTTTGAAGACATAACTATGTCAAAATGTACTATTCTATTTATATATTTTCTGGTTGCCCATAGATACATTAGATTGTGTACTTGATTCACTGATGATTCTACAAAGGCCTGGAACACCTTTGGCTAAGTTCTGTTTCTGGAAACAGATGGTTAGATTTGCTTGCCACTGTTTTAAAGGGCTGTCATCACTTTTAAGTGTCTCTGGGCTTTCTGGTGTTAATGCTATTTGTCTATTACAGTTGTTTTTAGACTTTTTTCTTATTCTCCTATTGTGCTTTGTTTCTTTTCTTTTTTGGGGGGGGGGATGAGAGTTAATTCTGTTCTGTTAATTACAATTCAGGGCCTCAGGCTCTCAGGACACACAGACTCCCGATGTTAATAATAAATCGCTTTATGTTTCTTACCCATTGAAAATTTTAAGACAACACATTTAAACATAACACTGTTTAAAAACTTCTATTAATATTAAGCTGCTAAGAATTTTTATAATACCTTCTTGAATCTTTCCAGGATTGGAATTCACTAAAAGCAACCCCATTGTGCCAACACAGCGGTATGCTCAGCTAATCACAAGCATCAAGAATATTTTGAAATTCTCCCTTGCAGGATTTATTCTTGTTTTGTTTGTTTTAATGAGTCATTCTCAGTGTCCTTGCCAACGCTTATTTTTAGTGCTTCATGATCTGATAATTGATATTATGAGTATTAAAGCTTATTTTTCCTTGCATATTAAGGTAGTTATGACTACATGCACTAGAAATTTCAACTTTTTCATGTATTTAATCTGCTCCTAGAAAATCACTAGGGGGCTCCTGGGCGTCTCAGCCTGGTAAGTGTCTGACTTTTGGTTTCAGCTCAGGTCATGATCTCACAGTCCCTGGGATCTGCCCTGTCAGCATGGAGGCTGCTTGGAATTCTATCCCTGTCTCTACCACTCCCCTGCTCACGCTCGCTCCCTCTCTGAAAAATAAATAAATAAAGTAAAAGGGGGAGAAAAAAAAAGAAAGTCACTTAGAGAGTGATTGCAAGTCTCTATCCATATAGACAATCTAGAATTTTCTGTATTGAGTGATACTTTTCACATTGGAAATAGCAAAGACAGAATAGAGATATAAGAGTGATCTCTCTGTGTTCCATAGATATCTGTCAATGGGAATCAGAATTATTGGTGAAGGGTGTATAAGCCCCCTTCTCTGAATAAGAGATGAATTAATAATTTTTGGTCAGTCCACTAAGAGAAGATTGTTATCTATTTCTTGCCTTCAAAGAACTCAACCAGTATTAGGGTGATTGTTACTAAAGTTTGCCCTGATGTCTCATTTACTCATTCAGTCACTCAGCAAATATTTATTGAGTTTCTTTCCTAAGGTAGAGGCAGTGTTCTAGGCACTAGACACAAAATGATGATCAATACATACATGGTCTTTATGTAGAGGTTATGGACTAGCAAAGGGAGGGACAAAATGTAAAGGAACATATTTCTGTGAGTTTGATAGTGGAGAAATTGACTTGGTTCACTTATTTAAGGAAAAGATGACTAAGCTAATGGAGGGATAGGGGTTAGTTTAAGAGGGAAGGAAAGAGCCTTCCAGGAAGGAGAAATTGTTTCTATAATGGACCTTAGATGCCAGAGAGCATGAGGACTGTAGACAAGCTGTGGGCTGGAGGGCAGGGTGTGCGCCTGACCAGCATGCTGGAGATGATCCTGTACAGTTAGGTGGGAGCCAGGCCATGCACAGTTTTGAGATTCGTGTTAAGACATTTTGTATCTTTTGTAAGAAAAAAGGCCACTGAAGAGTTCCCTCGGAGGAGGTGACATAACCAGATTCACAGTTTGAAAGAGTCCCTCTGACTGTGTTTCTCAACTATAGATATTCACTAAGTCACAGTGCTATGTTTTTCATATGTTTTTATGCATTTCATTTCTTTTCCATGGTTTTACTTTTTCCCCAGACATATAATTTTTTTAAAAGCAGATTAAACTGATTTGCCATTTGGTCGAATCCTCTCCTTTCAAAATTAGAAGGTCATGTATTTTAGTCTTGAGATGATGAAACTTGACTCAGTCACAAGGAACCGCCTGTACTTTTCTGGGGACAAAACTGTCTCTACATGGTGTTGCTTTGATATTTGATTAACTGCCATTTTTTTCCCTTTTGGCTGTTACTGATATTTGAAACATCTTACAGATTTGCTTTTTGTAATAACATCCTGTCCATCAGCTAGTTTCAATGTCGAGATTTGTGTGTGCAACTCCTACTGAAATCAATGGCAGCTCCGGGAACCAATCCAAAAGCAGACTTGGCTCAGAGTCGTCAGTGGTCTGTAGAAGTGACTTCATTTATTCTCTCAGTGTGATACATATAGACCATTCTCTGAATTTGTCTACGGACAATATCAATATGCCTAAAATCTAATGAAAAGAATATTTTATTATGTGTCTATGTCTACCATATATAGGATGGCAACTTCTTACCTTCTTTCCCTCCAGTATAAATCTTTATCCATATGACTTTGTTCAGTCAAATATCCATCATGAGGTATTTCAGAAGAGCGACTTGCAATGCCCTATTTGATATTTCTTCCATTTGCAGAAGCCCTACCAAATGTCAAAGTCTATATCAAGCATACTTTCCCTTTTAGAAACCGATTAAAGGGTTCATCTTTCTTTTTCATACCTGCTATTTTTCATCTTTTCTTAGTAACTATTTAGTAACTATCGACTAACACATATTTACCTGCAAGATTGTATCCTCCATAACACTATTTTCCCCCTCTTGATTTATGAGAAGTTCTTCCTTCATATTTGTGTCCCTGACCTTCAATATACATTACGCCTTCAGTGAGTGCTTTTTGAACGCATGGAGGGAAATTAGAATATTAGTAAGGGAAAAAATAGTGAGCCTAGTAGGAAGTATTGTGCCCATATTAAGAAAGAAAAAGTCTCCCTGTGTAGATTGTTTATCATTGTCTAATGAATACAGTAAATATGCAAGGAAGTAGGTAGATGTAGATAGATAGAGTGATGATAGGTGATATATTGATAGGCAGTAAGAAAAAGGGACCACATGAAAAATGTGAAAATTTTCTATATGTGTTTTAGGAGAAAAAAGAATATCCAACTAAGAAGTTCACGTTTTCCCCTTTTCCACCTTATAATCCAAAAATAAGTATTAGAAAATAATAATTCTTCGTTAATGAATGGTTGGTAGCATTAAATGTGATTCCTGGATTTGATTTTCCGGAAAGATGTGTTAGACTGACTGCACAAACATGTTTTCACAGACAGCCACTTTAAAAACAACAACAACAACAATAAAAACCAACTGACCAATAAAAATCAAATCCTAAACTCAGACGCTGTAAAATAAGTAATTAGATTTGGAAATAGAAAGTCAAGTAAAAGTAAGTTTAAATCTGTCTGATCTTAGAATGACAAGTTTCGGGGCGCCTGGGTGGCGCAGTCGGTTAAGCGTCCGACTTCAGCCAGGTCACGATCTCGCGGTCCGTGAGTTCGAGCCCCGCGTCGGGCTCTGGGCTGATGGCTCAGAGCCTGGAGCCTGTTTCCGATTCTGTGTCTCCCTCTCTCTCTGCCCCTCGCCCGTTCATGCTCTGTCTCTCTCTGTCCCAAAAATAAATAAACGTAGAATGACAAGTTTCCCTAAACTCTATGCCACTCATCTTTTGGTCATTTTGCTGCTTCTTTTCTTGGACAAATGTCTCACAAGAATTATGTTTATTTTACTTGTTTTCATTTCCTCCAATGCAACTCCTTTTCCAAGCCCAGGAATGATACACAAAATATCAGAGAACTGATTTCCCCCCCCCCCCCCGCAGCATATTTGCATATTCTATACCCTTGATTTCAGAATTTGGGATCATTTAGGTGGAGTCCAGGGACCAGTCTGTTAGGGTGGGTAGAAGTCTTTCTGGACCCACAGGCGTCTCTTTAAATTAAGCCGGAAGCTTTTCCGCAATAAGCTGGTACCATAAAGGACCACCCTCCCTTGGATGAGGGTTGACAAGAATTAACCCCAACCACTGTCCCCAACACTAGTAAAGGCTGCGTTAAGACTGAGCAAAGTAACTAAAGAAAAAAAGGAAGGGAAACATATTTATTGTTATAAATTAAGGGGCACAATTAGGCTTTCACATGGATCTGTACCCCTGTGTGCAAGGACTACCTTGCCAAGGAAACCTCAAGCTACAAAATTGATTGGAAGTGATCCCTGATGTGCTCCAAAGCACAATAAAGTCAGGGAAAAAAGACAATTACAAAAATCTACACATGTGTATCTTCCTCAACTTACAAAAGGGTTATGCCCCACCCCATAAACCCATCATAATTTGAGAATATCATAAATTAAAAATGTATTTAGTACACCTAACCTGTGAACATTATTGCTTAGCTTAGCCTGCTTTAAATGTGATCAAAACACTTACATTAGCCAACAGTTGGACAAAATAATCTAACACAAAATCTATATTATAATAAAGTATTCAAAATATCATGTATTTTTTTTAATATTCCACTGACAGTGAAAACAAGAATAGCTATAAGTGTATCATTTGTGGACCCTCATAATCACATGGCTGACTGTCCAGCATTAGGAAAGAGTATCTTACCTCATATTGCTAACCTGGGAAAAGACCAGATTTCAAACTTTGAAGGGTGGTTTCCAATGAATGTGTTTCGTTTTCACACTATCATAAAGTCAAAAAACTGTATTTCAAACCAGTATAAGTTGGGACTGACTGACTGTATTTGGAAATTAAGAAATATAGTTCTAGGCATTTCTAGGGAGTTATTTCGTATCTTTGAGCTGTGGGGTAGTGGGGTCTGGTTGGTTACGGAAAAGGGCAGGAGGTGAACTCAATGTGGGGAATGGAGCTGGAGAAGAATTCAGATATTGGCAGTAGCTGTGAGGACAGCATGTTGGAGGTGGACCATCCTCATATGTAGGCCTTCCTGACTGGATGAACAACAGTGCTATCCGAGGGAAGCCGGCTGGGTGGGAGATCACACATTGCCATGGCAGAACCAAGTGGGCCACCAGCAGCAGGAGCTGGACATCATTAAGCCCAACGGGTTCTGTAAAGTCCTGCTGTGGGGCAGAAGGCTAAGGCCTTGAAGGCACAGCATAGTTTCAAACACCCAGATGCTTCTGATACAGATTTGATGCATTGTGGAGGGCTAAGTCATTGTCATCCTATCCTCTGATGTTCTGCCTGCTCAAGATTAGTGGAGTCAGTTGAGGCATATCCTGTGGATGTTGGCCTGGTTCAAGGTATTTTGGTAGTTAATAATCAAGACATCCCACACATGTTTCACCTGTACCTCTCAGTTGACACTGATTCCCATATCAGTGAGCCTTGAGAGTTTTTCAGGATGTGCATCTAGGGAAGATTAGGGTTAGAAAAAGACTTGGTTATAGTAGAGGATACAACCTTTATCATATCATCCTTCAAGGGGGTTCTGTCTGTCCACAAGAAGTTTGTGTTGTGAGAATCCCTTTAGGGGTGGAGCGTATTGTTGCTCTCACCTTGAATGGGCTACACTTCCAAGACCTTCTGAATGGCAAAATCAGCAAAAGGCATTGAGGAAGGTTCCATTGGTAGAGCAACAAAAGGACATTTTCTGAGCCAGGAGACATTCTTGGATACTTTTGGAAATAATCCTTGAACTCCAGCAGCAGACTCCATGAGGCAGGTCCTAATAATGATACATGTATACAATGGTGGGGTCTGAAGTTGCCTTTTTTGATCCTAAGAATACAACCACAACATCCTTTCATTATATATTACAAGGGGGCAGTAGGATAAGGTTGTTACACATATATGAATGGAAAACAGTATATTTTATTGAAATTCAAATGTATAGGTTATTGAAATTGCATTCCTAATATTTGTATCTACTACTTGATATTTCAAGAGTTTTAAAAATCTCTCTACTGAGAAAAGCCATAAAATAGACATAAAAGTTTTTTTTATGGCTTTTAAACACTTTATTATTTTAGGTTAAAATAGACTTTTTTCTAAAATATGATTTCACTTTAAAATGAATTATATACACATACTTAATTAAATGCATTTTATTTGAGGAGTAAGTCACTTTTTAAGAAAAGAAAATGATGAATATATTAGATATATTTCTTTAGCACAGGTGAATAAATTTTTTTATATTTTGGAAAGAAGAGTCTGTGATTAATGGAGATATTTTTATTCATATTTATTTATTTGTTTGTTTTTTAAAGGTTTTGTGTGGACACGTGGTGTTTTGTTTTGTTTTTGTTTCTGTTTTAATGTATTTATTTTATAATTTATGTCCAAATTAGTTAGTATAGAGTGCAACAATGATTCCAGGAGCAGATTCCTTAATGCCCCTTACCCATTTAGCACATCCCCTCTCCCACAACTGCTCCAGCAACCCTCTGTTGTCTGTATTGAAGAGTCTCTTATGTTTTGTCCCCCTTCCTGTTTTTATATTATTTTTGCTTCCCTTCCCTATGTTCATCTGTTTTGTATCTTAAATTCCTCATATGAGTGAAGTCATATGATATTAGTCTTTCTCTGACTAATTTTGCTTAGCATAATACCCACTAGTTCCATCCACATAGTTGCAAATGGCAAGATTTCATTCTTTTTGATTGCCAAGTAATACTCCATTGTATATATATATATATATATATATATATATATATATATATATACAACTTCTTCTTTATCCATTCATCTGTCTATGGGCATTTTGGCTCTTTCCATACTTTGGCTATTGTTGATAGTGCTGCTATAAACATGGGGGTGAGTGTGTTCCTTCGAAACAGCACAACTGTATCCCGTGGATAAATGCCTATAGTGCAATTGCTGAGTTGTAGGGTAGTTCTATTTTTAGTTTTTTGAGGAACATCCATATTGTTTTCCAGACTGGCTGCACCAGTTTGCATTCCCACCAGCAGTGCAAAAGAGATCCTCTTTCTCCCAATCCTCACCAACATCTGTTGTTGCCTGAGTTGTTAATGTTAACCATTCTGAAAGGTGTGAGGTGTTATCTCATTGTGATTTTGATTTGTATTTCCCTGATGATGAGTGATGTGGAGCATTTTTTCATGTGTCGGTTGGCCATCTGGATGTCTTCTTTGGAGAAGTGTCTATTCATGTCTTTTGCCCATTTCTTCACTGGATTATTTGTTTTTTGGATGTTGAGATTGGTAAATTCTTTATAGATTTTGGATACCAACCCTTTATCTGATATGTTGTTTGCAAATATCTTATCCCATTCTGTTTGTTGCCTTTTAGTTTTGCTAATTGTTTCCTTTGCTGTTCAGAAGCTTTTTATTTTGATGAGGTCCTATTGGTTCATTTTTGCTTTTGTTTCCCCTGCCTCCAGAGACGTGTTGACTAAGAAGTTGCTGTGGCCAAGATTAAAGAGGTTTTTGCCTGCTTTCTTCTTGAGGATTTTGATGGCTTTCTGTCTTACATTGAGGTCTTTAATCCATTTTGAGTTTATTTTCATGTATGGTGTAAGAAAGTGGTCCATGTTCATTCTTCTGTATGTCGCTGTCCAGTTTTCCCAGCACCACTTGCTGAAGAGACTGTCTTTATTCCATTGAATATTCTTTCCTGCTTTGTCAAAGATTAGTTGGCCATACTTTTGTGGGTCCATTTCTGCGTTCTCTATTCTGTTCCATTGATCTGAGTGTCTGTTCTTGTGCCAGTACCATAATGTCTTGATGATTACAGCTTTGTAATACAGCTTGAAGTCTGGGATTGTGATGCCTCCTGCTTTGGTTTTCTTTTTCAAGATTGCTTTGGCTATTCGGGGTCTTTTCTGGTTTCATACAAATTTTAGGATTATTTTTTCTAGGTCTGTGAAGAATGCTGGTGTTATTTTGATAGGGATTGCATTGAATATGTAGATTGCTTTGGGTAGTATTGACATTTTAACAATATTTGTTCTTCCTATCCAGGAGCATGGAATCTTTTTCCTTTTTTTTTGTGTCTTCTTTAATTTCTTTCATAAGCTTTCTATAGTTTTCAGTGTATAGATTTTTCACCTCTTTGGCTAGATTTGTTCCTAGGTATTTTATGGTTTTTTGTGCAACTGTAAATGGGATCAATTCCTTAATTTCTCTTTCTGTCGCTTCATTGTTAGTGTATAGGAATGCAACTAATTTCTGTGCGTTGATTTTACATCCTGCAACTTTGCTGAATTCATGAATCAATTCTAGCGGTTTTTTGGTGGAATCTTTTGGGTTTTCTATATAGAGTATCATGTCATCTGTGAAGAGTGAAAGTTTGACCTCCTCCTGGCCAATTTGGATGCATTTTATTTCTTTTTGTTTTCTGATTGCAGAGGCTAAGACTTCCAATAATACGTTGAATAACAGTGGCGAGAGTGAACATCCCTGTCTTGTTCCTGACCTTAGGGGGAAAGCTGTCAGTTTTTCCCCATTGAGGATGATATTAGCATTGGGTCATTCATATATGGCTTTTATGATCTCAAGGTATGCTCCTCTATCCCTACTTTCTTGAGGGTTTTTATCAAAAACGGATGCTGTACTTTGTCAAATGTTTTCTCTGCCTCTATTTAGAGTATCATATAGTTCTTGTCCCTTTTTTTATTGATGTGATGAATCACATTAATTGTTTTGCGGATATTGAACCAGCCCTGCATCCCAGGTATAAATCCCACTTGGTCGTGGTGAATAATTTTTTAATGTGTTGTTGGATCCGGTTGGCTAATATCTTGTTGAGGATTTTGCATCCATATTCATCAGGGAAATTGGTCTATAGTTCTCTTTTATAGCGGGGTCTCTGTCTGGTTTTGGAATCAAGGTCATGCTGGCTTCATAGAAAAAAATTGGAAGTTTTCCTTCCATTTCTATTTATTGGAATAGTTTCAAGAGAATAGGTGTTAACTCTTCCTTAAATGTTTGGTAGAATTCCCCTGAAAGCCATCTGGCCCTGGACTCTTGTTTTTTGGGAGATTTTTAGTTACTAATTCAATTTCTTTACTGGTTATGGGTCTGTTCAAATTTTCTGTTTCAGTTTTGGTAGTGTATATGTTTCTATGAATTTGTCCATTTCTTCCAGATTGCCCATTTTATTGGCATAGAATTGCTCATAATATTTTCTTATTATTGTTTTTATTTCTGTTGTGTTGGTTGTGATCTTTCCTCTTTCATTCTTGATTTTATTTATTTGGGTCCTTTCCTTTTTCTTTTTGATCAAACTGGCTAGTGGTTTATCAATTTTGTTAATTCTTTCAAAGAACCAGCTTCTGGTTTCATTGATCTGTTCTACTGGGTTTTTTTTTGGTTTTGATAGCATTAATTTCTGCTCTAATCTTTATTATTTCCTGTCTTCTGCTGGTCTGGGGTTTTATTTGCTGTTCTTTTTCCAGCTCTTTAAGATGTTAGGTTAGGTTGTGTATCTGAGATCTTTCTTCCTTCTTTAGGAAGGCCTGGATTACTATATACTTTCCTCTTATGACCACCTTTGCTGCATCCCAGAGGTTTTGGGTTGTGGTGTTATCCTTTTCATTGACTTCCATATACTTTTTAATTTCCTCTTCAACTGCTTGGTTAGCCCATTCATTCTTTAGTAGGATGTTCTTCAGTCTCCAAGTATTTGTTACTTTTCCAAATTTTTTCGTGTGGTTGATTTCATAGTATTGTGATCTGAAAATATGCACAGTGTGACCTCGATCTTTTTGTACTTGTTGAGGGCTGATTTGTGTCCCAGTATGTGGTCTATTCTGGAGAACGTTCCATGTGCACTGGAGAAGAATGTATATTCTGCTGCTTTAGGCTGAAATGTTCTGAATATATCTATTAAGTCCATCCGGTCCAGTGTGTCATTCAAAGCCATTGTTTCCTTGTTGATTTTTTGATTAGATGATTTGTCCATTGCTGTGAGTGGGGTGTTGAAGTCTCCTACTATTAAGGTGTTACTATCGATGGGTTTCTTTATGTTTGTGATTAATTGATTTATCTATTTGGGCGCTTTCACATTTGGTGCATAAATATTTACGATTGTTAGGTCTTCTTGGTGGATAGACCCCTTGATTATGATATAATGCCCTTCTGCATCTCTTGATACAGTCTTTATTTTAAAGTCTAGATTGTCTGATAATAAGTATGGCTACTCCGACTTTCTTTTGTTGACTGTTAGCATGATCGATGGTTCTCCATCCCCTTATTTTCAATTTGAAGGTGTCTTTAGGTCTAAGGTGGGTCTCTTATAAACAGCATATAGATGGATCTTGTTTTCTTATGTTACCCTATGTCTTTTGATAGGAGCATTGAGTCCATTGACGTTTAGAGTGAGTACTGAAAGATATGAATTTATTGCCATTATGATTGTACAGTTGAAGTTTCTGGTGGCGTTCTCTGGTCCTTTCTAATCTTTGTTGCTTTTGGTATTTATATATATATATACATATATATATATATTTTTTCCATCTTTTCTGCCCTCAGAGAGTCCCCCTTAAAATTTCTTGCAGGGCTGGTTTAGTGGTCACAAATTCCTTTAATTTTTGTTTGTCTGGGAAACTTTTTATCTCTCCTTCTATTTTGAATGACAGCCTTGCTGGATAAAGAATTCTTGGCTGCATACTTTTCTGATTCAGCACACTGAATATATCCCTCCACTCCTTTGTGGCCTGCCAAGTTTCTGTGGATGGGACTGCTGCAAACCTCATCTGTCTTCCCTTGTAGGTTAGGGACTTTTTTTCCCTTGCTGCTTTCATGATTCTCTCCTTGCCTGAGTATTTTGTGAATTTGACTATGATATGCCTTGTTGATGGTCGCTTTTTATTGAATCTAATGGGGGTCCTCTCTGCTTCCTGGATTTTGATGTCAGTGTCTTTCCTGAGGTTAGGAAAGTTTTCTGCTCTGATTTGCTCACATAACCCTTCTACCCCTATTTCTCTCTCTTCTTCTTCTGGGACCCCTATGATTCTGATGTTCCTTTTTAATGAGTCACTGATTTCTCTAATTCTTAAATTGTGCTCTTTTGCTTTAATCTCCCTCTTTTTTTTTTCTGCTTCATTATTCTCTATGAGTTTGTCCTCTTGTATCGCTGATTCTCTGTTCTGCTTCATCCATCCTTGCCGCTGCTGCATCCATCCATGATTGCAACTCAGTTATAGCATTTTTAATTTCATTCTGGCTACTTTTTACTTCTTTTATCTCAGCAGAAAGGGATTCTAATCTATTTTCGACTCCAGCTAGTATTCTTATTATTGTGATTCTAAATTCTGGTTGAGACATCTTGCTTGTATCTGTGTTGGTTAAATCCCTGGCTGTCGTTTCTTCGTGCTCTTTATTTGGGGTGAATTCCTTTGTTTTTCATTTTGAAGGGAGAAAAGGAATTAATAAGGTAGAAAAATTGAAATTAAAAGAAAATAAAATTTAAAAACTATTAAAATTAAAAATTAAACACACACACACATACAAAAATTGAATAGATGATGCTGGATCCTAGATGTGTTTTGGTCTGGGTGTTGAAAGAGGTTTGACAGATTAGAGAAAAAAAGGGGGGAGAGGAAATTGTTGGAGAATTTGAAAAAATGAATACACTGAAGTAGACTAAAATGAGATGATGGGGGTAAAATAGAATTTTAAAAATATATACAAAATTAAAGAATATAGTAGAAAAAAGTAAAGAAAAATATTTTTAAGAAAAATTAAAAATAAATATGATTTTTTTTCTTTTTCTGTATTCAAGAAAAAAGAAAAGAAATGAAAAAGAGAAAACAGGTTAAAAAAAGAGAAAAGAAAAAAGGAAATCATTTGAAAATTTGAAAAAGTGAATACACTGTAGTAGACCAAAATAAAATGATGGAAGTAAAATAGAATTTGAAAAAAATTACATAAAAGCAAAAAATATAGTGAACAAATTAAATAAAAATATTTTTAATAGAAATTGAAAGTAAAAATGAAGTTTTTCTCTTTCTGCATTAAGAAAAAGAAAAGAAACGAAAAAGAGAAAAAAAGAAAAAGAAAAAATAAAGGAAATTGTTTGAAAATTTGAAAAGATGAATATACTCAAGTAGACTAAAACAAAATGATGGAAGTAAAATAGAGTTTGAAAAAAAATTACACAAAAGTAAAAAATATAGTAATATAAATTAAAGAAAAAAAATTTTTAATAATAGAAAATAAAAATGAAATGTTTCTCTTTCTGTATTCTAGAAAAAGAAAAGAAATGTAAAAAAGAAAAAAAAAGAAAATTGAATAGATGAACCTGCTAACAGGTTGAAGTAGGACTGAAATTACTTCGTTTTCCCCTAGAAGTCAGTCTATGTAGCGTTTTATAGTCCATAAACTAAGCAGGCGTTGAGACTTGTGTTCTTGAAGAGTGAAGTTGGCCCAGTTGGGAGGTGCTCAGTGTAACAGCTCCGCTCTCCACTAGATGGTGCTGCTTGCCTACTGGGGTGGATTGTTGCGGCGCTGGTAGGTGCGTATGCGCATGCGCAGGAGCGGTAAAAATGGCGCCACCCAGCTACCCAGTCTGTTCTCCCGGATCAGCAGTCACGCACCCGTTCTCTGTCTTCAGCCTTTGTCCACTCCCCGCTTTTTCACTGTCCATGACCAGGCCCCAGGCAGTACCTCTCTCCCGAGTTTTGTCTTAGATGTGGCTGTTTTCCCCAGCCCCTTACTTCTGGAGGACTGCAGCTTTGACCCATTCTGCCCCTCTGTGGGAGGGTCTCGCCCAGCAATGACCAAATGTCAGCTGCACCCAGGAATGCTTGCTGGACCCTGCTGCTGCCGGTGCCCCGAGACTATGGCCAGGTGCCACCCCACCCCAGAAAAAGTTCGCGAAATAGTGTAGCAGCAGCGTTTCAGGGATTATGGAAAATCACAACACACATCTGGCACCAGGCTTCAACCTTAACGACCTTGCACCAGCACCAGCGAATGTGGCCATTTTCTGCGGTCTGCTGGGACCAGGTGGCTTCAACAGTCTCTACTGAATGTCCTTCCAGCAGTGGAACAGCTTTTCCCCGTGTGGCCCAAGAACCTCCTGGACCCCACTCTGTTCCTGGGGATTCGTCTTTCCCACCAGAGCACCGCCAGGTTTCGAGCTGTGGAGTTGCAGCCTTTGCACTCCCCTTGTTTTCAGTCTTAATGGAATTTAAACCCTCTCCTTTCTCCTTTCTCCCTTTTTAGTTTAGTCCCTGCGGCTGTTTCCAATTTTCCATTTTCTCTCCAGCTGCTTTTGGGGAGGGGTATTTTTCCCGTATTCTCCCCCCCCCCCACCAGTCTCTGTCCTCTCTCCACCTGCAAAAGCGGTTCCCTACCCTCCACAGCTTTTCACTCCCCAAATTCACCTCTCCGTGCCTTGTACCTGCTGAATTCTGTGGTTCAGGTTGTGCAGATTGTTGTGTTACTCCTCCAATCAGTTTTCTAGGTGTGTAGGATGCTTTAATGTTGGCCTGGCTGTATTTCATGGACGCGAGACACACAAAAAACTTCCATGCTGTTCCGCCATCTTGGCTCCTCTGAAAAAGTTTTTTATGTTTGCGCCAAGAAGGGAGCAAGTTATATATTTTTTTGAAAAATTCAGGAAACTATAGAGGCTTTGTTAGTGTGACTGGGATGATCTAAACCAGCTTCTTAGATTTTTATGACAGTGAAAGCGAAGTTAGTTTATTTTGTACATGGTCTGATTCACACTCACATAGAAAAACAACAGTGTGAAGAGAATAGTTTCCTTTATTGCATGTTATATTCTCTAATATTTTCTCCTTTATTATATTTTATAACAAAAAATTAGCTGTAACCCATAAAGCTGAGGTCATTACACAGTAATGGGTCATGTTGTCCAGTTATAAAAACAGTGATCAAACAGGAACCATATAGAAATCACACTTGGTCTATGTTGTTCTGGTTATTTTCCTCCTACATAATGGTCATTTCCAAAAAAACAAGCCTTTTGAATTACTTCCAGCAAAACTTCATGGAAACTTCTGTTTTCCTTCTCTGATACAAATCACTGCAATTATATGAGGTATGATATTATTTGAGCTCCTTTGGCTGATTTCTAAAATATAACTGTACAAACTGACTTACATTTGTGACACTTCCTCAAAAAGAATCAATAAATAACTACCTAACATTTAGGAGAAAAAGAAAGAAAAAATTACTTCCAAACAATTAAATGTGGTGCCTTATCTAGGCAAAAAAGTAGCGGTAGAGGACATCATTGGGATAAGTGGCAAATTTCCAGTAGTTAATGTGAATTACATAGCAGTACTGCATCCAAATTAGATTTCCCGATTATGAGAATTCTGTAGTGGTTATATAAGAGAATGTCCTTGTTCTTGGAAAATATATATTGAAGTATTTCAGGATAAAGGTGTAGTATGTCTGCAATTTCCTCTCCAATGGCTAATGATTCAGAAAAAAAAAGTACGAGGATGTGCGCATGTTGAGAAAGAGAATCATGAAAAGATAAACAGATAGGCAGAAAGGTAACACTTGTTGAATCTGGCTGACAGATGCCAGATTTATACCATTCTTCATACCATTCACACAATTTTAATATATTTTTGAATTATATCAAAGTAAAAATCTAAAAAGAAATAAATATACTTCTAAATAACCTATGGTTCATGGATGAAATCATAATGGAAATTAAAAAATGTTTTGATCTGAATGATAAAAATGGTGCTTTAGCATGTAGGTAAAAAAAGAACATAGGAGGAGATTTTCAGCCTTAAATTCATAGCTTTAAATAGCCATCTCAAGATGTTGGAAAAAAAAATTCACCCTCCCCAAGAAGACACAATTGAAAGAAAAAAATAATAAAGAATAGAAATTAATAAAATAGAACACAAACAATAGAGCGCACCAACAATTCCAAAAGTTGCTTTTTTGAGAAGTCAAATTAAATTGACAAAACTTCTGGCAAGATTCATCTAGTGAGAAAGAGAAGACAACAATAATTGAGTCAGAAATAAAGCGGGTTATAACTGGAGGTGGTGCAGACTTAGATATATAGGAAGAGCCAATGGTTTTCATGAAAATCTCTCCAAAGCATTAAATTTAAAAAAGTATATCTAAGTTTTCTTTACTTTACTGTAGGGATGTTTGTTTGTTTGTCTTTTAGTTTATTTATTTTGAGAGAGAGAAAGACAGGGAAGGGCACAGAGAGAGAATCCCAAACTGACTCGGTACTGTCAGTGCAGAGCCCAACACGGGGCTCAAACTCAACAACTGTGAGATCATGAAATCAAGAGTTGGATGGTTACCCGACTGAGCCACCCAGAAACCCCTACTGGAGGCAATTTGGAAAAAATAGTCCTGAGTGTATTTTATGAGGCTTGTAAGCATTGCATTTCAAAATTGAACAATAGTACCATAATAAAAAAGATCAAACACATTTGTGAACATGGATACATAAATCCTAAATAAATTACTAGAGGAATGAATGCAGGTATATATAGAAGCACTCTGTATAATTAGCAACTTGGGTTATCCAAGGAATCAAAGAAAACTTCCTCAATCTGATGAAGGGTATCTACGAATTACCTACTGCATTAGTAACTTGAAATCTTTCCTTTTGAGATCAGGAACTAGATAAGTTGTCTACTATCGCCATTTCTATGTGACATTTTCCTAGAGGAGGTCTTAGTCTGGACAGGGAGGTAAGAAAAAAAAAAACGTTGAAGAAAGAAACATACTGTCATCAGTATGACATGATCGTATGAGCAACCCAAGAAAATAATAAAGTTAATATGAAGGCTTAGCAAAGTTTCTAGAAACAAAATAAATACAAATAATCAATTGTAGTTCTAAATATAAAATAATCAGTTTTACTTATAAATATAAAGAGATGGACAGATGGACACAGAAGGAACACATTTTACTGCCCCTGACTGATGGCACCCTTCGAGAAGAGTGTTTTTTATTTAAGATTATTTACTTATTTTGAGAGAGAGAGAGAGAGAGAGAAACAGAGCATGTGAGCAGGGGAGGGACAGAAAGAGAGAGGGAGATACAGAGTCCCAAGCAGGTTCCATAATGCTAGCACAGAACCCAACACGGGGCTTGATCTCACAAACCCTGAGATCATGATGTGAGTGGAAATCAAGAGTCAGATGCTTAACTGACTCAGCCACTCAGGCATTCCCAGAGGAGTGGCTTTATTTTGTATCTCCTTCCTCCTACCCTGCAGAGGTATTAGAAGCTGGAGCAGCCACCTTAGCCCACAAGATGAAAGGTGTACTTTAGAAATGACTGAGAGCCTAGATGGGAAGGATATGGTCTCCTGAAACCATGAAACCACCATTTATCATCTGTCTATTATGAGAAAGATATCTCCATTTGTATCTTTTTTAAGCCAGAACTATTTTGTACTTTGCTACAGGAGCAAACCCAGTATTATAGTTAATATAGCTAGGAAAAGTTAAGAGAAGAGAAATTAGAAAGTACATTATTGGAGAACCTGGAAAATATCCATGACAATCTGGACTGAAGGAATGGTCTCTGACAACTCTCTGAGGGAATTGAGACTGAAGTCTCTTTGAGTATAAATATCCTTTAATTAGTAAAAAAAATGTGAACTTCAAGACTAAAAATGTTTTCTCATACTAGTTACTCTGAGTATATCTATGTGTATCGTGAGACCACACAAAGTGAAATATACTGAAGAATTCTAACTAGCTAAATCCTTAGGTGCTGGGATTGATACCTAGTTTCAGGGAAATGGAAAGATAAGATTTAGCCTCACAGCTCAAGAAGAAGGCTGTTTGTTTAGTCCTTAGAGGACACAGGGACATAGGTGGCAGCTGAGGGCTCTTCAGGACCACTGAAGCATTTGCTGTCTGCCTGTAACAAGTGAGTATTTAATGTGTGTTTTGTATAGGAACACACATACATGTACGTGTATGTGGGATCAGTTCGTTTCCAAGTTACATAGTTGATTTTGTCTAAATAGATAAGAGTGAAAAATGCAACTCGTCAAGACAGAACAGGCAATGAATTATTTTTGTTCTCTTTCTGCCTTTTCAATCTTTCTTTTGAGTTGTTCTGTCTATTCGCGGTGTATCTCGGGGGCTGCATCACAGGTCGGCAGACACCAGGACCATATGTGTCCTTATCATATGATATGTCCTCATGTGATACCTTATCATTACATTGAGCCAGCGAGGTACAGTGGGAAAACCTTTGCCTTTAAACTTGATGTCACGTTTTCGAATAGCTACTTTCTATTTTTGATTTGAGGCAAATAATTTAATCTGCTTAGACCTCAGTTCCTCATTAATAAAATGAAGATGCCATCTGCCATGCCTGTTTCAAACCAGAATACATTCTGAAGGTAAAAAACATTGGTCTAAATCTTGACTTTGCCACTATATGGTCATACTCTTGAGCATATCAGCAAAATTTCTGGGCCTCATAATTCCCGTCTGGCAAAATGATACTAAATACACACACATAAAAGAACTTTTATTAATATTAAATGAATTAATGGAGGTAAAAAGGTATAGAATAAGGCCTTACATCAGTGAACCCTTAAAAAGAAAGTTCATTTAGTTAATTTATCCTCACGTAGGATTGTATGGAATATCAAATAATGAGAAGGCATTTTGTGACTTATTTTTTTTAATATTTAGCACGTTGATTTATTTTTGAGAGAGAGAAAGAGCTCAAGCAGGGGAGGGGCAGAGAGAGAGAGAGAGGGAGATAGAATCTGAATGCAGGCTCCAGGCTCTGAATTGTCAACAAAGAGCTTGACACGGGGCTTGAACTCACAAACTGTGAGATCATGACCTGAGCCAAAATCAGATCATTAACCAACTGAGCCACCCAGGCTCTCTAGCATTTTGTAATTAAAAGCAATATACAACTATTATTGAATGGCATATACTTTTTTTTTTAAGTTTTATTTATTTATTTTGAGAGAAAGGGAAAGAAAGTGTGAGCGGGGGAGGGGCAGCAAGAGGAAGAGAGAGAATCCCAAGCAGGCTCTATGCTGTCAGCACAGAGCCTGTCGTGGGGCTCAATCCCACAAACCATGATCCAAAGTCAGGAGTTGGACACTTAACTGACAGAGCCACCCAGGTGTCCCTAGAATGGGACATTCTTAAATAACTATCTTCCTTCCTTAGAAAGATTACCTCTGCATATAGAGGTATGCACCTAGAGAGTACATCTTAGTCCATAGTTGTTAATAATATCAAGAATGAGCTGTGCCTTGGACAAGTAGTATCTTACATAAATTATTTCTTTTCAAAAGTGTGGTTGGCTATTTTAACATAACAAAGGTAAAAATGAGCTTAATCTGAATTATTTATTCCAGTGCAAAATTCATAAAATTCATATTTTATGAAAATATTCATGCGATCATATAAGCCTTGTATGTGCTCAAACATGAATTAGAGAGATATTGGATGAGTTTTAATATTCATGATGAAAGATTCTCAGATGGCTTAAAAAAGCCTATTGAAGGAAGCCAAATGAGAAAATCAGGATAGTTAAGGAATCATTTCTAACATTCTCTTAGTGAGTTTATGCTACACACCTATGGTAAAATATATAATGTCACCATTTCTCAGAGGGATATGTAAGAAGCAAACTATGAACCCCACAAAAGGCTCGTTCTTTTTTAAGTTGTTTAAAACTTTAATTATTTTAAATAAGATATATTTAAAACACATTAATTATATAAAGGATTCCTACAGTGATTGCCCTAAACAATGAAAAATTGTCCCATAATTAATTGATGAGTTTTCTAATTTCCAGTAAACTATTTTAACAGATTTCTTAAATAAAAGCATTCCCTTATTTCTGAGTTGCATAAGATGGAAACAGTGTAAGAATAATTTTTTTTAATGTTGCTATTAAACATTAAAGGTTCTTCCTTGATGTTCTCTCAGTCAATTAAAATTAATTTTTGGTCACCTGTGTGGCTCAGTCGATTAAGTCTCTGACTTTGGCTCAGGTCATGATCTCACAGTTCATGAGTTCAAGCCCCACATCAGGCTCTCTGCTATCAGCTGGAACCCACCTCAGATCCTCACTCCCCCTCTCTCTCTGCACCTCCCGCTCTCTCTCTCACTCTCTCTCTCTCTCAAAACTAAACAAACATTTAAAATTATTTTTAAAAAATTAAATTAAATACCACAGTGTTAGAAGATGTGGGTTCATATATCTATGAGAAATTTTAAAACATTCTTTTTAAACACTTAAAATCTGATTAGGAAGAATATAGTTATGTCAAGAAGACTGTGTGTCTTCTATTGTCTATTCAGTCTTCTAATAGTCTTCTAATGTCTATTCAGGTCCCCTTCCCATTTCAGATCATTGATTGATAACACAGAAATTTTTCTTAATGCTAAGTCACATACATTTTCACATTTTCACACTGTTGTTAAAATGATTTCCCCAAATCTCTCAGCATAGACTGAGAAGTTGTAACACCTAAGAGAAGATGGTGTAATTGATGCATGTACTCTGAAAGAGTATCAATTAGGCCTTAAATGCAATTGATAAAAGTTCCTTAAAACTTGTAAATGCCAGCAATATTAATTTTAAAAGGCATGTAAGAAAAGGAAACTCTGAGCTTAACTCAGGAGAAAATCATTATTAAAATGCTGTACTCTTAGGGCACATGGTGGCTCAGTTGGTTAAGCATCCAACTTCGGCTCAGGTCATGATTTCCCAGCTCATGAGTTCAAGTCTCACATTGGGCTCTGTGCTGACAGCTCACAGCCTGGAGCTGCTTCAGGTTCTGTTGTCTCCCTCTATCTCTGCCCCCCCCCCAAATAAATAAACATTAAAAGATTAAAAAAAAAAGAAAATGCTGTACTCTTCAAAATGCCTCAAAGTGATATTACTAGCTCTCAAATTGGTAAAGAAGTCAAGATGACTAATAATGGTTGTGAACAGCAATCCATCCCTGAGATGATGTGCACTGTTGCAAATGGCAACAGTGTTTGAGAGAATGGATTCTCAGTGTGAAGAGGCTTTGACTCAGACTTGACTCAGACTTGAGTGTAAAAGAAAAAGTGACACATAATTTTGTGTACAAAGCTATGCTGTTGAAGTGGTAAACAACATTTTGTACGTGTGTGCACATACTCCATAGTGTCTGGGAAGCTGTTCCTTCTCAAAAGCCTAACATACCTTTAATGAATCATAAAATTAAGTAAATACAGTATTTATGTATTATGTCTACTTTCCCTCTATTCAAAATGTGAGCCAAAAGAAACACCGGAGTGGAGAATTTTCGCTGAATTTCATATCCCTCTAATTTCAGGTTGGTGATATAAATGAAGGAGTCAAGTGCTTTTCCAGTGCCACTCAGCTCTTCGGAGCTATTTAAAAGCCCGGCCATATCCGTTTTATTTTGTGAGCTTTGTGCATAATGAAGGCAGTAAATAATAAATGACAAATAATTACAGAATCATAAATTTAGCAGTGAGTGACTGAGCCTTACCGGATCATACTGAAATTGTAGTTTTTACGCAAAAGGCAAAAAAAAAAAAAAAAAAAAAAAAGAATAGTCTAGAAAATGTATCAGAGGGGAAATCTTTTCCTCTTCCTCTTCTTCTTCTTCTTTTTTTTTTCCTAAGAAAAATCCTGAGGGCACCTGGCTGGCTCAGTCAGTGGAGCATGCTCGATCTTGGGGTCATAGGTTTGAGCCCCATGTTGGGTATAGAGATTACTTAAAAATAAAATCCTAAAAACTCCTTTACTAGCACACTTAAATCCTCCTTCACTTTAAAATAAGTGGATAACTTGGTGTTGAGTGAGCAGAGCATCTGCTGTGTATTATGCAATACTTAGTACCTACTGAGATGGCACAAAATGGGAAAAGAACGCCACTGGATGAGAACTTAGGTCCAAAATGAGACTTGGAGACATCTTGTATCTAATCATTTGCAAAAATAGCTTATTAGTATATAAGAGGGAAGAATCGTTCACATGTTTCTGACATTTTGGTAACAGGAATTGAGATTCTGGAGTACAGAAAGAGAACAATGGTGTGAAAGCACAATCCACACTATTACAATTATTTTTGAGGGGAGCACCAGGCTTTACCTCAGAAAAGGAGCCAGGATTTACACTGTATATGTATGTATATTACATGAGGTACCTAAAGTAGTCAAGTTCAAAGAGCCAGAAGGTGGAATAGTGGTTGCCAGAAATAGTGAGCAGGGTGAATGGAGAATTATTGTTTAATAGAGTTTGAGTTTGGGAAGATGAAAAAAGTCCTGGATATGTACGGTGATGATGCTTGTACAACAGTGTGAATGTACTTAATATCACTGAAGTGTACCCTTACCAATGGTTAAAATGTTATATTTTATTGTATATGCTTTAAGATAATAAAGAAGTTTTTTTAAATGGGGAATGTGTGCTCCTGAGGGCAAACAAAATGTTTCTAAGGGATACACTGTACCAGATGTATTTAAGGGAATACTATATTCAGTCCTCAACCTCTAGATATTCTCTTTTCTAGAACCGATCTGCCTTGGAGCATTCTTGTGAAAGATGAGTCTACTTGCTGCCTCTATCACCACAATCACTCTGTTCCCATATTAGAGAAATGACATCTGTCACCCACCTTGAATATTGTCATGGAGCAAAACCCAAAGGACACCAACCAAAGTAAAATTCAAGATATTGGTGTGATAAAAGCTCTGGTGATTAAGGTACCATAAGCCCTTATGAGGGATTATTGTCTTTTTCTTCCTATTTCTTTAAAAATGTATACAAAGTTTCAGTGATCCCAAATTAAATAGTCCTAGAGATATACAGAATATAGTGCCTGCAGTTAGAAACACTGTATACTTAAGAATTTGTTAAAGCCTCCACCTTGCACCATTTTCTGTCATATCTTACTTTATATGAGTTATCACTGACACAAGTGATTTTTTTATTCCTGCCAGTAGAATATAAGCTCTTTGCCCATTGCTTTATTTCTAACACCTCTTATGTAGTAGCTGAACAGAACATATGTGTTTAATGAATAAATAAGGGGGAAAAAAAGGAAGACAGGAAAGAAAAGTAAAAAGAGAAAGAAATAAATATTTAAAAAGGGAAAGAATGGAAAGACAATGAATTTACTTTTCCTTTAGATATAAACACTGAAAGATATGAAAACATATCTTAGTCCTTCAATTCAGTGTTGCATACTTTCTAGAAGTTCTGAGGTTCACTTTAACTTTTATTCAGCTATACAAATGAATAGTCATGTTGTAGAATTCAAAATCACACTGCATGAGGCACCTGGGTAGCTCAGTCAGTTAAGCATCTGACTCTTGATCTCGGCTCAGATTATGATCTCAAGGTTAGTGAGACCCAGATCCCCCCTTCCCTACTCTCCACCACGTCTAGCTCAGTGTGGACTGCGTGGAACCCTGCTTGGGATCATCTCACTCTCTCCCTCTCTCTTTAGCCCTCCTCACTCTCTTTCTCTCTCAAAATAAATAAACTAAAAAAAAAGCACAAAATCATGCTGCACTATTTCATATCTGAAATCTCCAACTTTTCCTACCTCATCCTTTTTCTTTTTCGCTAGAAAGTCTGCTCCCTGTCCCCCACTGAAACCTTAAATCATGAAGGCCTGTGTGCATTGTTCCTCCTGGAACTATTCAAAACCTCCAAAACCTACTGATTACTCCAATTCTCGGTGATCATGCCCTCCTCACTCCTTTGCGGCACATACAACTCTGTAGCCTTTCAGCCATTACTGTTACATGTAGTTCTTAAGGATTTTTTTGCTATCTTTCTCATGTAAGTTGTTCTTAATTCCCAAAATGTTTTGAGAGTGAGAGCTGGGCAGAGACCTCGCTTTCCATTTCTCATGTGTGGGGCACGTAACAGAATGAAAACTAAAAAAGCCATCACGTTTTTTATTCCTCCACTCAAGGGAGCTTATTCCAACACTTCCACCCCAATGTCCAATGATTTCAGTTTCGCCCTCTCCACCAAATACTATCTTTGGTCCTCAATCTAGTATTACTCAACACTGTTCATCAATCTCTCCCTGTATCTCTCTGTTGGCTTTCCTGTGGTTGCTCTGACATGATTTATGTTTGATTTATCCAGGGGCTGTATCCAGTGCCTATACTGTTTCTTCTCTTTCCTACTCACTAATACACCTTGTGTATATGATGAAATAATGCATCCTTCAGCTCAACAATTCTATTCATGATTACTATGTCTCTACTCTGTCTACTCTTGTGCTTCAATACATATATTGATTACTCACTATGTGCAAGACACCATACTCAGTGTCTAATTCATGGGTGTGCCCTCAGTTTGAGGATGATGGGGTTAGGTAATATGGAATAGTTGTCTCTCAATAAATATCTTTGCATGAAAGAGGGTAGAGACCTCAGAACTGGCTACTATGATTAAAGAAGCTGGTACATGAAAACCTTTCTGGTGTGGAGAGGTGCCTTCTCCAAACCTCCAAATGAAGTGGCAATAATAGTCCTGCTACCTCCCAGCTTGGTCCCAGGTCTTCCTCTCTTGAGGTCTATACACATGTAATTACATAAAACCAGAGGAACTGCTGAAGGCAGAAGTGATGGGGAGGATGGAGTTTATGGTAACAGGCAAATATCTCACCCCACTCGTAGGTACCTAACTGACCTACTATCCAGGGTGCAGACAAGAAGGGGAAACTGGCATCTCATTCCTCATTTGGATGTCCTCTGTCATCTTATGCAGTAGCTTTCCTGCTCTTCACTGGTTGTCTTCTTAATAGTGAGATAGGCAAAGAGAAAGAGTCAACTACTACATATATTTGAAGTTTTAATTGGACTAGATGGGTTTGGTTAAGTACCTGAAAGTGACCCGAAACCAATGAGATTTTCTCATGATAGTATTACAAGGGGAGGGGGGTGCGGCTAGACATAACATAGTTGAATACAGTGGTTGGAAAGAAATTTTATGAATGGGTTTTATTCTTTCACATTCTACAGAGTTGGAAATGTTCACTAAATCAGCCCATTTGAATAAATGAAGGAGTGTGAGAACCAAAATGTACATAAAATACACACCATTCAACATGAAGTGGTGGAAAGTTCACGGACTTCTCAAGGACATTAGAATTTGAAAATTTGAACCATGCCTCTTCCGTCATCTAGTTGTGACCTTCAGCAAGTCACTCATCTTTTCGGTTGCTTTTAATCCATAAAATAATATGCTAAAATTTATATCAGATTAAGTTTCAGTGAAATAATAGGCATCTTCAGATCTCCACACACAGCAGCCTCTCAAAACTTTGTAGCTCCTTTCCTTATTCTTTTTCCTCATTCCCCAAGAATTGGCACCTGACGTAAGAGGTTATATCTACAATAAAAAATTAAAAATCAGATGACAATAGCATTTGATTACAAAAACAAGTAGTGTAAGAATTCAAAATATAAGTATATGACTTCTATTGAGGACTGCTTTTGTTCCTCTGGAATTTACAGAACAGTTGGAATTTTGATAGGCCCAGATTTTGGAGGGGGAAGAAATCCAGACAGCAGGATGATCTGAGAGGAGAACAACTTTTATTTGAGTGAGTTGGTCATGTGATTAGCAGGGGAAGCAAAATAATTCAGTTAGACGTGAGATGAGTGGGGCATCATGGAACTGTAGATGTTGCCAATAATTTTTTTTCAATATAGCTGATGTCAGTGATTAGTAACCAAACTTTGCTGGCCTCAAACTTGGCTTCTAACAAACAGTAGCTATATAAGCTATGCTATATCTTTTAAGTTAATTGTATCAACTGAATTTTAGGAATGTTGATAGTTGGTTCCACAAGTTTTAAACTAAACCTTGAATAAATACATTTGAAACATCCGTCTTCTAAATCTTTTATTCTCTTTCACTAAGCCAATCACCTTAGCTTTAGTTCTATTTTCTTATGCTCAAAATGATGAGTAATGTTTTATGTGGCTGACAAATTTCTTTTCCTTTGGTAGAAATAAACTACTCTTGGTTAAGCTTGACCACCCATTCCTGAGTAATTGTTCAAATCAAGAAATATGGAAATTCTGCTCCATTGCAAGGAACTAATCAGGAATGAGTAAAATAACAGAAAGAATTTGGCAGAGGAAAACTAACAAAACATCCTTGTTTACTGCAACTTGACCTCTGCTTAAATACATGGATTTGCTCCTCATCCGTCATTCTAAATTTATTTGCCATTTCCTTAAAGCAGGGGTTCTTAGCACCAGACGCATATTATAATAACCAGGAGAGAGTTTTAAATTTATCAGTGCTGAGGACCCACCTGCAGAGACTCTACTTTAATTGTCCTGGGCTGGAGCATGTGATCGTTTATTTCCAGAGCTTCCCAGGTGATGCTGTTGGAGTGTTAGACTTGAGAGCAATTTCTGTAAGGCTTCCATCAGCTCTTTCAGAAGTGGTGAGTTTACTCTGTTTTTTTGGGGGTCTCATAGATCTATTCATAATTCTGACAGCATTTGCCATGCAGTAGTGTAATATTTCTATTTATGCAGTAGTCCTCTGGATTAGAGAAGCTCCTTGGTGACTATCTGTAGAATGTCTGATCTATTATGGGGCTCTCATTGAGTTGGGGGACCCCCACGCTGGCATATTAAATTGAGAATATGCAGATTATGACCTGCTGAATGAGAAGGCACAAGCCACCCGCACAGGCTCAGCAAATAGCTCCCTCAGCCTCTGAGCTCTCACCTTAAGGAAGTAGAAACCCCAGGGTTGTTTTTTGTTTGTTTGTTTTCCTTAATGCTTATTTATTTTGAGATAGAGACATTGTGATCAGGAGGGGTAGGGAGAGTGGGAGACACAGAATCCGAAGCAGGCTCCAGACTCTGAGTTGTCAGTGCAGAGGCCAGTGCGGGGCTTGAACCCACAATCTGTGAGATCATGACCTGAGCCTAAGTCGGTCAATCAACCGACTGAGCCACCCAAGAGCCCCACCAGGGTCGTTTTTTTTATAATTTTTTTAAAATGTTTTTATTTATTTTTGAGACAGAGAGAGACAGAGCATGAGCAGGGGAGGGTCAGAGAGAGAGGGAGACATAGAATCTGAAGCAGACTCCAGGCTCTGAGCTGTCAGCACAGAGCCTGATGCGGGGCTTGAACTCATGGACTGTGAGATCATGACCTGAGCTGAAGTCGGACACTCAACCGACTGAGCCACCCAGGCGCCCCATCACCAGGGTTGTTTTAATTGAAGACACAGTTTCAATACATTCACACAAAGGAAGTAAAGTCACATGATGTATGACTTATGAATCCCAGAAATGAGGTGATGGGGTGCATGAGCTGGAGGAAGGTCAGTCCTGTTTCAGGTAGCCACTGGGCAAGAGATACAGAGCAAGCACCTATTATACCTGAGGTGATTGGGGCAGAGGTCACTAACTTTTCTCACGCGGTTCAACTGTAAGTGGTTATTCAAAACTGTGCCCCAGAAAAAGCAAAGGGGCAACGCGTGGCAGGAATCCTAAGCTAGGGTGCTTTTCTAAACGTCTAGACTCCGGGTGTGAGCAGGGTTGTCATCTGTTATGATGCCTCGACAGCAACTCAGAACAGCTGTTTTCTTATCACACTCGTCAATGGAAAAGCATCAAAAGATGTGCTGCGTAGATGCTCACACAAGATAATCTACAAAGATTGGTGAAAATGTGAAGGGAATAATAGTATAGACAATGGTTCTGTTATTTTCTGGGAGAAGACAATTGTAGGCATAAAAATACTTGCTTATGACTCCTTCAATATGTTTGCTTTCTCACTTATTCCGACTTGCCACAGTGATATCAGGACATGAGCCTTACTGTTTATTTTCTTCATAAAAGTAAGGAGGAGATTATATCACAAAATTAAATAGTATCCTTCTTTCAGGAAGTACTAACACGCATCCAGACACATGCTTAGCTTTTTCTTCTCAATTAAATGCTATTATTGGAAAGTTAATCTGATTTAAGTATCAGTTGATGGGCTTTAAACTCTTACCTATGCTAAGGATAAGTGCAAGCTAATTGCAGATTCAACAGCATTTTAAAACAAATATAGAAGTAGTAAATAGCTTGAGCACATTTTAGAAAATCCAGAAAATGCATATTCTCATCATTCTAAATGAGAGAACAAGCCCTCTCATTGCCTCTCGTGGAAGAGTGTCCATGTGGAAAAGAGCTGTTGGTCACAACAGGCTAGAAATAAGAGTCAGTTCTTCCTGGGAGATTGCAGAAGAGGTACACTGATACCCAAACTCCACCATTTTATCGTACGAGAAATTTTTTGCCATGTTCCTGGTACCTACTTGGCAGTCCGTTTCTTACTGTTTAATCAGACCAGTTTAAATCTCAAGACATTAGACCTTGCTATGTCTTAACATACTATGATACAAAAGGAGCACCAAAAGAAATCAATATTGCTGTAAATATTTCTCTCATATAATTTTGCTTTTTATAAAAATGTGTTGCAAAAATGGGAGAAAGAATGTGTAATCAATGCAATATACTACACCTTCTTATAGGTCTTGTGTGTGCAAGGTTCTTTTTACTGAGAGGTGGAAGAGAGAATAAAACACAGTCCTCGGGAACTAATATCCTTCAGGAAATCTCAGAACAAGGGGATGATCTCCAGGACTCAGCAGGAACCTCCAAAACAACCCCAGAAAAATACAAGTTTTAGAAAAATAGAGACACCCGAATGGACTCTAAAGTATGTATGTCTAGATAATGGCACATACTTGTTGAGATCTCCAAATTGTAGGATGAGAGGACAAGTGCCGAATGACACAGATGCTTAGCTTCTCTCTGTCCTTGATATCAGTGGGCAGTACCCCTTCCAAAACACAAAGAACTATGCTTTAAATTCTGGAACAGAACAGTTTGCACTTCAGTCACATGAGGTGCTTGTTGACATGAAGATTCGTGGACCTTGCACATTGAGTTAGAGTCTCCAGGAGCAGAGCTGTGGAATCTGCCTTTTAACAGCTCCTGGGGAAATTCTTCTCTATGTTAAACTTGAGAACTTTTCTCCTAAAGTGAGGTGGTCTGTAAGACTCTGGAAATAGAAAATGAGGAGATCTGGACTGCAGTATCAGTTCATGTAGTAACTAGATACCCTGCAAGGCCAAATTCTGTGTTGTATTTGTCTTTGTGTTCCCATTATTGCTTGCAAAAAAAACCAAAAAAACAACAAAAAAAAATTCAGTAATGTTTCTTGAGCTTAAGTTAATCAAACCAGTTAAATGATTTAATGTTTACATTGCAATTTCTTCATCTATAATTTGGCCATTCTGGATTAAGTGATTTTAACTCCCCTTCTAGCTCTAACATTCGATGACTCTAGGTCTTTCTGTAGTGAAGGTGGTAGATTCAGCTTCAAATAAAACAGCTATCGCCTGTCTTACTCTGTTTGGGCTCCTGTAACAAAATATTAGAGACCAAGTGGCTTGTAAACAATAGAGATTTATTTCTAGAGACTAAAAGCCCACGAGCAGGATGCCAACATGCTTAGGTTCTGGGGAAAGCCTCTTCCAGGTTGCAGACTGCTCACTTCTTGCTGTGTTTTCACATGGTGGAAGGGGCAAAGGAGCTCTCCAGTGTCTCCTTTATGAGGGTGCTAATCTCAGTCATGAGGGCTCTCATTTTTCTGGCCTCATGACCTAATTGCCTCCCAGAGGCCCCACCTCCTCATGCCATCATCTTAGGGGTTAGAGTTCAACATATGAATTTGGAGGAACACAAACATTCAGGCCAGAGCATGCAGCTGTGAGGGCCCTGAATCTTTCCTTCTCCTGATAGGTAGTCTCTGGAGTTTGGGGACCTCAGGGGATTTGTGTTGGGCTCACAGCTGAGAATCTAAAGGCTAAGAGAACATGACCAGCTGGCTGATTTAAAGAGCAGCCAATAGGCATTAAGTGAATTGAGGCTCACCTCACACATAGCTTGTAGTGAGGGAGAGAATGTCTGAGGGCTTCTGTGGGGATTGGTCAACTCCTATCTGAACAGTTCACCTAATGGTGCAAGGAGTTATTAGCAGGAAAAAGTTAGAGATGGATCAGGTGGGGTTTTTTGTTTTTGTTTTTTTTTGTACAAGAAAAGCAAAGCAAATTTAGACCCCTGTCAAGGCAAGAGTCACAAAGTTAAGTTGCCATGACTGCCCACGGCAAGTAAGACTTACCTGGCCCTTCCCACCACTTCAACTAGGGAGGCACCAATGGTGGGCTAGTGATGGAAGGCAGAAGAACACCTGTAGGCCCCATCCCATTCCAGACACCAGCCTGAAGGAGTCCCCAGCCAGAGTAGGAGACCAGATTTACCTTCACGCAGGGTTGGAAATTTTCACTGTTACATCAAAATAGATGTGTGAGTTACTAAATTTAGGGATAAAAGAGACTGGACGACTTACGCTGGATTTCAATTAAGTTTAAAGGAAGAGAAAAAAAAAGCAGCCTTACAGAGAGGGTTTGAGTAAGTAATGAAAGAAAACAATAAGATTAAAAAACTGAATTTTATTGTTTTGAAATATTTTTAAATGTTATATTATAGTTCCAAATTCTTGTATTTTGTTCTAACAATGAACCTACAAGGATATGTTGAATATTAGCATATGAAAAGAATTCTTCCTGGTCTCTGGGTGATAAAAGATGTATATGACATTGCCCCACCCTTAGTGAGATTCTCCTTTATATCTGGAGGATAATATGTTAGTAATTATACTTTAACATAAATATAACTCATATAAAGCTAAGTTATGAATTTTAACTCAAAAGATTTGGCAAGTTTTCATACAGCAAGGGCATTATCAAGGTTTCTCAGAGAATGGTAGTTTTTTCTTTAAACAGGAAAGCAAAAAATCACAGCTCCATGAAAATGGCAGTCTAGTAAAAATATAGGGTATTTAGAAAGAGAATTGGATAGTATGGAATTAGAGTATAGTGGAGAGAAGAATGTCAAAAAAAGTATCTTGGGAAGGTATTTGTGAGTAAGAACACAAGAATTTTTAAATAAAAAAGGCTTGCATGGAACCTGTTGAAAGTAAAATGTAATTTTTGAGGTCAAAGTGAGAGAATATATGATTTTATGTGGTTGTGGACATTTGCATTTTGCAAAAATGCAGAATGTGCATTCTATGAGCAAAATGTATACTATATAAAGTTTAAACTATTAACTGAATTCTAAAAAATAGTAGAATTCAAATGTCCCCATGTTTACTGTAAATGAATGCCAATGGGGGCACCTGGGTGGCTCAGTCAGTTAAGCATCTGACTTTCGGTTTCTGCTCAGGTCATGATCTCATGGTTCATGGGTTCGAGCCCCATATTGGGCTCCATGCTGACAGTGCAGAACCTGCTTGGGACTCTCTCTCTTCCTCTCTCTCTCTCTGCCCCTCCCCTACACATACACTCACTCTCTCCCTCTCTCAAAATAAAAAAAAATAATAATATAATAAACTTAAAAAAATAAACAAATGCCACTGAAATGCTGGTCCCTTTTGGAAAGAGTATTATAAATGAAAGGGAATTATTAATTATCTTTGGAACCAAACTGTTGGCCATCTGTGTAAGGAAAATTGAATCTAAGAGCTGTATTTCAAGAAAAACTTTATGAGACTGGAGATTCAGAGAAGCAAAAAATATCTATCAGGAGAGACTCATGTTGACCAAAAATCAAAAGAGCCAGTTATTTTACCAGCAAAATTAGTTCATTCAGGCATAGCAGAGGAATTGCAATTTGGGACAAGAAAACTATGGTGAACCATAGGCCAGTGTGAGAGAACAGAGGAGAGAAGCTTGCTTTTCTAGGGGAAAAGGGGAAGCTGGGAGAGGCTTTTTCACTGAGTTCTCATTGGCTGGGCTGTTGCTGGGCAAAAAGAAATTCTTCCTTCTTCCTGCTGGGGCGTGTAAAGTAAGCTTCTTCCCTTTGGGGAACATGAGGTGTGTTTCGTAACGTGAACAATACCTCTGTGAGAGCTCCCCCTTCAGAGCATCCCAGCTCCATTTTAAATGAGGTTTCCTTGATTTGTGTTAACACTAAATAGGTTAGAAATGTTTAGTCTGGAAATTTAAAAAGTTTAAAAAAATGAAAAAGTGGAAAAAAAAAAAAGTAAATGATAGCAACGCCCATTACGAGCAACCCCCTGTGTGGCATTCCTGTTATATATGAGTGAACACTTAAGATGAACACTGATAACGGATAAAGGCAATGAAAATTTTGCAAAACGTTGTCATGCAAATGGTTATGAACTCTTGTGTTTAATACCATGTGATAGAGGCATAAAAGAAGATCTGTTGGGAAATAATTTACTAGTGGAGAAGCAGCAAGCAAACCACACTCGAGTCCCAAAGCTTTTCATATGGCATCACTATACGGGGCGGAGGTGGGCTGCATGCATGGTGACTGGGTCCCAGTAGAGGGCGCGCTGGCCCATAAGAATCTCTACATTTATAAGTGTAGAAGACGGGAGCACCTTTTTGGTCCTGGAAGTGGTCTTTTAGAAAGGGAGGGCTCTAGAGGTAACAGCCCAAATAGAAGCAGACAGTCAAAGTAGAGTATTCTCTGAAACTGGACATCTTTGAGTTTTATCTTCGTTTTGCTATCATGGACAAATGGCTTCACATTCCTCAAGCTCATGTTTCTCATCTGTACAGTAGGTTGGTATAACCTCTGACAATACATGCTATTAAAGTATAATACAATGTATATAAAATGCATGGCAGTGGTGAACACTCACTAAATGAGAGATTTTATTAACATGACATTTCCTCGAAATAGATTTTCCTAGTATATAAAAACTAGGGGATACTTTATAACGCTTGAAATATGTAAACTTAAAAACTAAGATGAGAATGATACTCACCTACTAGGTGGAATAAGTTGAAAATGTAGTTCCCCAAAATTGCATTGGTTCACAGAGAAGAGATTCATGGTGGGTTCATAACAAAATGCAAAAACCAAAAAACAAAAAACAAAATCCACACATCTTTCCATGCGTAACTATTATTAAAAATCTTTTGGTGGTCCTCTGGAGCACATCCTTTTTATAGGAGCATGTAACAGAGAAAATATCACACCATTTCTCCTTTTGTATTTTTATAAGTACAGTAAAATATAGGATCACCACCTCAATGAAAAAGTGAAAGTTATTGTTCCTCTGGCCCCTTCCCCCACCTCCATTCTCAGTAATCACTCTGGATAAATTTTGGTAGACATTTATCTCAACCAAACTTGAAATGTAGCTTTAAAGACCCTACAGTGAGTTGTTATTTGAATATAAAAACTTTCCTCTCATGAGGCAGATGCTAAAATGTGTAGTGTTGAGGTTTCAGGTATGGTATAGAAATTTGTTAAGATTTAAATAAATGTTTTCATTTCAGTGACACTAATGGCTTCCTATTCAAGGTATGAATGCATTTGGGGATTCCTGCTGCAGTTCATAAACTACTCAAGTGCTGTGGCCATCTTCTGAATTATGGTATTGCAGTCATTTGATGATCATCTATTATCCTATATATCATAATCTTCCATTTCTAGTCTTTGAGTGCATAATTGAAATAATATGTTGGTGTTATATTATTAGAAATACGAATCTATAAGTTATGTTCTCTCTCAGAGTTTAGAGAAAATTTATTAGTATATGTCTCACTAAACTGATGGAATTCATAAATACAGCTTACATAAATATCAGTTTTAAAGCTATGAATTTTTTTAGTATGGCTTCCCCAACTCATTTTTATCATCTGATTTTTAGGAAATGTCTTTTTTTCAAGGATTAAATAACTGAGCTGTGAAATTAGTTGTTGTTGACTATATATATCAGATGTAAGTAGAATGGTGGGGGGAGTGAAAGTAACTCTTCTTTGAGACTTCAGTGAGCCAAGTTCCTGGGAAATGCTTAGTGAGAAACAATAAATTAAAATGAGTTGAAGGAAGTGTCTTTTATGCAGCTCATAATTAACCCTTGGAGCCCTGCCATAATATATTATGAAGGCAAATAACTAAGCAAGATTCAACAAGAAATTAGATACTATATCTGAGTCACAATGTCACTTGCAGTTAATCTGCCTCTAATAAAAATTATAGAGGTTATCAATTGTTAACTTTAAACAGAGCAAAGAGCAATTGTATTTAAGTAAAAAACAAAAACAAACAAAAAAAACCCAAAAACCAAAAAACAATGAATTTATTTGGGAATAGCAGAGAAATTGCAATTCCAGACAAGAAAGATATAGTGAACCACAGGCAAATTCGAAGAGACAAAGGGAAGGTCAAGTTTAATTAGGTTTTAGGAAGAAATCGGAACGAGTTGTTTTGAACAAAAGTTTATGGCAGAAGAACAAGAGTTCTAGGTTGTGGCTAAGATTCATTGGTGGTTAGTGCACTGTTCCTGGGTCAGGGAGGGATCTCCCTTTCCTTAAAAGCAGAAGATAAAATTCCTGGGTGCAAAATGTCCTCCCTTGTCAGAACAATTCTTATTTGCCTTCTTCCTGCTGGTGATACAGTCTGCAGAGAGGTACCTGTGTGAGAGTGCCCCCTCTAGGACTTCCCGACTCCATTTTAAATGAAGCTCCCTCCACTTTCACAGGATGATTATTATGCTTTTATTTTAAATGATCACAGACTAGAGCCAGAACAATAGCATTGTGATATAGCACCAGAAGCTGAGCTAAGTCTTTTGGAGGTTGAGTAGATCATGCTATCACCAAGGTTTTAGTTCTTACAAATTTCATTCTTCCAAAGTATATGGTAGTGTTGTGAAAACAAAAACAAAAACACAAAAAATGATTAAGTATGGTATGTTTTTTCTTCTAAAATTTTTTTCTAATGTTCATTTATTTTTGAGAGAGAGAGAGACAGAGTATGATTAGGGGAGGGGCAGAGAGAGAAGGAGACACATTGTTTTTGAGAGAGAGAGATAAAGTGTGAGCAGGGGAGGGGCAGAGGGAGAGGGAGACACAGAATCTGAAGCAGGCTTCAGGCTCCGAGCTGTCAGCACAGAGCCCGATGTGGGACTTGAACCCACAAACCATGAGATCATGACCTGAGCTGAAGTCCGTCCCTTAACTGAGCCACCCAGGTGCCCCTATTTTTTTCTTTCTAGATCAAAACATCAGATCCCTCACCTTACTCCTACACTCATTCGTATTTTTAATTACAATGCCAGTATTTTCACCATGCCCCTCAACTCTGGATAGTGAAGACAATGAATAGCAAAGATTAAAAGATTCTCTGAATTGTTGTCAGTGTTGATTTGGATGTTTTCCTATTATCATTTCAGATGATGGGTTAGGTAGTGGATGGGAGTCTTTTTAACTTAGCCAGTTAAGTCTGTTAGGGTGGACATTTCCATGCTCAGGAGATTAATCCCCTGTGGGAAAATGAGCTATGCAAAACCTCCACAAAATAAAGTAGATCATGACTTGTGAAGGGTTAAATTCAATCACGATTTACCCACACTTAAAATTAGACATTCCTTTGAGATGTAGGTATGAAGAAAATCTGAGCGTTTTATATTATCCAAAGTTAGAAAAGGAAGTAGGGACTCCCTGCTATCTCTAGTCTGTCCTAGTGATATTGGCTCACATTTTCAGTATTTTATATTCATTTCAGTATGTGACTTGCCATGTGGTTTTACTTATGACAAGAAAGAGAAGGCAATGGAGTAGGAAAAATCAAAACACAGCAGAAACGTGGCGAAATGAGAAACTGTCAGTTTGTGTCATTTGAATACCACGTCTCCAGTTTGGAATCAGTTTCACCTGTATCAGCTTGGCCATTGGTTCCTATTAGTCAAGAAAAAGATCATATTTGTTTAATAATTTATTTTTAATTTTTTTAATGTTTATTTTTGAGAGAGAGAGAGAGAGCAGGGGGACAGAGGATCCGAAGCAGGCTCTGCACTGAGGGCAGAAAGCCTGATGTGGGGCTCAAACTCACAAGCCCTGAGATGCCTGACCTGGGCTCAAGTAGATGCTTGACTGACTAAGTCCCCCCAGGCACCCCAGGCAAAATCCCATGTTTAGAGTTATTATTAAACTCATCGTTACTATCCTACTTAAAGAAATGAGCTATGAAAAAGCTAGATATTTTTGTCAGAATGAATTTGATATCAAGATATGAACAAACATCAACAGGATTTTTAAAAATTAGTATTTGGAAGAGCAGTTTTTGTTGAAATTAAGCTACTTATTTTCTGCTATGTGTGTCTGAAGACTTCTGATCATTGAATGTAACATAAAAGACTGGCATGGCTATACAAAGAGGAAGTGAAGCCTCCTTTCATCAAGCCATAAATGAGATGATTCTAGTAATAACCGATGAGATTTTGGAGTGATGGGGGTCCAGAGCAGATGGTTAAGAAAGAATTCTTGAGACACCTTTGGTGCAAAAAAGATTTTATTAAAGCATGGGGACAGGACCCGTGGGCAGGAAGAGCTGCCCGGGACTTTGAGGAGGGGCTGATTATATACTTGAGAGTTGGGGGAGGTAAAGTCCAGGGGAAGTTTGCAGTGAGATTTCCATATGCTAAAGACAACTCGTGGGATACTGGAGGCCAAGCTATTATCAAGCTAAGGTTGTTTTTCCCTCTAGCAAAGCATTAACATTAAGACAGTAGGGAGTCCCTGGAGACATGTTTTACTCTGCCTGCCTCAAGTATTTGTCAATGGCTGCAGGTTATAAGGAAATTTAATTTTATCTGCCATTTCCTTCTGCCTCTGTTTCCCACATCAATAACTTTGAATATTTTATAGTACAATCCTCAAAGTGTTTTCACTCTGCTAGAATAACACAAATCATCTCAATTGTTAATCTTCTGAAAGACAGTACAGTTGCAATATTCTGTATTACAATGTTCTGTATATGAGCAGATCAGTTCGGTCCCATATTTAATTGGCAGAGTTATTAATATCCATACTTTGTATATATAATTTATTTGAAGGTTTAGTTTCTCATCTGTTCCAGTGATCACAGTTGTAGTCAAGCCTACTTTCTGGCTACATCACTTATTATTAAACTATAATTTTAGTTACCTTATTTTCATGAAAAACTGCACCGATATATTATGAATATATTAATGTATATAAAATATAAATGTATTGATGCAGACATTGTCAACAACCACATTTTTCTTCATTATAAATTTTCAATTTAGAAACAACCTGCCATTTTTCCCCAGGTAGGAGAGCAAATATGGGCAATTTGGGGGCATATGAATGCTTTTATTTTAGTATTATAGAAAAGCAATACTGACTAGAATTACTGTGATGTTCTCAGAATTTTCATGTATACTTAGCAAGTTTACTGTTAACTACATTTTGTTTCTTTATCCCTATTTGGAAATTATGATGGTAGGCAAGTATTTTGTGTTTTTTGTGTGTGTTTTGTTTGTTTTGTTTTTTAAGTAGAGAAGAAAAGGACGGGACAGCTGAAGTGTAAGTGCCTGACAGTTTTGGTGGTTGTTTTTTTTAATTGCAATGCAAGTGCCTGACTTAAGTTTTTGACTGCAAAGGCACCCACTTCAAAGACCAGTATCTTGAATAAACACATAGCCAGCCAAACACTAGGTGAAGAGCCAGGCCACTCCACCCCTGATGTTTCCTTTGTTTTAGAGATGCCTGGTTGACCTCATAACTGCCCTTTCTGACTTCTGTTTTGTTTTGTTTTTTCCTTCTGTGCTTTAATTCCAATTCTTATGTTTTAAATTCACCAATAAAAGTGAACCTGAGAAATCCTAGCCCCCACCCCAACGCAATCAAAGCAGAACCCCAGGCCAGCACTCTCTCTACCTGTGAACTCACTCTATGGCCCCAGGCGTGCTGTGTTCCCTCCAGGACTTATGAGTAATAAACCTTGTCTTTCAAAGTTTCTTCATGTAACATTATTGCTTAGCACGTCTTGCCATCATAATGAGAGCCATAAGGGCTGGTCCAGCCACAACTTGGAATTGAAAGGAGAGAAGTCTGCAAGAAGCCGGCCTGGCTCAGGTGAGTGCCCCCAGGCTTTTCTAGCTGATAACATCTCTATTGATAAGCTGACACCAGCCCAAAATAACAGCACACCTTTTAAATCAGTTGAGTTCAAATTTATGAGTCTTGCTTATAGGGCCTTCCAGATAAAGAAACAAAGCCGAAGGACAAAAAGGGAGTGAAAGAAAGCCTATATTATGGGTGAGAAATGTTGCCAGATACTTTATATTCACAGGTATTTGTACATTTAAGGCTCACACAAACTCTACTCAAAGTTTCCCTCATTTACATCATCTGGAAAATTGAGATATTGAAGTTGCATCTTTAGTTAGAGGGAAGGGTTTTCAGATCTGGTGGGGTGTTGGGGTGATGGTGGGGGGGTTTGGAGCTGATGGCCAAGAAAGAATTCTTGAAGACATCTTTGGTGCAAAAAGGGGATTTTATTGAAGTGTGGCTACGGGACCCATGGGCAGAAAGAGCTGTGCTGGGGTTGTGCCAGGTAACTGATGATACACCTTCAGGTTGGGACAGGGTTAGGGACAGTATAAGTCTCTAAGGTATTTTGAAAGCAAGGTTTCCAGGACCTGGAAGGGCCAGCTGCTGTTAGGAAAACACCATTTATTACCATTTAGTAAAACCTCAGTCATGAGACCCTTCAGATGTATATCAGGGGGCCATAAACTTGGAGTATGATTGCCAGCATATATCTTGGGGGAGTTGAGATAAAGGGAGTCTCCAAAGGAATTTTTATGTTAAAGTAGCCTTATAGGATCCTGGGGTGGGGGTGGAGGGTCAGGATAATGTTAAACCAAAATTCCCTTTTGACTCTAGCAAAGAATCATCATCAAGGCAGCTGAGCTCCTAGAGGAAGGTCACTCTGCCTGTTTCAAGGACTTGTCAGTGGGCTGTAGACTGTAAGGGAATTTAAATTTTCATTTGCCTTGGTTTCCCACATCACAATGGCAAGCACTTAAACCCCTTTCCTTTGTTCTTGGGTAGCCAGGTGTGTGGGAGGAAAATCACACATATCCCACCCTGGGGATGGGGAGATGCTGTTAGCCTGTACTTTGCCTTCAGCTTGCCCATGCTCCCTCACCAGATCCACACTGAGGCATTATCTTCTCCATTCTTTAAGATGCCTAGAGAGTCATGTAATAATTCAGAGCACAGCCTATGGTTCATATCCACTGGGTTTACTGAACCCAGTATTGCCCCTCACCAACTTCCATGATCTTGAGCAAAACGCTCAACTTTCTTAGGGTGTTTTCTAATTTTTCAGTCATAAAGAAGAGAGTAATAATAGAACCTGCCTCATTCCACATGATGGATGCTGTGGGGTTAAATAAGGCAACACATGTAAAGCACTGAGCACTTTCCCTGGCACATCAAACCTAGATTCTTATCAATCATTATTGACTATCATTTACATTTGTAAGTGCTCGAATATATCATTGCTCAGTCTAAAAGATTTCAAGGCAGAGCACACTGGCAAACCTAGCTAAGACAGTCTTTTTTTTAAAATAGGGCTCAGGAGGCAATAAGGCGGGAGGAATTTATACACATATTCTCATGGGAGGAACCATGAACTTTGTAATAATCTTTTAGCCAACTGTAAGCCCCCAGCCTGGACTTAATCAGCCCCATTCTTTTTTTTTTTTTATTATTTTTTTTTAAAATGTTTTTTTTTTTTATTTATTTATTTTTGAGACAGGAAGAGACAGAGCATGAACAGGGGAGGGTCAGAGAGAGGGCGACACAGAATCTGAAGCAGGCTCCAGGTTCTGAGGTGTCAGCACAGAGCCCGACGCGGGGCTCGAACCCACAGACCAGTGAGATCATGACCTGAGCGGAAGTCAGACGCTCAACCGACTGAGCCACCCAGGCGCCCCAATCAGCCCCATTCTTTACTTCCAAAGGAGCCAATGTGATTTCACAAGTTTCCATCCCTCATTTACATATTAACTCAACCAATCCCAGCTAACCTAGTTTTAATCCCTGTTTTGCATAGAGGATCTGAATGACAACTATACTCATAGCCTTTTGCCTATGTGACTCTGCCCCCATTTTTTCTTTCTGGAAACACAACTCAGGTTTCTTCTTGAATCTGTTTCTCCTAAATTTCAATTATAAATTGCCAATTAGAATTGCCTGATTAAATGCCAATTCTTGGTCAACATCAAATACCTTCTTTCTCTAATCCCATACCTAAAATCATAATAATTAGCAGAGTTAGAATTCAATTCAGAGCTTCCACTTTTTATTTTTGTCTTTTCTCTCTTTATTTTGAAATAGTTATACCATAAAACATAAAATCTGAAATAAAAACAATTTTATATATATAATAACCGAAATTTTAAAAATGTGATGAAACCTCATGCAACTACTGTGCATGTGAATACTCAGTGAATGTCATTAAAAAACAGAATTCAACCACAGAAATTTGAAAATCTAATTGGGTCCATTCAATGATTTATGAATTGGTCAGCATCCCATCCAGCAAGTAGAGGGGAGCTCCGAGGAACTGTACCATATCAAGATTTTTAAAGGCAGAGAGGAGGTCAAAAAATGAATTTATTAGCAAGGAATGCATTGTTTGGGGCAAGGTCCTAGCACTCCTAAGGGGAACTGAAGAGACAATCAGGAATTATCTCCCGGTGTTAACCAGGAAATTCCAGTTTGGTTGGCTAAAGGTTACATTCCTGGGGAGGTTGAAACTGTAGGTAGGTTAGCTATTAAATGTGGGTTTACTCACATGGGGCCTTAACATAAGTGACTCCATTTTGGGCCTGTGATTTTCTTTTTAACAGTGTTAACATGCGATTTCATTTGTTGTGAGTATTTTTCCGGACTTTTATAATTCTTTGGATGCAATTGCTTAAGTCTCCTTTATACACCATCTCCCCACAGACACTCCATTCCATTCCCTCTTTTGCTTCCTAGAATAAATCATCACTCTGCAGCTTGTATCTTTCCCAGTCAAGTTTTTAAAAATTCACCATATGTGTGTGCATTCAAAAATAATGCAATGGTATTGTTTTGTGTGTTTTTAAATTTTGTATCATGCCCGATGTATCTTTCTGCATATTACTTTTGCTTTCAATATTGTATTTCTGAATTTTATTTATGGTGAATTATAAAGATATAGTTGGTTTATTTTAACTGTTCTAGAACATAAGGTGTGTGACTATATCCATTCCCCTATTGGTAACACTTAGGTCGTTTCCAGTTTTCTCTATTACAAAAAATGCTGCAATGAACAGTTGTATTCATATCTGATTTTGCAAAAGTTCAAGAGTTTCTCCAGAGCTTATATTTAGAATAGAATTGCTGACTATAGGATATGTACCTCTCCTTCTCTATTAGTTTTTTATTGATGCTGTAATGAATTATCACAAACTGAGTGGCTTAAAGCAATACTTACTTATTATCTTAGAGTTCTGTAGACTAGAAGTCTGACACAGGTCTCACTGAGCTTAAGTCAGTGTTTCCACAGGGCTGCATTTCTTTCTGGAGCTGTAGGAACAATCTGTTTCCTGGCCTTTTCTTGGTTTTACAGGCTGTCTGCATTCTTTGGCTCATGACTCCCCTCCTCCATCTTCAAAGCTAGCAGTGATGAGTTGAGTCCCTCCCACATTTCATCACTCAGATCTCTCCCATAGTCACATCTTCCTCTGACCATAGCTGGGAAAGGTTATCCACATTTAAGGACTCATATTATTACGTCAGGGCCCGCCAGGTCATCCAGAATAATCTCCCTAATTTAATGTCAGCTGATCACTAACCTTAATTCCATCTGCAAGCTTAATCCCCCTTTGCATGTAACCTAACATATTCACAGGTTACCTGGTTTAGGACACTGACATCTTTGGGGTCATTATTCTGCCTACCACATCAACATTATGCAATATTGCCTAAGAGCTTTCTTAGATATTTGTACCTGCTCTGTTCCCACAAGGACTGGATGAGCATTCCCTTTTTTCTATTTCTGGTCAACGTTGAATGTTGTTGGTCATTCATATTTTTGCCGATCTGAAGTCTCTCATTGTTGGTTTAATTTTTATATTCTCAGTGAATTATGAAATTAAGCTTTTCATAATATGTTCATTGATGATTTTGGCCTCCCCTTTTGAGAATTGCTCTGCTATCGTTCCTTTTGCTACCTAATGCAGCAAAATTGCCTTTTGTTCTCATATTAATTGGAGGAGTTATTTAGGTTAACTATTAATTCTTGGTAGGTTAGCTGGCTTCTCCCAGACTGTTGCTTTACTAAAAAACGCATTTACCTGATTTTTGTGTGAGAATTAGAATTTTAATGCAACAAAATTTATTAATCTTTTATAATTTGTATATTTTACTTTTTGTTGAAGAAACCATTCCTAATCTGAGGTTGAAGATATTGCCCTGTATTTCTTTTATATTAAAACAAAAATTTGCCTTAGCACATTTAAGTCTTTAATCCACCTGGAATTTTCTATGCTGTAAGGCAGGGATCCAATTTTATTTTATTTTCCATATGGATAGCAATTGTTTCAATCCCATATACTGAATTTTCAATCCTTTCCCCCACGCCTTTCCTCCTTCTGAAAGTCTGCCATTATAACTTGTGGGTGTCCTGATTTCTATTTAAGATATAATCCTTTGTCTTTAACCCCTTATCTGCAGCTTCTACAGCACCCCTACCCTTACAAACCTTTAATGAATGGTGATCTGCTGTATCTTGACCTGCGTTTTGAGGAGATGGGTGTATGAGTTTTGCTGCAATCATAAATGACCTCTAATTTTTTTTTTTTTTTTGGTTTTGAACACAAAAGGTTTGTCTGTCAATTAGGTTACTTTTATGCATGTCAGTTGCTCCTCTGCCTCTGCCCCATATGTCTTCTCATTTTTGAATTCAGCCTAAAGCAGGAGAAATTCCCCACTGGGAAGTGCAGTAAAAAGAGGAAGAGAGCTGTTGGAATGATGCAGTGACTCCCAAAGTCTCTGCTTGGATGTGGACTGCATCCTATCGACTCATCCCCATTTGTTAGAGCAAGTCACATGACTAAGCCCCACGTTGATGGGGTAGGACAGTACCCTCCTTCCACAGATGACACCGCAGGTCATGTCATACACAGCAAAGGATGTGGGATTGTCTTTCAGAATGGGAGAGAATAATTGGGAAAATTACTCGATTTGCCAGAATGAGTATGATTTCATCCCTTGTATTTGTTAATTGTATGTGTTTGAGACACTTGCATATTTGGTATATTTTACATTAAAAATAGTAAAGTAACAATCTGTACATGCCAGGTGAAGGACTCTTAATGCAGTAACAGATAGAAAGTGTGAAACAAAACTCGAAGATAGGCATTTAGGTTACATTCAGAATATCCAGTGGAGCTAATGGTGACATGGTGATGTAAAGTGTAAAGATAAATAAAGAATATTTTTTAGAAATAAAGTTTCGGGGCTCCTGAGTGGCTCTGCTGGTTGAGCGTCTGACTTCAGCTCAGGTCATGATCTCACAGTCCATGAATTCGAGCCCTGCGTTGGGCTCTGTGCTGACAGCTCAGAACCTGAAGCCTGCTTCAGATTGTCTCCTTCTCTCTCTGCTCCTCCCCCATCTGCACTCTGCCTCTCTCTCTGTCTCAAAACTAAACATTAAAAATATTAGAAAGAAAGAAAGAAAGAAAGAAAGAACGAAAAAGAAAGTTTCGCATATAGATGAAAGGAGTTCAGAGTTCCAGCCAAGATGGATAAAGGACAAAGTAAAGGAGGATTTTCATTAAAAGGAGGAGTTGGCTGAACCTGTTATTAATGCAGTGTTAATGAAGCTTAGGGTTTTAAGCTAAAGACATAACATGTTAGCTCCATCCTGAATTCATTTTCATAGCTTGTACCGGTTTCCTCTCCATTCTTCTTTAGATCTTTACTCATTGTTTCAGGCCTCCTGAACTTTTATTTTCCTAAATAGCCACGCTCTTTCGTTCCTGCCCAGGTTGTTCTCACTGCCTGGACTTTCCTTCGTCTTTTCTGTGCAAAGAGTTAATCCCCCCATCCTTCGATGGCCTTTATATGTATTTTTTGTTATAGCACTTACCACTCAAAGTGTGCTATGCATCTGTATTTACACTTACCCACTAATGTCTAGAGGAGGAACGTAGAGTGTATGATTAGTGAGTGCACTGTGTATCTTACTTTATTTCCTCCAACTTTTCTGCTGAGACTTAACCCGTCATTCAATTTAGTAGCTTTTAATGGTGGTCACACCATTCAGGTAGTGCTAGCAGAGAGGGACAGAATAATTTTGGGAAAGTGCCACTTCAAGTAAACTTTTGGCCTGAAATCAGCAATTGTGTCTTAAATGTTGGTGGTCTGAGTGGTTGTTATAGTCCAAGTCTTTTTCCATCAAGAAAGCAATCAAAACCTTAATTAACTTCAAGGTGCTAGAAGTTAAAGTCAGAGACACCCATTCATGTTTATCATTGCTGGGCAAGTAATTTATTATTACAATTACTTGAAGCGTAAGCAACACCACTGATCAGCTGGCTGGTGATAAAGATTTCACAAACTGTGGTGAACCCTACATTCTTTAATTATAAGATATAAATGTGAAAAATATTTGCTTATGGTTTTCCTAGGGTTTGACCTCAGTCCTTATTTTTACCATGATACAATAAAAGATGAGTTACAGAAGTGTTTTCATGACCTGCAAGTGAACCAAATATCGTGGTACATATATTAGAGAGGTACACAAAGAGAACCCATAAGGGGTCTACAAATCCCCGTGGAGCAGATTGTTGTACCAAGTGTGTCTATTCAGTGCAGTTTAGGATTATAACATACCAACCGGGTCATAGGATAAAGCAAGGTAAAGGTAGAAAACTTACACATTTTTCCCCCCCTCTGGAGGTACCTAACAATCTAAAGCTAACTTAGTTTAGTCATCTTTCTTACATGGTTCAATATAATATACTTTGATTGCATTTGATGTTGAAGGCTCAGGTCGCTGAATCCGATTTGAGGGGTAGATAGTGTAGACTACTATATATTCACATTTACATGTTTATTTTTGAGGAATTTAGGAAAAGTTAAGTATATTTAGACTTAAAGTGTGAGGATGCTTGAAAATGAAGCATAAAGCAATTAAGTCCATGGAGGAAAAACAAACCGGAGGTAGTAAACAGAATGGCAACAAAGAGAAGCATTTCAATGTACAAATATGTTGGATGTATTACACTACATAAATTTATAAGAGGTAGTAAAACTTTTGTCTTACATAAATTGTTTATAAAGTACTAGAATTCATAAAAGTATCGTAGGCCTTTTTTTTTTTACTTTAGTTTACTTCTTTTTTTCATATATTGTACTAATTAATTTCTTTATAACTACCCAATATCTAAGCCCATTTCAATTTAGGTGAAATCTTACATGAATCCTTGTGTGGGGTAGAGTCCTCATTTCCCATGGTAGTTGAGTAGAGTCGGCCATTTTCTGTCTCTTCCAATGGTCCATACCCTGATGATGAAAAGAATTGTTTGCTACGGTTAACTCAGACATTCTGTGCTATGCATTTCTATGTCTTAAAACAAACAATAAAGAAATTATTAAATAGATAAGGATTGCCATGATACTGAAGAGAATCAGTTGGCAGTCAATGCAGGGCTCCTTTCTGCCAAGATCTGTGAATGGTCTGAGATTTTTACCTATTGCCAAGTTAACAGGGTAGTCTGCTACAGTTTCAGGGATGCTGGTAAAAGATATAACACTTCTGCATCAGAGAAAAAGGACAGTTTTTCACTCACAGGAACAAGGCAGGTTATTGCTCACAGCAATAGCAGTAGCCCAAGTACTATTACTGTTGCATGTTTCTTGACTCCCAGTTTCTGCAGGGCTACGTGAAGAATGTTCAATGACACTTGTATTCTCAGTGAGATGCATGATAGGCTATGAGCATTGGGACTCTGAATCTTTCATGGGCAATAAGCATATCTGCTGTTTGTTCCAGAGGGAAGCACGATCCAACTCTGTCTTGTAAGGTGATTCACGATACAAACAACCTTCGATGGAGAGGAGTCTGTGCCTTGCTCACAAAACCTACACACATTTGATAGACTGATAGAAATTTTTTGTCACCCAACGCTCATAGGTTATGATTTATTCCATTTTATATCATCTATGCCTTGGAATATTACAATCTTAGGATATAACAAGAAAGAAAACTTTATTCTGGATTTTTTTTTATAGTTTTGTATTGGTGCTACTATTCTTAAGGAGAAAACATTTATCAGGCATAAAAAACATCAAATTTAAATCCCATTTACATTTCTGAGGATGAAAAATGGTAAAGTGCTCTGAGTTTATAACTCTCAATGAAGATTATCACATATATATTTCATAATTATTTTATAGGTATTAAAGCTAATGACAATAAAAGGGTAAATCTAGCTTGTGTTTCAAAGACTAATCAGTGACTAACTTAGGCCTTGTGACTTAGTAAGAGTTTTGTTTTATTGTTACAATGCTGGATTTATAGCAAGCAAGCATACTTGTTGAAAATTATTTTTTAAGATTTCCCCCCATATTCATTGTGGTATATCCATTGTTTTAAATGCACACACCGAAGTTATGTTTTCCTATTTTTTTCCTTTGACAATGCCATTTCTGTGGCATTAGCAACCGAATGATGTATTTTTTTCCATTTTCATGAATAATAGTGACAATGGCATTAGTACCAGATACACAGCGGCTCTGATAATATATAATCTGACCTTTATCTCTAACGTGATCAGCATGGGCTGCCACCCTTCCTGCTGTGACAGAACAGCTGTTTTGATAACGGACTGCAATCCATCATCACACGTGCCTGATGCAGCAGAGCTGAACTGTTTTCAGGCTTTCTCTCACAGAAGACTGTTTCACTCTGGGTACTGGTAGCTAATGTCTGGCTCATTCTATATGGCTTTTGAGGGAATCTGATGGAATTATGAATGAAGCAGATTGACAATGGATGCGCAAGCCTAATTTCAAAAAACATATGTAAAAAACTATGTTGTGAACCAAAATGAAACGTAGGGAGCTGGTTTGAGAAATTTAGAATGAATGTCCTAGATACCAAAGTTAGAAAATCTAATGTCATTTTCCATGCTTGTTAGGCTCTACTATTAGTCTTATTAAACTCGTGGTAAAACTGAGTACCAGTAGAAAACGGTGTCTTCTAAGACATAAAATTAAAGCACAGGGAGAAATATTGAATTAAAAATGCCATTTTATTTATTTTTATTTTTAATATGTGGGGAAAATGAGAACTCTGAGAATCTGAGAGATCATTATGCCCAAGCTCATTGTTTTGTGGATTCAGAAGCTAACGTGTAGAGGCGTTAAGTGATGTTTCTAACATCCATGGTGGTACCAGAGTAGAGTCTTGGGTCAGTAACTGGTTAGAAAAAAGTTAGGAAAAAGTGGTGTGATAGAAGGCCACTCATACAGCTAGGAGAAGAGGCATGAGAGCCTCTAAGAGCCAGCTCTCCTCAAGGCAGAGGAGGCAAGGCTTTAAATGACTTATCTGTTGAAATACCCAATATATTTACGATTGCTGATAACTGTATATACACAGTCCAATCAGAACCTAGCAATGTTTTTGTGGTGCCAGTACAATTACTAATTCATAGTATTGTAACCATACGAACTTAGGTTCTCTCTTTGGTGAGTCAGAAACTGCACCAGGTTGACTTGTCCCACAAAGAAAAGTTTATTTGCAGCCAATAAGGAGATCCCAAGGAATGGCTTCCAATGCCGTGACTGCTTGAGCAAGCATGAATGGATTCCTTTTATTTAAGGTTAGGATGAATATTTAGACAGGGAAGGCTTGTCATCATATGTAGAGGCAGGCATAAGGTTGCATATGCGCCTTAAGGAAACATGCCTATACACACATTGCATGTTATGTAAGTGAAGCTTGTGCTCCTCCTTTAGGGGGAGATACTAGTATTATAATGAGATAAAGGTGGTCAGCAGTCATCCTGGAGGTCACTCATGGTCCATCTGCACAGTCACAAGTCAGGGGTTAAGCTCACTGATCTGAGTGGTCTGGGCCAGCTAGAGGTCTTGACAGGGCCGTCGCTATTACTCGGCTGCAGGGGGGTTGGGAGTGGGGTGGTTTTGCTTTCCATTTGCCTGAGTTGAGGGATAGGCTCAAAAGGAGTTTAAGGAAAAATGTGGGATAAAGGTTAGTGAGTACGAGCAGGTGGGAAGTAAAGGTCAGGTCTTGGGGTCTAGCTGGTGACAGTACTACCACAGCCGTGACTTCACCTTGATTTTTTTGCTGTAGTATTTTAAACTGCCATCTTGTAAGTAAGTAGGCTTTTAAAGAGCTGAATGAGGGAATTCTTTTTAAAATGTTAAATAGGGAAATTTCAGCTGATAGCTTTTTTTTTCCTTCCCTTCAGCAATTTTTCTTCTAGCAAGTAGATGCATTTATAATCATTTCTTTGACCTTAAGGCCACTGAAAGCATGGTGGCAACTGATCAGTACTTTCATGTCATTGATGATATGATAGTGTTTCTTCCCCTGCAAAGCCAATTATTTAGCTACTCTCTTCATCACAAGGCAAAGTGTCTCCTTCCAGCTCAGCTGAAATGATTTATTAATTATATTTCTTTATATATCTAAAATTCTTGACATCTTGTTTGATATTACCTTCACCTGCAAAACCTTCTGGGTACAAATGTGTGTGGAAAAACAAACGGATTTACATACATTTTACATGCACTGATGTGAATGGAGGCTATTACTCCTGGTGGTCTCAATTAATTAATGAGGTAATAGGAGAAAATGATGGTTTGCTATGATGTTATACATGTACCCATTACACAGACACAATTTACTCTATGTCTTATATTTATACCTATTTATTTTATTTTCCCTTTGCTTTTGTGCTTAACGAACATAGACCACACTTTCTAATACTTTGTACTGAGTACTTCTCATACTTCTAATTCCCTTAAAGTTCCTTCTCAGCATTATAATCCATATACTAGGAACAATTTCTAAATTATGTCCACTTTTGCTATAAATTATAAGACTGCACCTGTTTCTGTCAAAGTGTGCTTCTATTCACTACAAGTTATACTTTGGCAAACTACTGAGGACAAAGTTTACTTAAATGTTTTTTGACTTTGTCAGTTAATAAGCATCTAGTTTAGAACACATTTAATACTATTTTCTTCTCTCTCCTTTATCCCACTCTAATTTTCAAAAATTCCTAATTTTGATGTCCTATTTCATGATGAAGAAAAGTGCACTTAGTTATGCAGTTTTTACAGTTGGAAGGAATCCCTCATCACCACCAAGCAACTTGAGATTTCTGTTGATTTTTTGTTTGTTTGTTTTACATATTTGTTTCCTTGCTTTTTTGATTTTCAAGCTTATTGAGATAATTACCACATAATACTGTGTAAGTTTAGGTTTACAATGTGATGATTTGACTTATGCATATACTGAGAAATTATTAACAAAATAAGGTTTGTTAACATTCCCATTACCTCACATAGTTATCATTTTGTGTGTGGGTGTACTAATAACTTTTCAGATTTACTTTCTTAGCAACTTTGAAGTATACAATACAATATTGCTAACCATGGCCACCATGTAGTACATTATATTTCCAGATCTTATTTGTATTACAACTACATATTACAACAATTGGACTACCTGAACTTCTCCTCTCTTTCCCCAACAACCAAGCTACTCTCTGTGGAATTCACCAGTGAAATCTTCTGGTTCTGGGTTTTACTTGTTGAAAGTTTTTTGATTACTAATTCAGTTACCTTATCATTACTGGTCTGCTCAGGTTTTTGGTTTCTTCATGAGTCAGTCTTGGCCTGTCGCATGTTTCTAAAAATGTATCCATTTTTGCTAGGTTGTCCAATTTGTTGGTGTGTAATTGTTCATAGTTTCTTATGGTCCTTTGTAGTTCTGGGATATCTGTTTTAATATCTCTCCTTTAGTTATAAATTTATTGATTTGAATCCTCAGTCAAAATTTCTTGATTAGTCTACCTCAAGTTTTGTCAATTTTCTTTATATTTTAAAGAAACAACACTTAGTTTTTAAAGTATTTTCTGTTGTTTTCCTATTCTCAATTTCATTTATTTCTGCTCTAATCTTTGTTATTTCCTTCCTTCTGCTAATATTGGGATTAGTTTGTTTTTCTTTTTCTAGTTCCTTGAGGTGTAAAGTTTGGTTGTTTATTGGAGATTGTTCTTTTTTTTAAAAAAAATTTTAATGTTTATTTATTTTTGAGAGAGAGAGACAGAGCATGAACAGGGGAGGTGCAGAGAGAGAGGGAGACAGAATCTGAAGCAGGCTCTAGGCTACAAGCTGTCAGCACAGAGCCTCATGTGGGACTCAAACTCACAAACCATGAGATCATGACCTGAGCTGAAATCAGACATTCTATTGACTGGGCCACCCAGCTGCCCCTGAGATTGTTATTCATTCTTTTTTTTTTTTTTTTTTTTTTGAAAAAGTGAAAGAGAGTGTCAGTGGGGAAGAGAGGCAGAGAGAGAAAGAGCCTCAAGCAGGGTCCACATTCAGCACAGAGCCCGACATGGGGCTTGATCCCATAACCCTGGAATCATGACCTGAACCGTTATCAAGAATCGGATGCTCAACTGACTGAGCCACCCAGGTGCCCCTCTTAAGAACATTTTTATTTTAAAATCTCTTTTTATGGTATAAGTATTGCTACCCCTGCTTTCTTTTGGTTATCATTTGCTTGTGATATCTTTCTCTATCCATTTACATTCATTCTATGTGTGTCCCTAAAGCTAAAGTTAGTTTCCTATATCCATCATTTCATTGGTTCTTGTTTTTTCATCCATTCAGCCATTCTATATCTTTTGATTGGAGAATTTAATTCATTTATATTTAAAATAATTATTGATAGATAAGGACTTATAATTGACATTTTGTTAATTGTTTTATATGCTAGGTATTTTGTTTCTTACTTCCTCTCTTGCTGTCTTCTTTTGTGATTTGATGACTTTGTGGCTGTGTACTTTGACTCCTTTATCAAAATCTTTTCTGAATCTACTACAGGTTTTTCCTTTCTGGTTACCAGGGGGCTTACATAAAATGTATTTATAACATTCCATTTTAAGCTCATAACAACTTAATTTGTATAGCATACAGAAAACTTTATACTTTTACTTCTCCTACCTCATAGTGTAGGTTATTGACATTATAGTTTATATCAGTTTCATATTGTGCATCCAGTAACAAATTTTTATAGTTATAGTTGTTTTTAATTCATTGGTTTTTGAACTTTTAAGCTAGAGTTGTGATTGATACACCACCATTATAATATTACAGAATATGACTTTGACTCTATGTTTACCTTTACATATAAGTTTTACACACTCGGGGCGCCTGGGTGGCGCAGTCGGTTAAGCGTCCGACTTCAGCCAGGTCACGATCTCGCGGTCCGTGAGTTCGAGCCCCGCGTCAGGCTCTGGGCTGATGGCTCGGAGCCTGGGACCTGTTTCCGATTCTGTGTCTCCCTCTCTCTCTGCCCCTCCCCCGTTCATGCTCTGTCTCTCTCTGTCCCAAAAATAAATAAACGTTGAAAAAAAAAATTAAAAAAAAAAAGTTTTACACACTCATGTTTCTATAATGTTTAATAGCATTCTCTCATTTCAACTTGAAGTTTGCTCTTTAGCCTTTCTTGTAAGACATGTCTAGTTGTGAAGAACTCCTTCACTGTTTCTGGGAAAACCTTTGTCTCTCCTTGATTTCTTAAGAACCGTTTTGGCAGTATAGTATTCTTGGATGACAGCTTTGTTCTTTCAGTATATTGACTATATCATCCCACTCTTTCCTGGCCTGTAAAGCTTCTGCTGAGAAATCTACATACAGTCTTAGGTGATGAGTTGTTTTCTCTTGCTGGTTTTAAATTCTCTCTTTGTTCTTGACTTTTGACAATTCAATTATAATGTATTTCATTGTAACCCTTTTCTAATTCAACCTATTGGGTTCTATTGGACCTCATGAATCAAGATGTTCATTTCTTTTCCCAAGTTTTTGGAGGTTTTCAGCCATTACTGCTTTAAATAGACTTTCTGTCCCTTTATCTTTATCTTTTTCTTCAGGATTCTCTTTAAAAAAAATTTAATGTTTATTTCTTTCTGAGACAGAGAGAGACAGAGCATGAGAGGGGGAGGGGTAGAGAGAGAGGGAGATCAGAATCAGAAGCAGGCTCTAGGCTCTGAGCTGTCATCACAGAGCCAATGCAGGGCTCAAACTCACAGACCATGAGATCATGACCTGAGCCAAAGTCCGATGCTTAACCGACTGAGCCAACAAGGTGCCCTATCCCAGGATTCCTATAATAAGTATATTGTTATTTTCAATCCTGACCCTATATCTCATAGGCTTTCTTCATTCAATATCATTCTTTTTTCTTGTAGCTTCTTTGACTGAATAATTTCAAATGATTTGTCTTCTAGTTCATTGATTTTTTCTTCCGTTTTGTTGAGTTGGTATCACAGATCTTTATTGAATTTTTCAGATTAGTCACATCATTAGCTTTATGAGTTTTTTTTTTTAATGGTTTCTTGGTCTTTATTGAACTTATTTTCATCATGCATTGTTTTCCTGACTTCGTTCGGTTGTCTGTTTCTCCTAGTTTGCTGAAATTATTTAAAAGGATTATTCTCAATTATTTGTCAGAGAGTGCATAGATTCCCATTTCTTCAGGGTCAATTATTGGAGTTTAGTAGTCTCTTGATGGAGTGAAGTTTATCTGATCCTTTGTGACCTTCATATCCTTGTGGTTGGTATATGTGCATTTGAGTAAGTCTTTTAGACTTTACAAGTTCTTTGTCAGGGGAAGACCTTCACCAGTCACTTCAGCTTGGAATACTGGATAGGTCAGCTAGTAGTTTCCATGTGTAATCAGGGCTTGCTATTGGCTCTCTAGTTGCTCTGAGGTCAAGGAGGGTGCCCCTGGCTGGGCTCCATGGTTGGGTGAGCCTGCTGGCTGTGTTCCATGTTCTAGTGGGGTCACTATGTAGTCTCTCTTCTAGGCCAGGCCTGCTAGGTGTGTTCCACAGTCAATTGGGGCCACTAGCCCATCTCCACAATCACCTCTGGTCAGGTGTGGTTATAGTCTGTGTTCCCTGGCAAGCAGTATTACTGGTTGGATTCTGCAATTGGGCAGACTGGGCTATGCTCTTTAATTGTTCCTGATCAGAGGGGCCTTAGGATTTGCTCAAGAAATGGCTGCTACTGCTGGCTGACCTCCATATTTAGGAAGGGCATGGGCTGTGCTTCATGGTCAGACAGGTCCTTTGGCTCTGCTGTACAGTCAAGCAGGGCTGCAGGCTATGCTCTGAAGTTGGGTGAGGCTGCAGGATCATCTTCACATAGGCCATTGACTGTATTCCAGTGGTGGGCATTGGACCTTGCTGTGCCGGGTCGCGGACAGGCTCTCTCTCTTATCAAGTGGGCCTTTCACCTATACCCCATGGTTGGGTGTAGCTGGAAACTGTGCTCTGTTGTTGGTCTAGATGACTGTCTAGACTTTCCTGTTGGGTAGAGATACAGAATATGCTCTGTATTTGGCAGGATCATGCCTGGGCAAGGCCGCAGGCTGTGTTCAGAAATCAGGCAGCAGTTAGGGTGGGCTCCTCTGCTGGGTGAAGTTTTAGACTGGGCTCTTTGGCTGGGCAGTACTGTAGGCTGGGCTCCAAGACTCAGGGTCACACTTCAGGCTCCTTAGTATATACAGATGGCTGGCATCTGTGGCCAGACTTCCCAGTAGGGTGGGGCTGGAAGCTATGCTTAGAAAATGGGTGGGGCTGCTAGTTTGCTCCCTGCCTGGGTGAGGACACAGAATAGTCTCCATGGGTGGCCTTTTAGCTGGGAACCCAAATCAGGCAGAACTGTCAATGAAGCTTCCTAGCCAGAGAGGGCCGCTGGCTCAGTTCTCAGCCACAGGCTGAGATTTCTGCTTGGGTGCTGCTGAGCACTGGTTGCCGTAAGCTCTACCCCCTTCCATTTTTATCAGCGCTCCAGTGTCCGAGCTCCACAGTTTCTCCCTGTGATCCCTGTGAGGTAAGACCCATGTGGGCCTCCTAAAAAATGTTTTGCAATACTGCAAAAGCAGATACCCACCTTTAGTTCTCTTTTTTCCATTGGGGAACCAGTAGGCCGAGGAGTACCTTCTTGGTGCAGCACTATACCATCCTGGGGATGGCATGATGCAGTCAAAGCAAAACAGTAAGCTGTTCCTCTTACCCCTCTAATGTGGTCCTTCTCAGTGTTTGTGTTTTAGGGGAGTGTTTCACCCTCATATCCAGGTGCTGGGATTTTTCACAATGGTGTCTTGTTTATGGAAAATTGCTAGTTGGTCTTGTGAGGGGGACTAAAGTCAGAGACAACCTATGTCAGCATCTTGACATTATTCCTCCATCGACTCTTTTTTAAGTTTGAGGCTACTTCAGGAATGCATATTGATCCTAAATTTAAGCCAACAGAGCTTTCCAGGATGCTACACTGATTTTGAAAGATTATTGGATTTTACTGGGCAGGAGTCATATCCCATTAATCTGCTTACAATTCTACCTTAATACCAAATTTTCTTCAAAGGTCAGTTTTAGTTATTTCTTTTTTGAACCTCAAATTCTGGCTAATTTCTATTACTTGTCAAGATTACAATGATCCCATGCATTTCACAACTTCTGCTGTAATGTAATTTTAGGGGCTGTCAGTGAAGAAACAAACTAGAATTTTCCTGTTCATCAAACCCCCAGGGTAAAATGAATTGCTTCAGTGCATTCTGTGGAAAGAGAAGGCAAAGGGGACAATTTATTTGTATCAGTTTAACCTCTGTGGGCTGTTGACATTGGAACTGCCTAATGGCAAACTGTTAAGAACTATTAAGTTCTCATTAGTGATGCCCCTGGATTAGAGCCATGTGGTACAGGACATCATTTAATAGTAAATATTAAAACATATTTATGAAAAGAGAAAGGCACGTCTGCATTATTTAAAAGAAAATAGAAGAGTAGAACTTAATTGGTATCAAAAGCAGGTCAGAGACTAATTATGATTTCAGTTCCATGTAACTTTACCTTCTCATTTATTGACTTAGTAATTGTTTCTGGCAATGCCATGGCTAGAAGAATAAAGTGCTTTCAGAAATGTGAGCAGCTCCGAATCATTATTAACCTCAGGCTGTCTACACAATTAATAATTCAATGTAATTTTATCTATACTAGTTTTCAGAATGCCTTGTTATGAGATAAGGTAATATTAATCCATCTTCCAGGGAGCTATTTCTAAAAAAGAATACAACCCATAGATCAATTAATTTATTTTTAGTTTGAAAGTCTATATGTGATTGCAGTATGACATGCCAATTATTAACGATTTAAATTTGAATGAATTTTTATATATCATTGACATATTAAGGTTCAATAAAGCAAACACAGTAATGCATATTGTCATGTTGGTGACACTGAAAAAAAATTATAAAACATGTGTACAAAGGTTGAGTTTATTTCAGTCCATCAGAAGAAAAACTTAGAGTCAAAGCTTATGAAAATCGTCATATTCATTTGTGAGTTTTATGTATATATATTTAGATTTCTTATAATAAATATATAATTATGTAGTCAAAACAGGATATGTTATATGAAGACATTAAGTGGCCATTTTAAATTCAGGTCTCTTAAATTTTATTAGCTTCCCTTCTTAAGTACTTATCTGGAGGCCACTTATTAGACTTAAACAAATTAGATTTATTATTTTTGGAAGGTGAGCGTTTGTTTTCTGTGTTTGCTTTAAAATTGTTCATTATTTTTCTCTATGTCTGAAATAGTCTATCTGATCTGTCAAGGAAAAATAAGTAACACATAACTTCCATAACTTAAAAGGAGAAACAATGTAAACACCCAGAATTAAAATTTATATAAAAACACTATTTCATTGAAAGAACTTGTTAATCTCCTTTTGTCTTACTGTGTGGCCATATACATATCAATGTGCCTATCTATTTTGACTTCCTCATCTATAACGTGCAGTTAAGTTAATATATTCTATTTATTTAGTTTACTGGTTTGTAGTGACAGCATAAAAGTGAAGTGTAGGTTATATTGTGAAGCCCCCCAGTTTGGATGTTAACAACAGATTAAAATCTCATTAACATTGTGAGAGTCATTTAAGCTCTCTGATTCTCTGTTTCTTCATTTGCAAAATGTTCTGAGTTACAGATAAAATGTGTAAAGCAACAAGCACACAGTAAGTATTTAGCCAGTGGATCTATTTTCTAATCTTCGTGTATAAGACTTTGTAGGAAGACTGATAACCTATTATAAATTTCCCAGAGTGCAGTTTTCCACTAACATTGCAGACAAGGATGATGTTCTGCAAATAACAATGATATACATATTTGTATGAAACCATAATTTTGATATGTACATTCAAACTATTATGACAAACTATACTCCATGATGATAGATGATTTCATCAAACATTTAGCCCTTTATCTGACTCACCATTTTAATTATGAGTTTTATCCTACAGTTATATGTTGGGTACTAAAAATTTATAGTACTTCCCCCCCCCCCACAGGAAGTTTTAGGATTTCCAAGTAAAAGTCCATTTCCTGCCATATTTAGCAGAAATATAAGTAGCCATTTTGGATCTCTATTACCTATAAAATATAGTTTGATAGCAATAATTCCAAATAGATCCTGTGAATGTCTTTGAATCTTAAATCTTAAACTTTCCAACTTAGTCTGGTTTTGGAACTGTGTCAAGAAGTGAATGGAGCTTAAAGGGATTGATAATAATGGTGACTTCAGCAGCTTGGAAACTAAACAGGAAGATAAAAGGGTGAGTCAATGAAGGGCGAGTCCTCTAGCAGCAGGGAGGCAGGGTGAAAAGTAAAAACTTATGCATGTAGTTCATTGAAGGTTGAAGACTGAGAATGTCTGCCCTTATGGTTTACTACTACATACACATTATGCTAGCTAGATGTGGTAGGCATACAATGCATGACATTCTTCTTATATGTATCTATGTTATAAGTCATAGAATCTCATATTTGGAGGAGACATTAGTGGTTATTTACTGTAACCCATGTGCAATTTCAAATCTCATAAACTCAATTTATAAGTTTTCCTTGGAGGAAGTGAGAACTTCAGTATCAGTGTTTATTTTGACTTGCCTGTTTTAGATCAGATCTTACTTTAATAAGGTATCACTTAATATCTTTACATATCTACATATCACTTTAATAAGAATATATGTGATTTAGACTATGCATCACTCAGTTCAATTTAAATTGGCAGCTTAGAAGAGCAGGAGTCCTCGTGTTGACTATTTGGCAATAGACAACTGAATGATTGGCAACTTTAACTCTATTCATAACTTGAAAAAAAAAGAAAAATTGGTAATAATAATAAAAATAAAGATTCTGTAGTAAAATATTTCTAGTTAGATTATATACACTTAATAGTTAGCTGCTTTGGGTAAAAACAACAACAACAAAACTCTGGAATACACAAGGATATTTATGGTGACTAAGTCTAGACAAACAATGTTTGTCTCAGAGGATAATTGGGGATTTTTATTTAAAGCTGTAAGTGACAGCTGATAGATTTTATTCTGCTATTTGCTATGAGAAAGGGAAAAATTTTGTCTCCTGAATGTGTGACATATACTTTGCCAAAGGGAACAATAGTTCCTTCCAAATGGATTTAAAATAAATATATAATAATTTGCATTATCTTAAAAAGCTGCTTTGCGTCTATTCAAAGATTATAAAAAGTAACACTCCAAAACTTAAAATTATAAATTTTTAAATTGTCTGTGATTGAATAGAAGGACAGGAAGGTAGTGGTTTCCTCACCTTTCATTTTTCATGCATTAAAAACCAAAAACAGCAGCCCCAGTAGAGATTTGGTTTAGATTTTCTTTGTTCATTTCCTCTTGTGTTTTTGACCTATAAACTTGAGGTATTTTTAAAGACATGAATTACTGGAGATGGAGAATTTTAGCCAAAAATATAGGATAATAAAACAAATTCCTTTAGATGAACCTAACTGCCATAAAAAGATAAAGGTATTTTATGTTATGGCCTGAGGCATTACATCTAGACTTGTGAATATCCACATACTATGAAATTTTTAGATCTTGGGAAATCATAAAATAAAAGCAGCTAGTGGTGTAGAGCCTGTATAAAGAATGTGTTGGAGAGTTAGAAGAGAGAAAAAGAGGATAATTTAAAGGCACCAAAATGTTAATTTATGTTTGATTTTAGTTGTAAGCACATCCAAGTTGTGGTATTAGAATTGTATGATCTTAATTTTCTAAGTATAAACATGTCTTAATTATCACTAAAGTATTATTTGTACCTCTGAGTAGTCTGCATTTTCCACATTCTGTAACTTCTGTGCATTTCTCCATAATCTGGAACTATACTTTGGTTGGCTAATCAAGAACTGAATAGTCATTCTTCTCTATTAATTTTCACTGTGGTGATGATAAAAGGTTTTACTGCTCATCCATGATCTCTCTAGGTTTAGGTTAGGCTTTCCTGAGCTCTCTAACGATAAAGGAAGAATAGAGTCTTTTTATATTTGTTATTCCCCAGCCATCTTCAGTGATGTAAATAGATTACTTTGAGGAAATTTGCCAATAGATTGTAGCATGCAAGGAGCTGTTACTCAAGTTTGCAGGAGATTGTTAGTATGTGATGGTAAGAAAAATGACAATAAGTTCTCTAAAAGAGTTAAGAAAAATTGTGTGTACATTTAATAGTTATGAAATTTAGGGGCGCCTGGGTGGCTCAGTCAGTTAAGCGTCCGACTTCGGCTCAGGTCATGATCTCACGGTTCGTGAGTTCGAGCCCCGCATAGGGCTCTGTGCTGACAGAGCAGGGCCTGGAGCCTGCTTCAGATTCTGTGTCTCCCTCTCTCTCTGCCCCTCTCCTGCTCATGCTCTGTCTCTCTCTGTCTCAAAAATAAATAAAACATTAAAAAAAAAGTTATGAAATTTAAAAAATAGACAACCAAATTGACTTAAATTTTAAATAAGAGAAAAATAGATACGTTTCTTGGAGCAATAGACAACTATATCACCATAATAAAGCCATAATTACATTTAATTAATTTTACATGGTTATGTTGTTTCTTTTAATCCTTTCTTTTAATATGTGCCATAAAGTGCAGATAACGTTGATGGATAAAAGATAAAGACTTTTCAAATATGCCAGGCTGTAATGTTTATTGTAAATGGAGCTATTGACAAATAACTTCACTTGAAATTTTCAGATCGAATTTGGTAGGACATATTTACCAATAAAGGAACATGAATAATCCCTATATATATGTCCCTATATATGATTTTAAATGAAGTCATAAATTCTTAGACAATTGCTAAAGCAGAAAATTTAATTCATGGCCCAAGAAAAGAAATCTTTTAAATATGCAAGTTACATTTTTGCTTTTGTTTGATTGCTTTCCATGTGACCAGTCATCTTCTAAAATGTTCTCTCCGACAAGGTACTATTCCATGTTTTCCAAGTTTACTATTTTCCAATTTTACTACTTAATAAATGTGTGTTTGTATGTGTGGGTATGTGGATAGATGGGGAGAGATAGATAGATAGATGATAGATAGATAGAATCATACATACATACATACGTATACAGACAGACAATAGGTAATGTAACCACAAGGAAAATAGCTTGATCATCTTTAATAGTCTTGGGCTGTTGATTTCCACAACAAAGGTCACTGGTGTTTTAGTTTGTCCTGCACAATCACTCATGAGGTGAAGTCTAGATACTTAATAGTCTGTGGCTTAGCAAGACATTTTAATTTTATTTTAGTTTTATTTATTCTAGCCACAAGTTGGTCACATACAACTCCATAATTAGCAACTCTTCAGAGCAGATTGGAACATCAAGATTCACTCTGAAATCTTTCCTTCTGGAATAACTTGGCACTAAAATACCCCATCTACCTGATGGAGAATATATTCTCAACCAAACCAGAACTGGAGGAATTTAAAAATAAGAAGATTTATCCTGTGGGAACAATAGTGTCTTTTTTTCTTATAAAACAATTTAAAATACTATATATATATGTATATATATACATATATATACATATATATATACATATATATATATATATATATACACACACACACAGTTTAAAAAATATTGTTATCTATTGTTGATTAATAACACAAACCAGGGCGGGTGGGAGGGAGGGAGGGAAAGGTAGGTGATGGGCATTGAAGAGGGCATCTTTTGGGATGAGCACTGGGTGTTGTATGGAAACCAATTTGACAATAAATTTCATATATTAAAAAAAATAACTTACAAAAAAAAACACAAACCATCCTAAAACATAAATTTTATTTATTTATTTATTTTTATTTATTTACTAGTTTAGATGTTTTAGGCTCCTTACAACAAGGCAGTGGAGTTCCAAGAGTTGAGAAATTCAAGAGAAAGGAAATGGAGGCTGCCAATCCCATAAGGCCTGAGAACAGAAACTGTGTCATTATCACTTCCACCATGGTCTGTTGGTCAAAGTGGACACAGAACCTGCTCACATTTTAGGGGGGAGGATATTAACTTCACCTTTCCATGGTAGGAGTAATAAGAATTTGTGGCCAATTTTATTTCCCCATAATATTTTGTTTTATAAATAATTTCAGTCATGTACCATAACCTTGCTTTTTGTTGAAAATGACAAAAGTACTTTCCATTTTTCCCAGTTCCATTCTCTTCTCTTGATAAAATATTTTATCTTGGTAACTTAATTTATATAACTTGAATAAAATTTTCATAAATAAAATACTTTTCTGTGAGAAAGTCTTAGGAAATACATTCTGCAAATAATAAATAGCTAATTATCAATCTAAATCTAGTGATCAATCTGTGATCTAAATTAAACTGTTAAAGATTTTAGAATGATTAAGCCAAATATCCTTATAAATGTATTGCATTATGACTCTTTCATAGGTACAAATTAACAGAATAATCTATAAAGAACCTTCAACTTTTAAATGCTTATTGATTTTTATTTTGTTTCATTGGCTTTATGACTATTTACTACAGTTTTTTCAGTAAAGGTGAGGATAATTTCAGTTATTTTAATATCTGAAAATCACTATACCAAATGTCTAAGGACTAATAAATTCTGAAGAATAATAATCTGGGAGTAGGCCAAAAGGCACAAACATTTCAGAATAGAAGATTTCTGAAAATCGGTACTTTTTTCCTTCTCATTTGACTTTTGTTTATTATGTCTTCTATTCCATTTCTCTTTGAACATGGTCTTTCTTTTTTAGTTAAAAAAATTTTGTTTAAGTAGGCTCCATTCCCAAGGTGGGGCTGGAACTCATGACCCTGAGATCAAGAGTCACATGGTCTACTGCCTGAGCCAGCCAGGCTCCCCTGAACACTGTCTTTTTATCCCTTTAACTATCTGTTTCATTGATATGATAATTGTAATATATCATTATTATCTAAATGTTTGCATAGTGAATATGATGATAGATTATTTTAGCAAAAAATATTGAAAAGGGAAATGATTTTAACATTATTTTACCTTATCCTAAAAATAAGAATTTATGTATTTGTGGTGATTTACCTTTTATAAACATGTAGCTATAACTTTGTATTTGAAATAAATACAATGTATATAAAAAGTGATTACAATTAAATATAATATTAAAAATCCTCTTTTTAGATATTACATACACCAAAAAACCTATAAAATGATGTAGCCACAATGTCAGCTACCTGCAGTGAGCCATACCTCTTTCTTGTTAAATAACACTATATGTAGCAAATTAGGAAATATCTTTTTCAGCTGAGACCAAATTATAGGTTGACATAGTACCTGAGCTAACTTTAAGAGTTTCCTTTGGTCAATTTCCCAGAAGTCATAATAATCAGAGTCTGTGGGTAAAATGTAATGATAGTTTTTATAAGTCTCTGTTACAAGAACAGATAACAGAAGAGCATGTAAGAAGAACATGTGCTCATTCTAGGCTGCCATGCTATTCATAGTGTTGAAATTTTTCCTACCTTATTATTTTGGAATATCAATGATGATCTCATCTTAAATTCATATCATCCTAGGACTAGAATGGATTCTTAGACTTCTTTAGAATAAATCCTTGTTGCAGGCTTAATTAAATCCTTATTATCGTAAAAGAATGTCACAACCTCTTTACTTAAAAGGTTTTACAGATGAAATGTTTCCAACATCTGTTTGGAGCCTATATCTTCCTAAACTATGACTTTATTTGCCTGATTGAGGTGCAAATTTCTTTGTTGTGGAAGATACCATATTTTCATATCATTTGAGAAAAAGATTCTGCTTGCTGTAGAAAGAATAATTCTGGACAAAAACTATATTGTAAAACATCACCATAAATCATGTGATATTCATTGTTAAAAAAAAGGAGAGTTAGGGGCACCTTGGTGGCTCAGTCAGTTAAGCATCGGACTCTTGATTTCCGCTCAGGTCATGAACTCCTGGTTTGTGAGACTGAGCCCTACCTAGGGCTTTTAGCGGCATGTGGAGCCTGCTTGAGATTCTCTCTCTTTCTCTGCCCCTCTCCTGCTTGTGCTCTCTCTCTCTCAAAATAAATAAATAAATAAACATTAAAAAGAGAGAGAATTAAAGTATCAACATCTGTGAACATTTAAAAATTTTAGCCTACTTGCCAGCTAACAAATTAGCCTGCCATATCTTCATGGATGGTGAAAGAAGACACAAGACTTCTGTGTCAGAGATGGAAAACAGTTTATTGCTCACAGCAAAAGCAAGACACACTGTTATCATTTTGTACCATTTTCCAAAACTCCAATCTTCATAGAGAAATATCAAGGAGAATCAGATGATACCTGTGCATATGGTAGTTGCATTATAGGAGAGGGACCCTGAATTTATAGGCCCTGAGGCATGCCTACTCTTTGCCCTAGGGTAGACATCTTTATTACACTAAACAGTGAACATATGTTACCTTTGGTCCAGAGGGACATTATTTCCGTCTTGGAAGGCTTTAAGTAAGCCTATCCTTTCATACTTTTTATTATACAAACATCCTTAAAAAGGTCATGTGGATCAAAGAGCAGTCAGTGTTTCACTTTGCTAGATGAACAGAAATATAAGAAACCCATGGAGAATTGTTTCTCAACAGTAAAATGTACAATATAACTTCCCTAAAACAAATAAATATAGAAATAAATATTAGCATAACATATTGACTGTTTATTCATAATGCCTCAATTGAATGTCTAATTAGGTAGCAACTTTTCGAGTTTCTTATTTATACAAGATATTTAAATAATACGTTTTAGGAAAATATCAGTCATTTTGGCTTTTTCCACAAAATCTAAAGTGAACAATGATACCTCGTTTTTGCAAATTTATGCTACACATTATGGCAGTACCAAAAAATTATATTCTCTGAAATGATTTATGATTTCTTTGGAGAGACATAATACCCATATATGAAGCAAACTAGGGAACAACTTATTGTAGTATACATTGAAATACTAGATTGTGGATAAAGAATTAATATCCTATTGATTTAATTTATAAACCATTTTAACATATATTGCCTCATTTTGTATCCATGCCTCATTTGTATTATGATATTTTATTGATTTTGCAATTTGAAATTTTTATCATCTCTGAAATAACCATGGATCTTATATTTGATGACATCTTACAGATAAAATAGCAGTATTTTCTGAGTGGTACAGACAATAGTGGTACATTCTTCCTCATTTGAAATGCATCATTTCCATTTGGAGAAGAAAGTGAAGCTCAAAAATATTAAGTTCTTTTCCCAGGATAACCCAGCCAATAGATGTGAAGACATAATTTGAATCTAGGTCTTTTTATTCTAACACTGTTTAACAAGAAGTGCTTTCTGCCTCATGGCTTAACACTTCACGCTATTTCATTATTGATAGCATTGAGAGTTTCAAAAGAATAATATTTGCTCAGATTAGCTTAATACCAAATAGATCTTTTGTTTTAGTCCCACTGAGAATATCTTCAAAGAGTTAAAAGGTTAAATACAATGGAGCTGATGGGAAAATGAAGCAAAATACTGTTTGCCTACGACCATCTGAATTGTTTGTCTTTCTCTTTAGTGAGATCTTTTTCTATATTTGTAATATAAAAACTTTGTCATAAGTACTTAAAACATTTTTTTCATTTTCTAGTTTGTGTTTAGTTTTATGTTCTGTCTTTTGCTATAAACTAGAATAATCTTTATTTGAAGTCTTCAATGTAAATTCATAAACTATTATATAATTGTTTATGCTCTCTTTCATATGTGTGGTTTGTTTTTATTTTATTACTGATGTTGATATTTTTATTTTCATTACTTGTTTGCTAGTTTGTTTATTTTAAGGAATTGGGCTTTTCTTGTTTTTTTTGTTTGTTTGTTTTTTTACAATCATGAGAGGATTTGTGAGTCTGGATATGTAAGATCACAAAGTGATCTAATTTTAAGAATTGGTGCGGTTACTTGGACGCACCCAAGGCAACTTATACCAAATTCATAGATAAGCATTGCAATACTCCAGATATTTCCATATGAATCAAATGAGTGTCAGAATATATGATGGATGCCACAACCTGGTCCCTTCCTTCTTCCCCTTGCCAATATACCAAAAGTTTAGTCTTAGCTATGTATGCAGATTCAGGAATCGTTTGAAGAAAGTTTCTCATTAACAGTACTTTTTAGTGGGAATTGGGCACAGTGGTAACCCACATTGCTTGAACCTAATATACAGGTTTCAAGTTGTTGCCATTGCACAGCTATGTATTCTAGTTATAGAATGCTTACAACTTACTATTTTCATATTTTATTGAGATTTCATCTCCACAGGCCCAGTTATGGTCTCCCACAGTAGGATACTAGGGGGAAGTTAATTATAGGTCTGTGCTTAAGAGAATGTCTGTAAGTATAAACATGCCAATGATATGTGGCCTATTTTGGAGCTTCCTGGGGCCTGATGACTCATAGAATTACAGGACATGCTATTTGTCTTTGTGGTCTCCCAGGTAACTCACAGTTTTATGCTCTTTTCTTAATAGGTAGGAAGTGAAAGAAATTCTCCTTATCTTGTTACCTTGAGAAATAATACTTTTTAATTTTAATATTTCCTCTCCTTTTTAATTTCTTTTTTCATTTTTTTTTTTTTGGTGGAGGGCAGTACCACAGAACCCATATCATGTCATCTCCTAATCACTACTCTCAAAACTAAACACCATAATGACTTTTATTATAATCAATGTCTTGTAAAATTATCTGGAAGGAGAGAGGTCATAGCTACTTGTCCTCAAAGAGATCTATATCTCCCAAATATTAATATTTTTTGGAAGTGTAATCATTATGACACTATACTGAGTTGTTGAAAGAAAGGAGTGTGAAAAAGAGCCTCATCCTAGAACCTCTTAGTTTTTTTTTTTATATTTTACTTTATTTTAGGGGGGGGCAGAGAGAGAGGGAGACACAGAATGTAAGCAGACTCCAGGCTCTGAGCTGTCAGCCCCTGATGAGGGGCTCGAACTCATGAACCCTGAGATCTTGACCTGAGTCGAAGTCGGATGCTTAACTGACTGAGTCACCCAGGCACCCCTAGAACCTCTTAGTTTTAACTTCATATATAATACCAGGTACTGCATACTATAAAAATGTAGCAAGAAGGAAGAAGAGGATCTAGAAAAATAAAAATGTATTGATTACCTACTATGTGTCTGGCATTATATTTGTATTATTTCTAGTTAAGTGATTACTGTGATGCATTTCAGATTCCCAAGACAGTATTTAGACACTGTGAAAAAGAGACAGCAATTAGGGGCATCTGGTTTGCCCTAGAATGACCCAAACATTTTTATCTATCCTTTCTTTTCCTTCCCCCCTCCCTCCCTCCCTTCCTTCATTCCTTCCTTCATGTTTATTTATTTTTGAGAGAGAGGGCATGAGCGAGAGAGGGGTAAAGGAGACACAGAATCTGAAGCAGGCTTCAGACTCTGAGCTGTCAGCACAGAGCCCGACGTGGGGCTTGAACTCATGAACTGTGAGATCATGACCTGAGCAGAAGTTGGGCACCCAACCAACTGAGCCACCCAGGCGCCCCATCCTTTCTTTTTAAATGAGAGTAATACCTAACCTTGACTGTGTAGGTAAGAACTTTGCCAAGGACCATAACAAAATTACACAGTGTTCACTGCTGCATCTTTTTACAATTAAAATTCATTATTACCGTTGAAATTTCTTTAATCTTTCTATTTATGAAACATACTGGGAATTTGTTTTCAGAAGATGGACTTACTGCCTTATAATAGTCTGGTAATTTCCTCCAAGATTCTTCAACCTGGGTTTTTCAACTTAAGTTCATGGACTTTGAGGAGAACTAGAAATGGGCAGACCTCAGGCTCTATCATTACTTCTTTGCTTTTATACATAGTTTAAATAAACATGAGCCCATAAATATTCTAGTCCAGTTTGTCTTGCTTCCTTCTTATATTTTACATGACTATGATAATTTAGTATATATTATTTTTTGTCCATCTTAATATTGTGAGATTCTTCCATATTACCACTTTTTTAAAATTTATGCATATGGGTGAGGGTTTAGTAGTACCTCATGATTCTAATTAGCATTTCTCTGAATATTTTCCATCTGGAAATATCCATCTAGATATCTTCATTTCTGTCAGTTTAGTGCAAATTATGCTGTTGTTTAATGAAAGAAAGGAAAAAAAAATAAGCGTGATGAATAGAGTAAAAAAAAAAAGAAAGAAGAGAAGAAAAAAAGAAAAAGAAAATTTAATGACCTACGTTAACATAAGTGTATTTTTCATACAGTGCATGGTCATGTTGAGCTGGCTGTGACTCTGCTGCAGAGGTTCTGTGCTCTTGGACCTAAGCAGATGAAGAAGACTCTTCATGAACATTGCTTGTCTCATGCCAAATGGAAAGGGGAATCTGGTAGGTACACTCCATGGATTAAAGCTTTTGCTTAGAAGTGGCACATGTCATTTTCCCTAATATTTCATTGGCCAAAGCAGTTTTCATGGTGAAATCTTTTATCACTGGGACAAAGAAGAGTGTGAAATTTTGTAAAATAATGCAATCTATCAAATCGTCTTGTGGGAGCTTCAAATTATTTATCCATTTTTCTTCTTGATCAGTTTTTCTCCCAATTTATTAATGCTTTTGCTTTGGTTTTGTAGATCTTCCTCTATTTTGTTTTTGTATTTTATTAGTTCCCAATTTTATCTTTGTTATTTACTTACTATATAATCTTTAATTTAGTATGTCTTTTATACATTGACTTCTTATGATGACTTATTGATTATCAACATTCTCATTTTTATTTAATGGTATATATTTCATTCTGATTTAAGTTGTAACCCACCCACAAGTTTTAATATGTGCTATTTTCATTAACAAGCATTCAAAATACGTTAAAAAAACCTAAATCATAGCTTTTTTCTTTAATCAATGAGTTAAAATTTCCAAACACATTGAGATTTCTTCATCTTTTCTCATTCATTTCTAGTTTAATTGTGATCAGAGAAATACTTTATATGATTTCCATCTCTTCACCTTAATTGCCAAGAATAGTGAAGTCATATAATAAATGTGCTTTATGTAGAAAAAGGTATATTGTAGTTAAAATAGGGGAAATGGCCTGCATGCACATTCTTATAAGGTCAACTTACTAATCTTTTTGTTCAGTATAATATATCAAGTGGTGTGGAAAACTCAAGCCAACTTTCCTGAACCTAATGTGCGTATCTTTTCCCACCTCAGGATTCATGACAGATGTTGGGAGCTTGAAATCTGCTGTGGTGAGAGAATTAACACCACAAATTCAGTAAATATTATAAACCAGGGCTTTGTTATTGAGAGCCAGTTATTAAACATTTACCAGGACACCATTGATTATATTCTTTTTTTTTAAGTTTATTTATTTTTGAGAGAGAGAGAGAGGCAGGGACGGAAAGAGGGGGGGACAGAGGATACGAAATGGGCTCTGCACTGTCATCACAGAGCCCAATGTGGGACTTGAACTCAGAAACCATAAGATCATGACCTGAGCCAAAGCCAGCTGCTTAACCAACTGAGCCACCCAGGCTCCCCACCATTGGCTATATTTTTATGTGTATGTGTGTGCATACCCACTACCAGTCACTGAGAATAAGTATGTTAAAATTTCCCACCAAGATCATGTATAGATATTTTCCTATAGGTGGGTTTATCAATTGTTATTTATTTTGAAGCTTACATTATTCTAAATTTAAGATTGTTACATCTGATTGCTGAATTGAACCTTTTATAACAATGAAATGTCCCTCTTTACCTCTAGTGATAATTTTGTACTTTATACTCTACTTTGAAATTAACAGAAGTGTATGAGTTATTTTTATTAGATTTTCCATGGAATGTATCTTTACATAATTGAATAATTAAGATAGGTCTCTTATAAACAGAATATAAAAGTTTTATTTTTATCCAATTGACAGTCTTCTCTTATAAATGAAGCATTTAGGTGATTTACATTAAATATTGTTACTCACATGTTTCCTTTAAATCTCCCAGTTTATTAAGTGATTTGTCTTTTCTTCATCTGTGTTATGTCTTGCTTCTTTTGGAAGTGATCATGTGCATTTTATTGTTTTATTTTTTTTCCTTTCTCCAGCTTGGAAGTATTTTTTAAAATTTGCTTTCAAGTGAATATATGTGTATTCAGAAAATATATAAATATATTTATATATATATTCAGAAAAATAAAAACTAAGGGAATATTGTATATGCCTAAATTCATATAGACAGAGGGAGAGAGGTGTATTATAATATTTATGGAACAGTTAATCTTCAAGCTAGTAAAAAATAAAAATACAACAGAATGCACACAGTCATTCCTGAAAGATATAAGGACAGTGAGAAAAAAAGACAGCATGGATGAAGCAAAGACAAATCACTTAATAAAATGGAAAACTTAGGTAACAATATTAGATGTAAGTAAACTAAACATTCAATTTATTACAGAACATTGTCATATTGGATGAAATTTTTCAATTTTATTCTATTTATAACAGGTTTTATAGTTTTTTTTTTTAACCTGATGCTAATAAATCTAGTATCTGCCGTGCCCATCTTTCTGTTTCTATTTTCTGTTGTTTCTTTGGGTTTTGTTAATTTGTTTCATTTACTTGAATTTCCAGTTATTTTAATAGTCTGTGAGATATTGAATTTTCAGTACTGTTTATAGAAATATTTGTATAGCTGGCATGATATTATCCCGCTAAGAAGGATTTACGGTTGTTTTTGCCAGTCAGTTGTGGAAAGTAACCATCCAGAATCACAGCAATCAGTTTCAAGTATTAAGTTAGATGGAAGCTGAGTTGAAGTCCTAGTGGTAGTCTGTCATTTCTTGTTCAGATTGATGCCTAAATTTCAGCCTTTGTTGGTTCAGCCAAAGCAAGGAAGTTTATCAAGGACCTTTTGCAGAGTCCTTTGATTCCGGCCCTAGACCCCTGAGCACATTAGTCCATTAAATTCTCTCTCAGCATCTCAGCTTCTCCGTTGCCTTCTCTTCAGTTTTCAGGTGTAATGGATCTCCAGTTTCTTGTCTTACTTCTCTGGGCCTATGTCTTTCTCCTTATCAATTCTGATCGGTTCTTTATCTTACGATTTTTTTTAAGTTATCTTAAACGTTTGAGAATTTAAAAATATTTGTCCAGAGAATAGTTGATTCAATTTAAGTAGTCTATCGTTACTGAAAAGAAGCCCTTGATATCATGGGAATTTATTTTAACTGAATGATGACAAAAATATTTTTTCTTTTTGAAGAAGTTCTTCTAGTCTTTATTTTTATGAAATCCTTTTCAAGTAGTTGGGGTATGGAAGGAATTATCTCCAGTTTACACATGCCATAATAAAGACATAGAATATGAAGCATAAAGATGTTAGTTTAATTGTATATCTCACAAACAGGGACATAGAGTTGTGGATTTGAGTACTTAACTTCTTTCTAAGTAAGTAGCATCAGTAATGTTAAAGGATCCTGGCTCAGCTAAAGTGGGAGAAATGGCCTTATTAAGATTTCACCTTTTTATTCTCCCTACCAAATGGCTAAACTTAAGAATAGCGCACCTAGGCTTATGTCTTATTTAGGTGAAAAGTGGTTGTCATGTAGTAATACTCAACAAAATTTTGTTAAGATAGATGTGATTTAGTTTCAGTAGATCTTATTAAAAAATTAATAACCTGTTTCCTTTCTAGTATTGTTCTATTGAAAAGTAAAATTCTTAAGGATTTTTTTTCCTTTTTGCATGTTAATGATGTCTCCTCTTATCATATTCTCTAAGAAACTGTTGGATTTCTGGTTACATAAAATATACTTTCTATGTGGAACATAAAAATATAAAAGCATCTGTATGTGCATTTATCTATGGCAACACATTTCACTTGGATATATTTGACAGAGAATGATATTTTAATATGGTTGAGGTTAAGATTTATTTTGAAAGATTAAAAACAGAATTTCACAATTTTGTAACCTATCCGTGGGATCCTATTTGGTATATGTTAGCCACCCTAGGTCTTTCCTCACTTGTTATAGCTTTGATTCTCAGAGGTGTAGACTAGGGCACTGAGCCTATTTATACACAGTGTTCATCTGGATGAAATCAGGCAAGAATTTTTGTTTGGAAATTACGTAGTGATTAAACCTAATCTGGGGCATTTACAATTTATACATGCAGAAGTATGTGCTACAAATTTATCTCCTCCACTAGGTTTGGTAAAATGAGATGAAAGCCTGTAATAATAAGATCAATTTATGAATTATTATACATGATTAGAGCCATCGGGAGGGAACTGGACATAAATAGATGCGTTCTCTAGTTCTCCTTGCGGGTCATTATCTTCTGGGGCATTGCAAAATATGGGTAATGTGATTGGTGGATTCAGTTCATGTGAGTTTTCTCTGTCATAAGGAATTTGACAAAATTTTATAATAAAACTAGTCCAGGAAAGACTAGGAAAAATGAGATGTCATCTTGTTTCTTTTCCTTTCTGACCTGTCCCCCACTTTACTCAAAAGGAATTCTGGCAGGGCTGGCAAAGTGATCGGAAAATTACAAGGAGTGGTCCAACAGGAGGAAAAATGTAATAACATACTAGTAATGTAGTATGAATGAAGCAAGAGGTATTGCTACTTTTTGATCTAATTCCATAAAAGAAGGTAATCACTACTTCCCTGTGCTGTGCGATTATAGAAATGTCAGTACAATTTTAAGGTTTTATATAGCCCTTGGGTTTTTAACTTAAATTAGATGCAGCAAGAATAGTAAAGATTTAAAGACAAGCCAGGAAATAGTCATTTAGTGTGGTTATCAAGGAGAATTCTGCTAAAGCTAGAAGTAGTATGGGTAGTATGAAAAATATTTATGTCATTTCCAGTTTAGTGATTAACCAATAATTCACAAAAGGAACCTACTAAAATTAGATATTTTCCAAATTTTATGGAGGTTTTTCTGAATAATCTGATCGATGGTTTCTTTTACTGTTCATACTGCATTTTAGATTCCAAAGGCAGCATTTTAGAGATTTTTATGGGAGGGAGATGGCAATTAGGGACATCTGGATTGCTCCAGGCATGACCCAAACAGTTTTTACTTGTCCCCTCCTCTTTAATGAGAATAATGATATCTAACGATGATGACTGCCTTGGTGAGAACTTTGCCAACAACAGTAATGAAATTACAAAGTATCTTTTTGCAATTAAAATTTAATATCACTGTGGAAATTTATTTACTATTTATGCAACATGTTGAGAATTTAGAAGATGGGCTTATTTCCTTATAATAACCTAAGCATTTCTTCCAGTGTAGAATTCCTTAAAAAAATTTTTTTTTAATGTTTATTTTTGAAGGAGAGAGAGAAAGAGTATGAGTGGGGAGGGGGGCAGAGAGAGAGGGAGACACAGAATCTGAAGCAGGCTCCAGGCTCTGAGCTGTCAGCACAGAGCCCGACATGGGGCCGAACCCACAAACCACAAAATCATGACCTGAGCCAAAGTCAGACACTCAACCGACTGAGCCACCCAGGCATCCCCAGAATTCCTTAATCAGGGTCTATGGGTTTTGTGGAGATTTATAAATAGGATGGACCTCAGGGATCAGAAGCACAGTATTCTGGAGTTAATGACTTCTTCTTATTCTCAAAGGAAACTTTGTTCCTCAAAAGCTAACACTCATTTGGGAGTGTACTCCTTATATCACTACATGGCATTTTGAAAGAAAGACCTGGGACAAGAACCATATCCTAGGACGACATATTTACAATTAGCACATAAAACACTTTTATGGTTATTAGGACATTTGAATGCAGATTATGAAAGCACAGCAAAGTGGAAGGGAAAGTTTTAGGTAAATAAAATGCATTGATTGTCTACTACAGGCTTTATGTCTTGTCCACATACAGATTTCATTCTTGTAGAATAAGTTGTACGCTTGTATATTGCTAACTGTGATGACTATTTGGGATATGAATAGTTTTTAATGTCAACATTAATTATGCCTTAATCAAAGTCATTGAATTTGACAGAAGCTAGTGATCTGTGTCCTCAAACTTTGCTCCACATTAGAATTATCCTGGGAATGTTTAAAGCACTCCAGAGCATTGGTCACCCCCCAGAACAGCTGTGTCAAAGACTCTAAGGAAGGGTTTGCACACTGACATTTTTGTTGTTATTGTTGTTTTTTTAATATCTTCTCAGGTGATTCCATTGTTCAGAGGGTATTAAGAATCACTGCTTAACTATTTAAATGCATAATACCTAATAATATCATTCAAGCAGTACATACATTCAAGTACAATTTTACTTAATTTTTCCTGACAAACTAACAATTCATTCATTCATTATTCATTAAATATACATTTATAGAATGCCTGCTGACAGGTGAGCACTTGGTAAGATGTTGACAATTAGTGATAAATGTTTGGGTTTTATTCTCAAGGACATTACAAACAAAAAAGTAAAAGGATTATTCTTTTGGGGCTTGAATTACCATTGATAGGAAGATGCTCAAGTCATTTTGAGAGAAAAGCAGTTTAAAAAATTCTTTGTGGTTTTGATATCTTGAGGTTTTTCAAATAGACTTCAGACATATTTTTTTCATCATTTTCATTGTTCATTTCATCCAACTGTCAAAAGGTTTAGCACAATTTTATAATACTTCCTACACAGGCAACTGGACTCAAATGGACTGAAACACTTTACCTTTTATCTCTAAATTCAAGACTCCAAAATCTTCTTTGAGCATTCAGAAGAGTCCAGCTGTCCTACTTTATTTCCCTGTAAACTGGCTTTTAAATTTTTCTTGCAGGTTAGAAGTAATAAATGAGTTCAACCATATAGCAAGTTCACAAATCAATATGCAAAATCAATTATATTCTATACACTAGCAGTAAACAATATGAAAATGAAAGTAAGAAAACAGTTCCATGTAAAATAGGCTGGAGGAGAGAGGGGTAAAATGGGCTTGAGTTTGTGAAGTAACGAAAATGTTCTATTGGTTGCAAAATTCTGTTAATATACTAGAAAGCAGTTGAATTGTACACTTAAAATAGTTGACTTTTACGGCATGTGAGTTATATTTTAATAATTTCATTAATAAATTCCCTTGTAGGACTATCACATGTCATCTCTTCTCCTGACAATACCATCTCTGTAGTCCTCATTTTCAGCCTAACTCTGGCCTCTTGTTTCTAAACATACACACATGCATGCACACACACACGCGCGCGCGCACACACACACACGCACAAGCATACAAGAGGAGTAAAAATGCACCCCTTCTTTTCTATCCTCAACCCCATCTCCTGTTGCCTCCTCTGGGTTCTTTGTTGGTGTCTTCTTCCCCCTGGACTCTCTGTATTGGCATTCTGGATTCAGTCCATTGAACTCTAGCTATACCAGATTCCTGGGGGATCACAACCAGTCTCATGGCATTGAATACTGTCTGTATATGAATGAATTCCATGTGTATCTCTAGCATAGCGTTTATCTTAAACTCTCTTTCACCTGCCAACTTGACATCTAAAACTTCATTCCCAGTGCTCAACTCCTTTTTCCACACCTCCCAGGCCTTTTTCTTCCTACAAGTTCTTCCCTGCCTCAGCAAATGACAACTTTAGCCTTCTATGTGTTTAGACCCAAATCTGTGGAATGCTTCTTGACTTCTTTCTTTTAGTATATCTTGCTAATGACTTTTTATTTCCTGTGCTATCATACTAGTCTACACCACCATGATGTTATTAAGCCTCATTCTGGTACTCTGGGTATCAAGTGGGGAAAGGGAGCTTGGGATGTTTACATTCAGAATGTATTTTTCACTTTATGTCCCTGAACTCGGTGCCATGCCTCTAGTCTTAGTGTGGTGTGTATTCCCCATTTTATAATCCCTCTCATGCAGCCAATAGATAGTAATCTTTGACTCGTCTGTGTTGGAGTAGGAGTCCTCTATCTGAGCAGAGAGGGAAAGGACATTTTGCTATTTTTTAACAATGTTTTATTTATTTTTGAGAGGGAGAGTCAGAGTGTGAGTGTGGAGGGGCAGAGAGAGAGGGAGACACAGAATCTAAAGCAGGCTCAGGGTCTGAGCTATCAGCACACAGTCCAACACAGGACTCAAACTCACAAGCTGTGACATCATGACCTGAGCTGAAGTGAGACACTTAACCAACTAAGCTACCCAGGCACCTGGGGAGAGGAAATTTAGGGGTCTATTTGCTTTTCTTTTTTGCTTATTATTATTATTTTAAATTTAAATTCAAGTTAATATATAGTGTAGTATTAGTTTCATGAGTAGAACCTAGTGATTCATCACCTGGATATAATACCCAGTGCTCATCCTAACAAGTGCCCTCTTCAATGCCCATCACCCATTTAGCCCATCCCCCCACCCGCCTCCCCTTCAGCCACTCTCAGTTTGTTCTCTGTATTTAAGAGTCTCTTATGATTTGCCTATCTCTGTTTCTTTCTTGTCCTTCTCTTCCCCTATGTTCATCTGTTTTGTCTCTTAAATTCCACATATGAGTGAAACATATATTTGTCTTTCTGATTGACTTATGTTGCTTAGCATAATTCACATCTAGTTTCATCCATATTGTTGGAAATGGCAAGATTTCACTTTCCAATCGCCAAGCAATATTCCATTGAATGTATATATATATACACACACACATATATACACACATATATATATATACACATATATATACACATATATATATCTCACTACTTCTTTATCCATTCATCAGTCGATGGACATTTGTGCTCTTGCCATGATTTGGCTATTGTTGCTAGCACTGCTATAAACATTGGGGAGCACCTACCCCTGTGAATCAGCATTTTTGTATCCTTTGGATAAATACCTGGTAGTGCAATTGCTGGGTTGTATGGTAGTTCTATTTTTAATTTTTTGATTGTTATTCAGAGTGGTTGCACTGGTTTGCATTCCCACAAACAGTGTAAGAGGGTTCCCTTTTCTCCCCATCCTTAACAATATCTGTTGTTTCCGGAGTTGTTAATTTTAGGCATTCTTTTTGGCAGGTTTGAGGTGGTATCTCATTGTGGTTTTGATTTGTAGTCCTCTGATGATGAATGATGTTGAGCATCTTTTCAGACGCGAGAATGCTGGTGTCTGTTAGCCATCTAGATGTCTTCTTTGGAAAAATGTCTGTTCATGTCTTCCGCCCATTTCTTCACTGGATTATTTGTTTTTGGGTGTTGAGCTCAGTAAGTTCTTTTTTTAATTAAAATTTTTAACGTTTATTTATTTTTGAGAGACAGAGCACAAGCAAGGGAGGGGCGGAGAGAGAGGGAGACACAGAATCCAAGCAGGCTCCAGGCTCTGAGCTAACAGCACAGAGCCCAACATGGGACTTGAACTCATGACCCGTGAGATCAAGACCTGAGCCGAAGTCAGGTGCTTAACCCAGCCATCCAGGTGCCCCGAGTTTGATAAGTTCTTTATAGATTTTGGATACTAACCCTTTATCAGATATGTCATTTGCAAATATCTTCTCTCATTCCATCAGTTGCCTTTGAGTTTTGTTGATTGTTTCCTTCACTGTGCAGAAGTTTTGTTTTGTTTTGTTTTTTAATCTTGATGAGGTCCCAATAGTTTGTTTTTGCTTTTGTTTCCCTTGCCTCCAGAAACATGTAAAGTAAGAAATTTCTGTGGCTGACGGTTGCTGCCTGTTTTGTCCTCTAGGATTTTGATGGTTTCCTGTCTCACATTTAGGTCTTTCATCCATTTTAAATTTATTTTTGTGTATGGTGTAGGAAAGTGGTCCAGATTCATTCTACTGCATGCAACTGTCCAGTTTTACCAGCACCATTTGCTGAAGAGATTGTCTTTTTGTCATTGGATAGTCTTTCCCGCTTTGTCAAAGATAAGTTGGTCATATGTTTGTGGGTCCATTTCTGGGTTCTCTATTCTGTTCCATTGATCTATGTGTCTGTTTTTCTGCCAGTACCATACTCTCTTGATGATTGCAGCTTTGTAATACATCTTGAAGTCTGGGATTGTGATGCCTCCAGGTTTGGTTTTCTTTTTCAGCATTACTTTGGCTATTCACAGTCTTTTCTGCCTCTATACAAATTATGTCATTGGTTGTTCTAGCTCTATGAAGAATGCTGGTGTTATTTTGTTAGTGATTGCATTGAATATGTGGACTTCTTTGGGTAGTATTGACATTTTAACAATATTTGTTCTTCCAATTAATGAGCATTGACTGTTTCTCCATTTCTTTGTGTCTTTCTAATTTCTTTCATAAGCTTTCTCTAGTTTTGAGCATGCAGATCTTTTACCTCTTTGGTTAGGTTTATTCCTAGGTATCTTATGTTTTTTGGTGCAATTGTAAATGGGATCAATTCCTTGATTTCTTTTTTTGCTTCTTTATTATTGGTGTATATAAATGCAACCTATTTCTGTACATTGATTTTGTATCCTGTGACTTTGCTGAATTCTTGATTTGGTTCTGGTAGAGTCTTTGGGGTTTTGTGGTGGAGTCTTTGGGGTTTTCCTCAGAGAGTATCATGTCATCTGTGAAGAATGAAAGTTTACTTCTTCCTTGCCAATTTGTATGCCATTTATTTATTTATTTATTTAGTTAGTTACTTAGTTGTTGCTGTCTAATTGCCGAGGCTAGGACTTCTAGTACTATGTTGAACAACAGTGGTGAAAATGGACATCCCGCTCATGTTCCTAACCTTAGGATGAAAGCTCTCAGTTTTCCCCACTGAGGATGATATTAGCTGTAGTTCTTTCATATATGGCCTTTATGATGAGGTATATTTCTTCTATCCCTACTTTCTTGAGGCTTTTTATTAAGAAAGGATGCTGTACTTTGTCAAATACTTTTTCTGCATCTATTGAGAGGATCATATGGTTCTTATCCTTTCATTTATTAATGTGGTGTATCACATTGATTGATTTGTGAATACTGAATGAGACCTGCAGCCCAGGAGTAAATCCCACTTGATCATGATGAATAATTCTTTTAATGTACTATTGGATTCAATTCACTAGTGTCTTGTTAAGAATTTTTGCATCCAGGTTGATCAGGGATATTGGCCTGTAATTCTCCTTTTTAGTGGGGTCTTTCTCTGATTTTGGAATCAAGGTAATGCTGGCTTCATAGAATGAATTTGGAAGTTTTCCTTCCATTTCTATTTTTTGGAACAGTTTGAGAAGAATAGGTACTAACTCTGCTTTAAATGTCTCATAGAATTCCCCTGGGCAGCCATCTGGCCCAGGACTCTTGTTTGTTGGGATATTTTTGATAACTGTTTCAATTTCTTTGCTGGCTATGAGTCTGTTCAAATTTGCTATTTCTTTCTGTTTTAGTTTTGGTAATGCATGGGTTTCTAGGAATTTGTCCATTTTGACCAGATTGCCCAGTTTGCTGGCATATAATTTTTCATAGTATTCTCTTATAATTATTTGTGTTTCTATGGTGTTCGTTTCATTCGTGATTTTATCTATTTGGGTCCTCTCTTTTCTTTTTGATAAGTATGGCTAGGGGGTTATTAATTTTTTCTATTCTTTCAAATAACCAGTATTTAGTTTCATTAATCTGTTCTGACTTTTTTGTTTGTTTGTTTCTATAACCTTTAATTTTGCTCTAATCTTTATTATTTCCCTCCTTTTGCTGGCTTTAGGGTTTATTTGCTGCTCCTTTTCTACCTTCTTTCGGTATAAGTTTAGGTTGTGTATTTGGGACCTTTCTTGACAGACCCGAATTACAATGTACTTTCCTCTTAGGTCTGGATTTGCTACATTCCAAAGGGTTTGGACTGTAGGTTTTTTTAAAATTTCTTCTATAATTTCATGATTAACCTATCATTCTTTAGTAGGATGTTCTCTAACCTCTATATATTTGAGGGCTTTCCAAATTTTTTATTGTGGTTTATTTCAAGTTCATAGTGTTATTATCTGAAAATACGCATGGTATGATCTTGATCTTTTGTACCTGTTGAGGGCTGATTTGTGACCCACCGTGTGATCTGTTCTGGAGAATGCTCCACATGCTCTCAAGAAGAATGTATTCTACTGCTTTAGGATGAAATGTTCTGAATATATCTGTTCAGTCCATCTGGTCCAGTGTGTCTTTCAAAGCCATTGTTTGTTTGTTGATTTTCTGTTTAGATGATCTGTCCATTTCTCTAAGTGTGGTATTAGGGTCCCCTAGTAATATGGTATTCTTATCAATGAATTTCTTTATGTTTGTTATTAATTTATTTATATATTTGGGTGCTTTCAAGTTGGGGACATAAATAATTATGTTTACTAGATCTTGAGAAATAGACCTCTTAATGATGATATAATGCCCTTCATCTCTTGTTACAGTCTTTCTTTTCAAATCTAGTTTGTCTTATATAAATATGGTTACTCTGGCTTTCTTTTGACCTCTACTAGCATGATAAATGTTGCCACGCCTCACTTACAATCTGCAGTGACTTAGGTCTAAAATAAGGAGTCTTTTTAGGTAGCATATAGATGGATCTTGTTTTTGTTTTTGTTTTAACCATTGTGATACCCTATATCTTTTGATTGGGGCATTTAGTCCATTTACATTCAGAGTGATTATTGAAAGGTATGAATTTGTCATTGTGTTACCTGTAGAGTTGGTGTTTCTGGTGATGTTCTCTGGTCCTTTGTAGTCTTTGTTGCTTTGATTAGTTGTTTGTTGTTGTTGGGTTTTTGGTTTATTTTTCTCCACTCAAAGGGTCCCACTTAAAATTTCTTGCAGGGCTGGTTTAGTAGTCATGAACTCCTTTAGTTTTTGTTTGTCTGGGAAACTCTTTATCTGTCTATTTTGAATGACAGCCTTGCTGGATAAAGAATTCTATTCTCTCCTCTACATATTTTTCTCACTCAGCACATTGAGTATATCCTGCCTCTCCCTTCTGGCCTGCCAAGTTTCAGTAGTCAGGTCTGCTGCTAACTTTACGTGTCTTCCCTTACAGGTTAAGGATATTTTGTCCCTAGTTGCTTTCAGAATTCTCTCTCTCTATATGTTACAAGTTGTGGTGTTGACCTATTTTTGTTGATTTTTGAGCAGAGTTCTCTGGGCCTCTTGACTTGAACACCTGTTTCCTTCCCCCAGATTAGCGAAGTTATCAGCTATAATTTGTTCAAATAAACCTTCTGCCCCCTTTTCCTGTTCTTTTTCTTCTGGGACTTCTATGAAATGGATATTATTTCATTTTATGAAATCACTAAGTTCTGTAAGTCTCCCCTCATGATCTAATAATTTACTCTCCTTCTTTTTTTCAGCTTCATTATCTTCCATATTTTTATCTTCTATATCACCTATTCTCAACTCTGCTTCCTCAATCCTCATTGTGACTGTATCCAGTCACAATTGCATCTCAGTTATAACATTTTTTATTTCAACCTGACTAGTTTTTAGGTCTTTGATCTCTGCATAAGGGTTTCTCTGGTGTCTTCTATGCTTTCTTCAAGTCCTGCTATTAGTCTTATGACCTTTACTACAAATTCTTATACAGATATATTGCTTATATCTGTTTTGAGCAAGTTCCTGGCTGTGATGTCTTTTTGACCTTCTTTTGGGAAGAATTCTTCCATCTTGTCATTTTGGCTAAATTTCTGCCTTTTGCATATTTTAGAGCTCGTTTTGTTTCCCACACCTGAAACTACTGCTATATTAAAAAGGGGTCATACTCTAAACCCATATCTTTCAATAATAACACTGAATGTAAATGGACTAAATACTCCAACCAAAAGACACAGGGTATCAGAATGGATAAAAAATAAGACCATTCTATTTGCTGTCTACAGGAGACTCACTTTATACCTTAGGACACCATCAGATTGAAAGTGAGGGGATGGAGAACTATCTATCATGCTACTGGAAGTCACAAGAGAGCTGGAGTAGCCATACTTATACCAGACAAACTAGACTTTAAATTAAAGGCTGTAACAAGAGATGAAGAAGGGCATTATATAATAATTACAGTGTCTATCCATCAGGAAGAGCTAACAATTATAAATGTCTATGTGCTGAATACAGGAGCCCCCAAATATATAAAACAATCACAAACATAAGCAACCTTATTGATAAGAATGTGATAATTATAGGGGACTTTAATACCCCACTACAACAATGGATAGATCATCTAGACACAAGGTCAATAAAGAAACAAGGGCCCCAAATGATACATTGGATCAGATGGACTTGACAGATATATTTAGAACTCTGCCTCCCAAAGCAACAGAATATACTTTCTTCTCGAGTGCACATGGAACATTCTCCAAGATAGATCACATACTGGGTCACAAAACAGCCCTTCATAAGTATACAAGAATTGAGATCACACCATGCATACTTTCAGACCACAGTGCTATGAAGCTTGAAATCAACCACAGGAAAAAGTCTGGAAAACCTCCAAAAGCATGGAGGTAAAAGAACACCCTACTAAAGAATGAATGGGCCAACCAGGCAATTACAGAAGAAATTAAAAAATATATGGAAAGAAATGAAAATACAACAATCCAAATGCTTTGGGGTGCAGCGAAGGCAGTCCTGAGAGGAAAATACATTGCAATCCAGGCCTATCTCCAGAAACAAGAAAAATCCCCAATACAAAATCTAACAGCACACCTAAAGGAACTAGAAGCAGAACAGCAAAGACACCCCAAAGCCAGCAGAAGAAGAGAAATAATAAGTATCAGAGCAGAAATAAACAATATAGAATCTAAAAAACTGTAGAGCACATCAATGAAACCAATTGGATTTTGAAAAAATAAACAAAATTGACAAACCTCTAGCCAGGCTTCTCAAAAAGAAAAGGGAGATGACCCAAATAGATAAAATCATGAATGAAAATGGAATTATTACAACTAATCCCTCAGAAATACAAGCAATTATCAGGGAATACTATGAAAAATTATATGCCAACAAACTGAACAACCTGGAAGAAATGGACAAATTCCTGAACACCCACACACTTCCAAAACTCAAACAGGAATAAATAGAAAACTTTAACAGACCCTTAACCTTCATAAAATGAAGAAATTGAATCAGTTTTTAAAAATCTCCCAACAAATAAAAATCCAGGACTGGATGGCTTCCCAGGGGAATTCTACCAGACATTTAAAGCAGAGATAATACCTATCCTTCTCAAGCTGTTCCAAAAAATAGAAGGGAAGGAAAACTTTCAGACTCATTCTATGAAGCCAGCATTACTTTGATTCCTAAGGCAGACAGAGACCCAGTAAAAAAAAGAGAACTACAGGCCAATATCCCTGATGAATATGGATGCAAAAATTCTCAACAAGATACTAGCAAATCGAATTCAACAGCATATAAAAAGAATTATTCACCACGATCATGTGGGATTCATTCCTGGGCTGTAGGACTGGTTCAACATTAGCAAATCAATCGATGTGATACATCACATAAATAAAAGAAAGGATAAGAACCATATGATCCTGTCAATCGATGCAGAAAAAGCATTTGACAAAATTTAGCATTCTTTCTTAATAAAAACCCTCGAGAAAGTCGGGATAGAAGGAACATACTTAAACATCCTAAAAGCCATTTATGAAAAGCCCACAGCTAATATCATCCTTAATGGGGAAAAACTGAGAGCTTTCCCCCTGAGATCAGGAACACAACAGGGATGCCCACTCTCACCGTTGTTGTTAAACATAGTGCTGGAAGTTCTAGCATCAGCAATCAGACAAAACAAGGAAATAAAAGCCATCAAAATTAGCAGAGATGAAGTCCAGCTTTCACTTTTTGCAGATGACATGATATTATTCATGGAAAATCTGATAGACTCCACCAAAAGTCTGCTAGAACTGATACATGAAGTCACAGGATACAAAATTAATGAACAGAAATCAGTTACATTCTTATACCCTAAGAATGAACCAGTGGAAAGACAAATAAAGAAACAGATCCCATTCACAATTGCACCAAGAATCATAAAATACCTAGGAATAAACCTAACCAAAGATGTAAAAGATCTGTATGCTGAAAACTATAGAAAGCTTATGAAGGATATTGAAGAAGATAGAAAGAAATGCAAAAACATTCCATGTTCATGGATTGGAAGAATAAATACTGTTAAAATGTCAATGCTACCCAAAGCAATCTACACATTCAATGCAACCCCAATCAAAATTGCACCAGCATTCTTCTTGAAGCTAGAACAAGCAACCCTAAAATTTGTATGGAACCACAAAGACCCTGAATAGCCAAAGTAATATTGAAGAAGAAGACCAAAGCAGGGGCATCACAATCCCAGACTTCAGCCTCTACTACAAAGCTTTAATAATTAAGACAGCATGGTATTGGCACAAAAACAGACACATAGACCAATGGAATAGAATAGAGACTCCAGAATTGGACCCACAAAAGTATGTCCAACTAATCTTTGACAAAGTAGGAAAGAATATCCAATAGAAAAAAGACAGTCTCTTTAACAATGGTGCTGGGAGAACTGGACAGCAACATGCAGAAGAATGAAACTAGACCACTTTCTCACACCATTCACAAAAATAAACTCAAAATGGTGGAAGGACCTGAATGTGAGACAGGAAGCCATCAAAACCTTAGTGGAGAAAGAAGGCAAAAACCTCTCTGACCTCAGCCTCAGCAATTTCTTACTTGACACATCTCCAAAGGCAAGGGAATTAAAAGCAAAAATGAACTATTGGGACCTCATCCAGATAAAAAGCTTCTGCACTGCAATGGAAACAATCAACAAAACTAAAAGGCAACCGACCGAATGGGAAAAGATATTTGCAAATGACATATCAGACAACGGGCTAGTATCCAAAATATAAAGAACTCACCAAACTCCACACGTGAAAAACAAATAATCCAGTGAAAAATGGGCAGAAAACATGAATAGACACTTCTCTAAAGAAGACATCCAGATGGCCAACAGGCATATGAAAAGATGTTCAACCTCACTCCTCATCAGGGAAATACAAATCAAAACCACACTGAGATATCACCTCATGCCAGTCAGATTGGCTAAAATGAACAAATCAGGAGACTATGGATGCTGGAGAGGATGTGGAGAAACGGGAACCCTCTTGCACTGTTGGTGGGAATGCAAACTGGTGCAGCCACTCTGGAAAACAGTGTGGAGGTTCCTCAAAAAATTAAAAATAGACCTACCCTATGACCCAGCAATAGCACTGCTAGGAATTTACCCAAGGGATACAGGAGTGCTGATGCATAGGGGCACTTGTACTCCAGTGTTTATAGCAGCACTTTCAACAATAGCCAAATTATGGAAAGAGCCTAAATGTCCATCAACGGATGAATGGATAAAGAAATTGTGGTTTATATATGGAATACTACGTGGCAATGAGGAAGAATAAAATATGGCCTTTTGTAGCAATGTGGATGGAACTGCAGAGTGTTATGCTAAGTGAAATAAGCCATACAGAGAAAGACAGATACCCTATGTTTTCACTCTTATGTGGATGGATCCTGAGAAACTTAACAGAAGACCACGGGGGAGGGGAGGGGAAGGAAAAAAAAAGTTAGAGGGGGAGGGAGCCAAATCATAAGAGACTCTTAAAAACTGAGAATAAACTGAGGGTGGATGGGGGTGGGAGAGAGGGGAAAGTGGGTGATGGGCATTGAGGAGGGCACCTGTTGGGATGAGCACTGGGTGTTGTATGGAAACCAATTTGACAATAAATTTCATATTAAAATGATCATACACTGTCTAGGGCCTTGCACTTTAGGATGTGTTTCTGGTGTATGCTTTGTTCACTCTGTTATTGCATTTGTGCTGCTCTTTTCCACTGGTTGGTTCTCTTCAGTCCATTCAGTCCTTGCTTCCAGTGGGGAGTGTTTGAGCCTTTAACTAGTATGCTTTGTTTGTTTGTTAAGTAAGCCTGGAAGAAAAGGGGTAAGGAATAGAAAAACCTGATCCCCTAAAAAGAGAAGAGTAAAGGGAACAAAAAACCCAAAAGAGAATAAAAAATATATATAAGGCTGCTTTCAAAGAAAAAGAATGGGAAAAAAATGAAGAAAAGAAAAAATAAAGAGGAATGAAAATAAACCTGATCCAAAAAAAGAGAAAAGGAAAGGGAAAACAAAACAGACAAAAAACCCAAACAAATCCCCCCAAAAATCAAACATAAAGCAGGAGTCTGCTTCCAAAAGAAGAAAAAAAAAGGAGGAGGAGGAGGAGGAGGAGGAGGAGGAGGAGGAGAAGAAGAAGAAGAAGAAGAAGAGGGAGGAGGAGGAGGAGGAGGAGGAGAAAACAGAGAAAAAAAATTAAGCCTGGTCCTATTTCCACCAGAACTGCGGGTATTATTTTGAAGCACTTAATTTTCAGTACATTTGCTGCATGGAGTCTGCTGCCTGTGCTGGTATTCTGGGGGAAAGGCCCACTGCATTGGCTCAGAGTAGGTCGTGCCCCAGTAAATAAGCAGTTGCCAGGCACAGGAGGGTGGTGTTTGGTGCAAAATTGTCCCACCTCTACTGGGGACCGCTGTACTGCTTTCTGAACTTCCACTGTGTTGCTATTGGAGGGAAAAATGGTGCCACCTCAATCTCTGGTCCCTGGACCAGGGATTTCAACCCCTGCTATTCAAGCAGCCTTCACAGAGTAGTGAGGCCTTTCAGTGCACCCTGCAACAGAATTCTCCTTTGTTTTTTCTTTGGTGCACTGCTGGGATTCAAAACCTGAAGTCTTAAAGGACTTGGCACTGCACAGATCTGCTCCCCTTCTGTGTGTAGAACCTCTCCAGCCTGTGTCTAAAGTCCTTTGTCCCTAGAAATCAGTCCCATGCCTGCACAGTACACAGAATCTATATGGTGTAGCACCACTAAAGGCAAGAAAGTTTCCCTCTGGGTGTGCCTCTGTCACCTGCTGATGAAAGGACTTTTGCTGCTGCCTGCAGGGTTTTCGTCCTTGGGGAGACAATATACCATCATCCAAAAGTGCTCCGGGAAAGGAAATGTTTTCTGCTAGTGCACCCCAAGATTCCTACATCAGGCTATGGACTCCAGGGCCAAAAAATGCTCCCTTCTCCCCAGAGAGTGTGCTCCACAGCTCCACTCAGAGAAGATCCCACACTTCTAGAACCTCAGAATTTGAGCTCCAAAAGCTCTTTGCAAACAAACAAAAAGAAACCCTGCAACACTCAGTACTTCCTGCTCCACGCTGTGGTCCAGAGAGGTTTCCCTCTTGTGTGAACTCGATGTCCCACTTTCTCAACCTCTCTCTTTTTCTCCCCCTTTTGTCTCTCCACAGGAAGTGTTCCCTCCCCTCTGCAGCACCACCATTTTCTCTCCCCTAATTCATTTCCTCATACCTTGTACCTGTCAGGCTGTCTCTCTCCAACCAAGATCCTTTTGCTGCTCCACAGATCGATTTCTTGGCTGTTCCTAGTGATCTGACTTCATACAGCTATGTTTGAGGGAGGAGGAAAGCCCAGCATCCCCTTACTGGTCCGCCATCTTAACTCCTCCCCTATTTGCTTTTTATATATTATTTCAACCAATTTCTCTGTACTCAATCCAAAATGTGCAACCACTTTCAAAAACACCTGGTCTTCTTTGGTACTTGCACTGTTTAAGAGTTTTCCCCAGGGTCAGCTGACTTTTCTCTTTTCCCAGATCTGCTCATTCAGTTGCCACTTCAACTTTTTTTCTGTATCTAAAATTTTGTATCTATTATTTCCTCTTGGGCTCTCTCTGTCTTTTGATGTTTTTCTCTTAATATTTTTTTCCCTGTCATTGGAGTGCAGTCTCTGGAGAACGAGCAATAAAAACTTATGTTTGCTCATATACGCATTATCTTTTTAATTCATCCCAATTAAGTTTTCATCTTTACCACTCCACTTATGCTGCTCTTTTCATGGCCCTGCTAATCCAGTGGTCAGCATCCCAGAAAATGTTAACAAAATTGTTTCTTCATTTAGTCTTGAAATACCTTTACCACTTGATTTTCAGAACACCATTTTTCCACTCACTTATGGTTTTTCTTCTACTTCAGGGACACATCATTCATATTGGTTTTCTTTGCTAACTCTTATTTTCCTTCTAGGTCTTGATGTACTGGTGAACCCTAAGGGTTCTAGTCTTAAACTTCTGTTTTCTGTCTTCATTTTATTTAGATAAATTCACTTATTTATCATGATTCAAAATTTTTTTAGATGCACAACTCCAAGATTTATATACAGTCCTGACCTCTTCCTTAAGATCCAAAGCTGATCATATTCTTCTCTTTTTTTTTTAATTTTTTTTAACGTTTTATTTATTTTTGAGACGGGGAGAGACAGAGCATAAACAGGGGAGGGTCAGAGAGAGGGAGACACAGAATCTGAAACAGGCTCTGTCAGCACAGAGCCTGACGTGGGGCTCGAACTCATGGACCGCGAGATCATGACCTGAGCTGAAGTCAGCGGCTTAACCGACTGAGCCATCCAGGTGCCCCGATCATATTCTTCTCTTATCTGCTTAGTTGTGTGAAAGGCATCCTCATTTCAACATACTCAAAACACATGTCTTGCTTCTTCAACACCCCAAACATTGCACAAGTTCCCTCTTGTAGCATAGTTAATGACATCACATTCATTAATCATTTGCTTAAATAACTCCTATTGCTTCTCACCATGCTTGTAATAAAAACTAAAGTCTTACCATGACTTACTTTTACCTTGTTCATCCAGCCACTCCATTCCTTTTTTTTTTTTAAGTTTCTTTATTTATTTTTGAAAGAGAGAATGAGGTAGAGAGAGCAGGAGACAGAGAATCCCAAGAAGGTTCTGCGACATCAGTGCAGAGCCCAATGCGGGGCTCAGTCCCATGAACCATGAGATCATAACCTGAGTAGAAATGAAGAGTCAGTTGCTCAACTGACTGAACCACCCAGGTACCACATTCCTTTTTTAATCTCATGCCATTCTCTTCCCACCTCACCTCACCTTCATTATTTCCTCAGAGACATTCAGTTGAGTGGCCATAGGGCCTTCCCATTTTCTACTCCTTCTATACAGAGTACTTGAATCATGTCATCACCAGTCCTTTATTTTTACTCATGTGTCAACACAGTACTTCCTTCATAGTACTTCTCTTCATTCTCCATCTTTTTTTACCCTTTTGGATTTTTCTCATCTCATACCTCATTTTCTCATATTTTTATCCATCTCAGGATAGTTTCCTTCATGATCTTCCTTACTCATTTGTTTTCTTTTACAATTTCAGTCTTTTTCCTTATGAATATGTCATACAATGAAGAGAAAAAAACATAGCACTTAAGGAGATGGTGTTTGACACTGAGTCACCTTGCCAGAATGGTGTTAATATTAAGATAGTTGCTTAACTTGAGTTTTATTTCCCTCAAAATCCAGCCTATTAAGAAAAAAACACTGATTATTGTTATTTAATAAGGAGTGATCAGAAGGTTAGTAAATTTGAAAACATGAGGTCATAGGAGTCAGGAAAGAAATTTTCAGGTGGCTGCCTGGGTGGCAGTTAAGCATTAGATTCTTGATTCAGGCTCAGGTAATGATCCCAGGGTCATGAGATGGAGCCCTCCACCGGGCTCTGCACTGAACATGGAGCCTGCTTGGGATTCTCCCTCTCCCTCTGCCCCTCCTCTGCTTGTGTTCATGCACTCTCTCTCAAAGAAAGGAAAAGAAAAAAAAAAAGAAAAGAGAATAAAAGAGAAATTTTCAAAAGGAAGACGTGTTGCACAAGTGTCAGGTTAAATGTTAAGATGTTAAATTAGGTATTGAGTGAAAAGACCCTCCTGGAGAATGTCAGAGACAAAAGGAGAACTGAGTTTATTGATTTGGGGGAGGATTTTCTTCATGAAAGAATGTAGAAAGATGATGGGAGTGTATCTGTGAGAGGGTAGTGTTCTGACTAATTCATTTGATAGTGGAACAGCAGTCATCATTTAGGGATAGAGAAATAACTGCTTAGTTTCTTCAGTGAGATGAACCTTAGTTGCTTGAATTCCATGATAAACATTATAGAATTATATGATATCTTTCTAATAAATTTTAGGTAGCCTCCCTTTCATATGCTCCAAACCATTTTTTCCATGGTACAAATTCCTTCATTATTTGCTTTCAATTCAATTGTGTCTGCTTTGTATTTATTGGCCAAGCATCCTATATTTTGGCATTAGGTTGTCCTTTACATTTAGTTTTCTGAGTTACGTACTTTGATAATTTTTCTATATATGTGTAGGCACTTCAGTAGGAAGATTACATAGGTGATTATATTCAGAAGCTACATTAAGGCAGAAGTCTATAAAGACTTTGATAAGGTGTCTTGCATTTTTTGTTCTTGAAGTTCTTCTATTTTATTTAGAGCATAAAAAATTATGGCATATATGTTGTCGAATATATGTAATATATAAAGCATTATTAGATGCTTACAAAAAATACTTTTTCATCCACATTTGTGGAGAGTTGACATAAGAGATATCCATTTCACAATATTTTTGTGCTTTGGCGAAGTATTTGATAAATACATTGGCAAATATGATGCGATCTATTGTACATTAAAACACTGTAACAAGGGAAGAAGATGTTTAATAGGGCTTCAGGAGTGATCCTTTTTTGATCTTACATAAAACGTTTCCCACCCAACTAATGCATATTGCACTACAGAACAATGCCATCTATTTAGATGAACTATAAACTAAAGAACTTCATGGAGCCCTTTCTCTTACTCGTGTTGATCAATCTATCTCACATCCCATCAGTTAGGAAAAAAAGTATATATCAGAATTGTAAACATAAAGCAATGTATATGTTTCTAAGGTAACTTTTAGCAAAATATATGTCATTCTACCAAGGACTCCACCAAAAAACTATTAGAACTAATAAATGAGTTCAGGAGAGTTGCAGGATATAATCAACATATAAAAATCACTTACATTTCTATATATCAACCCTAAATTATCTGAAAAAAAATAAAAAATGCTATTCACAATAGCATCAAAATTAATAAAAGAATAAGTTCAACCAAGCAGATAAAAAGATCTATACACTAAAAAGATTAAGACATTGATGAAAAAATTGAAGAAAACACAAAAATGAAATATACTTCATTTTAATGGATTAGCAGAATGACTATTGCTAAAATTGCTCTACTACCCAAAGCCATCTGTTGATTCAATACAATCCCTATCAAAATTTTAATGGCAAGGCTTACAGAGATAGAAACAACAATCCCAAAATTTGTATGTAACGACAAACACTCCAGGTAGCGAAAGCAATCCTGAGAATGAAGAGCAAACTAGAGGAATGACATTTCCTGATTTCAAAATCTATTACAAAGCAGTAGTAATCAAAACAATATGGCATTGGCATTTAAACAGGCACATAGATAAATAGAACAGAATCAAGAACTCAGAAAGAAATCCTCACATATTTGGTCAATTAATATTTGACAAAAGAGCCAAGAATACTCCGTGAGGACAGGATAGTTTCTTCAATAAATGCTGGTGGGATAACTGGATATTCAGAATGAAACTGAACCCTATCTTAAACCACTCACAAAAATCACTTTGAAATGGATTAGAGATATAAATGTAAGAGCTTATACTATAAAACTCCTTTAAAAATAGGGAAAAAATCCTTAACAGTCTTAGCAACAATATTTTTTAAGTGACACCAAAAGCACTAACAAAATAAAAAATAAGTGGGACTACATCAAAGTAAAAGCCTTCAGCATAGCAGAGGATATTATCAACAGAATGAAAAGGCAATTAAAGGACTGGAAGAAAGTATTTGCAAACCATAAATATGACAAGAAGTTAATATGAAAAATACATAAGGAATTCATACAACTCAACAGTAAAAAATCCAAGTACTCCAATTAAAAAATGGTCAGAAGATCTAAACATTTTTCCCAAGAAGACCTACAAATTCCCAACAGGTATATGAAAAGATGGTTGACATCACTAATCATCTGAGGGGAAAAAAATCCAAACCACAATGAGATATCCCCTCACATCTGTCAGAAGGGCAATTATCAAAAAGATAACAGACAACCAATGTTGGCAAGGATGTGATGGAAAAAGAACCCTGGTGCACTGTTGGTGGGAATATAAATTAGTCTAACCACTATGAACGCAGTATTGATGTTCCTTAAAAAATTAAGTAGAGAATAACCTTCTGTTTTTAGCAATCCCATTTCTGGGTATACATCTATAGGAAATGAGATTACTTATCTTGGAGAGAGAATATGCATCACCATATATATTGCAGCATTATTTACGATAGCCAAACATGGGAACAGTTTGTCCACTAAGAGATGAATGGATAAAGAAAATGTGTGTGTGTGTGTGTGTGTGTGTGTGTGTGTGTGTGTAGTATACAATGAAATATTACTTAGTCATAAAAAGATGAAAATCCTGTCTTTGCTTGAACATGTACTGTCCGTGAGGGCATTTATGCTAGCCCAAATATGTCAGATAGAGAAAGTCAAATACTGTATAATATCACTTATATGTGGAATCTAAAAGAGTCCAATCTGTAGAAATACACTATAGATGGGTGGTTTACAGGGGGTAGGGGTTGAGGGAAATAAGACGTTGGCATAAGTATATAAACTTTCAGTTATAAGATGAATAATTTCTGGAAATCTAATGTATAGTATGATGACTATAGTTAACAATACTGTATTATATATTCCAAAGTTGATAAGTAAGTAGACATTAAATATTCCCACCACACACACACACACACACACACACTCACACAATTATGTGAGGTGATGGATGTGTTAACTAATCTTATAGCGGTAATCATTTCACAATATGTGCACATATTAAGTCATCACAATAGCTTACACAGTAAGTCAATTATATCTCAATAAAGCTGGAAAGAAAGCCAGCCTGTGTTTGTTCTGAAGTTGACTTGGAATTTCTTTAGGCAATTCTAAGGATTAAGAAAAAAAACTCAAGTCCATTAAGTCATTACCAAATAGGAAGAAATAAAACTGAAACACCGATTTCAGAAATCATTATAAAAATGGAGCTGTCCAAAGAGTAAAATATCAAAAAGTTAAAGAAGTAGAGGATGGGTTCTTATAAATTTTTTCTTTAACGTTTATTTATTTTTGAGACAGAGAGAGACAGAGCATGAACAGGGGAGGGGCAGAGAGAGAGGGAGACACAGAATTGGAAGCAGGCCCCAGGCTCTGAGCCATCAGCCCAGAGCCCGATGCGGGGCTTGAACTCACAGACCGCGAGATCGTGACCTGAGCTGAAGTCAGATGCTTAACCGACTGAGCCACCCAGGCGCCCCGAGGATGGGTTATTATAAATGATCTAGATTATTGATGGGATCAGAGCTGACTACAGCTCCGTGTATCTGGTAGAAGAGTACAAAATATAAATTCAGGGAGGTAATAGTTCAAATAAGCTTGCTCTATATCTATTATGGATAAACCCAATAAGGAAGAAGCAAAACAATGTCTCAGAGAATAAATATTCTAAATCACCAAAATATTAGAAACAAGCCCAATTATTTTACTATGAGGTCATAACACAACTGAAGACCTTCTTGAAAGAACTAAATGATTTTTTTTTTTACTTTGAATAAAAGTACTGCCTCCTTCAAAATTTTTCTTTTCTTCCTTTTTTAGGGAAAATAAGCTCAAATTTTTATATTGAAAATGCCACGTAAACATTTGCCTTATATTGTATTTATTATTTAAAACCATAGCCTCCTTTCTCTTTCCTCAAGTCTGATGACCTGACTTTCTATTAAAATCTAAAGTAAATGACCAGTTACCTTGAGGAGTAAGGGTGACTGACATTCAAATAATTAAGGGCGATTTCTAAAGTGATGTTATTAAATATTAAGCACCATTATAATAATAGTTTAATAAAAAAGCTCCAGTTCTATTTCATGTAAAATTAGAAAAATGATTTATTTTGATGAATAAAAAGGCAAGAAAGAGTATTATTTGAATCTAGATTTCATGTCATTTATTTAATTTATGCAATTATAAATTATAGACACATTTCAAGTGATCTTTTGTGAAAGAAATATTAATGTTCACAAAAAAGACAAACTCAAGGGATTGTAGGTAGCGTGCACTATTTGCTATTTGTGAGACATTGTAAAGAAATGCACAATTGCTTTAGTACATTCTAATTCAATTACGTAGAGAGTGACAGGCCCTGGATGAACAGTGGTGGTGGTGCTAAGGACAATTTCCAGGTCTGTCAAGAGTCTCACCACTGGGGCCCCTTTGTGGAACAGAGGCATAGGGACGCTCCATAAACGTGACCCTGACGTGCCTCTATTTTCTGGCTCAAGTGGAAGCCAGATTTCCCAATTGGTCACCTGCCACTGCTGGTCCATCTTTCTCTGTGTGAGGAGTGTTGTGTGTGTATGTGTATCTTCTATATAACATTGTCTTTTAATCCACACTGAAGACCTACTGAGAAAAATTTTGTTAGAGAATCACATCAGTCTTTCACACAACACAGCCTACTTTCCACATTGCTGTAGTACTGAACAAGCATAGATTTCCTCAAACACACACACACACACACACACACACACACACGAGCAACAGAAAGCATATCCTTACAAAAAGATACTGCTGATAAAACTTAGGAGGAAACCAGGTCTCTAGAGATTCAGAGACACTGTCTGCCTTCAAAACAGATTTAAACTTACAAACAGAAAACACCATCAGTTCTGTTCTCCACGTGAATGAAGGAGACATTGTACTTGTAAATAGAATATCTAGGGAGCGTTCTTAGGAACAGTTTGCACATTTTAATTTACTTTTAAAACACTTTTATAGTGTTTATTCTGTGTTCGGTTTTTTGTTTGTTTTGTTTGATTTTTGGTTGGTTGGTTTTTATTTTTTATTTTCTTGGTAGTCATGCACGGTTTAATCCTGAAAACAAACCTTGAAAGAAGTTATGATTTCTACCCTATATTACAGATGAGGTGATATAGAGTCTTTGAAAGCAGTTATTGCAGTTGTCATGAGAATACACCCGGTACCCTACGGCTATACAGAATGTAATTGAACAAGTGTTCTAGGTGCTGTTCTTTGAAATCCATCATCATGTTCGTGGCAAGGCCGTGCCTCACACAGGCTGCTCTAGGACAGTGACTTAGTTGGCAGGACACATGGCTGTGGCTGCCAGGACTCTTAGATGGCAGACTTTGGCCAAACATTCCTGAGACTGCTCCTTGAATGGCACAAAGACGCTTCCACTCAGCCTTTTCTAAGTGCAGTTCTGCCTCACTGTTCCACAGGATGGTCATGATTTTAGGGCATACCTGGATTGTGAAACTTTTAAAGAATGCAGTGAATGAAGAACCCCCTTCCCCCGCAAAGAAAAGGAAGAAATTAATCTCCATGGTGTTCAGTTTTACTTCCGAATGTAAGTGCAGAATCCTAATTAATATGCCTGAAAATAATTCAACACCATATTCAAGAAAAATCAGAAATGAGTATTAATAGTGTTTTAAAAAATGTGGTGTCAAAACATATTTGCTAATACTCAAAATTTATTCTTCAAAAGAAATTAAATTGGTAGTGTGAGATTACTTTTTTAACATGATAAAAGAAAACTATCTCGTATTGTTTTAGGATTTAATGTCTTCTAAGTTCATAAATGGGACTAATCACTTTTCAAAAGTAACTGTTAAAATTTCCCTATCTGTAAATAAAAGATTTATAAAATTAATGTAAAAGCCAAGGGCAAAGTTGAGTTTTTTAAGTTTTTTTAAAATTTTTACAAATATTTTTATTTGTTTTTGATAGAGATTGAGCACGAGCCAGCGCGCACACAAGTGGGGGAGGGGCAGAGAGGGAGGGAGACACAGAATCAGAAACAGGCTCCAGGCTCTGAGCTGTCAGCACAGATCCTGACGTGGGGCTCAAACTTCGTGAACCATGAGTCATGACCTGAGCCAAAGTCAGGGCTTAACTGACTGAGTCACCCAGGTGCCCCTAAAGTTTTTTATATAAAATTTTCTTACATTTATTTATTTATTTTGAGAGGAGGGGAAGCATGAGTAGAGGAGGGGCAGAGAGAGAAGAGGACCAAGGATCTGAACTGACCTCAGCAGACTAGCCCCATGTGGGACTCAAACTCACAAACTGTGAGATCATGACCTGAGCCAAAGTTGGACCCTTAACTGACTAAGCCACCCAGGTACCCTGAGGTTTTAAAGTTTTTAATATAAATGTATTAAACATTAGCTTAGTTTTCTAATTGGATAAAAAGTCTGTAGATAATCTTTAGCATGCAAAACAATTTGCCCTCAAGTTATCAAAAGTCCTAAATTTTAAAAGACCATTATATAAAGGCACCTCACATTATCTGATGAGTTTCTGCAAATTCTAAGTGGTTTTTTTTCCCTCTGTTAAGAAAAGAAAACAATCTTTTGAAAACTGATACAAAATTCTGGATTTTTAAAATGATAAAAAGATAAAAGTAACTATTAAATTACATTATATCATTACAGTTCATACTAGAGTTTGTAAAATGACATGCACAAATATGTAACATTATTTCGTCATTTTATGCTTTTAAAAACTCTCTAAATTTTAGAGTATTTGGGGTAAAATATAGTGCTCATAATAAAAAAAAAGTTATTTAAAGTAAGATTTCAATGCTGTCAAGGTTTTGTGCATCAGTCAATTAACTCTGACTTAGAGCTGCATTCCAAGCCACATACAGCCTTCTATTCAATTGTCTTCATACTAGATCATAGGTGAGTTGAGTACAAGATCCAAGACTTACTTTGGTATTCCAATCAAGAGGGAACCAGATATGAAACTATGGTTTCTTCAATGAAAACCTGTGTAATACATATTTTAGTGAAAACTTAGACAGCATTGATTATAACGTGTAGCGCTAAGTTAGCAGAAACAGTGCCAATTCCAAGTGTAAAATCCATCTCTGTTTCAGAGGTGATACATGTGCAAAATTTTGCCCCTTAGAATTCATGAGATACGGTACTGCCCCTTTACTATTGACTCTGGGATCCTCCATGGAGCTTTAAAAGAAATACCCATGATCTTGAGCCTTGGTCCTCTTCCTTAAGCTCTGAAATTCAGCCAAAACATAGTACCTTTCAAGACTGGTATAAAAATATTCACAGACTTTGATCCCTTGTGAAACTCATTCTGCAAGTAAATCTTAAGTGTCTCCAGTATTTTCTTCTCCCAAGTTCCCATTTTCCATTTCCTCATGGGACCATCAGGAGTTCTTTTGTTCACCTTAAACCCACCATTTTGTATTTTCATGGTCTATATTCTAGATGCAAGCCTCTTCAGTCATCTATTCAACTCATATTGTCCTTTCTTTTGTGCCAGAGTTCTGCTCCACCTGTCTCCTAGTTTTTTAACTTGCCTGACCCAAACACTCTTGTGTTTGTAGTAGGTACATGTTTTACTGTTTATATCCTCTCACGTGTATAAAATGTAACTGTATTTTTCTATCTCAATTTAACTTTTATTTTAAACTTCTTTCCATTGAATAATGGAAAACTTAATCTTGCCAATTCAAAGTAAATTCAGTCAAACTTGTTATATCTGTTTAATATGGGTTTATAATCCGATCATGTTAAGATTCAAATGTACTTCTGAGGTTTTCTCCTTGTCCGTCCATAATGAGGTTAATTAAATTATAAGTCCTGCTAGGCACACCTGTTGCTAAAGGGTCCTTGTGGAGATAGGAATCTCTAGGTTCTTCAGGATATAAAATAGAGCTGAGGTCATATGCTTGGGCATAAGAATGGTGAGCTGAATGGAATTAAAGTATATTGTTCCATTTCAATTTTGCCTTCTGCTACCAATGACCCACTAATACATGAGCTATATCTTCACAAAATTTCCAGTGGAGATGGCCCAGACTGTACTGGGAAAGCCATCTCATGTCATCCCCAATAGGTTCCTTGCAGTGACCTTCTGTATCTTATTTGGAGACAAGGAGAGCTTTCAGATTCTACCCCACTCTGCAGACCCAGACAGTGTGAGTGATCACTAGGCATCAGAAGCCTTCAAATGCCACACATTTCCATAATGAAATTTCTTCTCTCCGGCACCAGGTTTTCTCTTTCTGCCTCAACTGAACTCAGATATAGAAGTGCAAGTTATCCCTGCTCTTGAACTCCAAAGTGGAAGGTAGATTCCAGACTGACAAGTGGACGCAGTGATTTTACACCATCACCTGCGCACCCACTTTAACCTCCCATCCTCGGCCAAACATACAAGTTGCTTCTAACATGTTAAATATTTTCCCCCCCAAATTTTTTTCCTTCTTTACAAATCCTGAGTTTTCTAGTTCAGAGATTTTAGGGAAGAACTTCTTTGGCCAGTACATGTGGACTTTCTCCCTCACATCTGAATCCTAGGCTTTTGCTCCTAGCATTGAAAATGTGGTGTCTTTTCTCCCTGGCTTTAATCCATCTCCTGGCTGCAATGAATGGTGCTGGCTCCTGCACTCTGAATTTCAGTGATTATGGGCAGCAGAAAAAAGATTCTACAGTTTATGTCTCAGATTAGTATTCTGCCACACTCAGTTATTAATTTCATACTCTAATTTTTTTCTTTCCTTTTCTGATCTGAGCAGAAACCTGTTTTTTTTTCAGAGGGTGCTACTGCCCTAAAGCCCACCTATTTCTCTATTTCCCCACACCTCATGCGGCTCAGGGTCAAGAGATGCCATGCATCCTCTTTACTCTCTGACCCTGGGAATGACTTTCATCACTCCAGTCTCCTGTGGGCACTGCTCTCGTGGGCATTCACAAAAAAATTCATATGATGGAATTTTAAAATGGACACTGATCTAATGAGATACAATTAACATCACCTTTTAAACCATGATAACAAAGGTGAGAATTTTCAGTTTTGATAAAACCAGTTGTGTGACTTTTTAAAGTATTTTTTTATTTGTGAAGGAGAGAGAGCATGTGCACGCACAAACCCACATGAACAGGGGAGGGGTAGAAGGAGAGGGAGAGAGAGAAGTTTAGGTAGGCTTAGATAGTGCAGAACCCAAAGTTGGTGCTTGATTTCACAACCCTGGGATCATGACCTGAACTGAAATCAAGAGTCAGACACTCAGCTGGCTGAGCCATAACCCAGGCATCCCTAAAACTGGTTATGTGACCTTCAGTCTCCATTCAGTTTAAGCATATAGAAGGGTTGAGAGTGAGAAGATGAATGAAAGGGATTTGGGGGTGAAATAGTGTTTGATATTTAGAGTTAGTGGGTTTTTTTTTTAATTTTTAAGTAAAAAAATAATTTAGGATACATCAGAGAAGTCATAAGGCCTGTGTGACTTTTCATTTGGGGCAGTGAGTAAATGAGTAAATGCTGAGGAACAGTGGGGGGAAAACCAAAGCTTTTTGTTTCATGCCACAAATAGTATTTTAGAATCAAACATTTACATCCTGCTATTTTTCTTGGTCATTGCCAACCCCAAAGTTCATTGTCTTCCCACTTATGCACTGAAGATACAGCATATCCCTCGTAGTGGCCCCTACTCCCTTAAGTCCTGACACTCTGGGTTACTTTATCATCCATGTAATTGATCCACGCATATTGTGTTATTTCTTTGCCTTATATCCAGTGACCCTCCTACATGCACTGAGTAAGCCTCCTTCCCCCCTCCCCCCATTCCCACCCCCCGTCACACTTTGGATCATGCAGTTGGCCAGAATGGCTCCACTTGTAGAATAATAAATACATTGTCGTATCTGGCCACAACCCTCTAACCTACTCCTTTAATTTATTATTATTATTTTTTTAACGTTTATTTATTTTTGAGACAGAGAGAGACAGAGCATGAACAGGGGAGGGTCAGAGAGAGGGAGACACAGGCTGAAACAGGCTCCAGGCTCTGAGCTGTCAGCACAGAGCCCGATGCGGGGCTCGAACTCACGGACCGTGAGATCATGACCTGAGCCGAAGTCGGACGCTTAACCGACTGAGCCACCCAGGCGCCCCCCTACTCCTTTAATTTAAATAACTCAATTCCTCCCCATTATATATTCTTAACCTATGGAGTCCCCTGCTTTCTCCACAGCAGCTCTCTCATCAGAATTTTTTACGTCTTTCTTAAGTTTTAATGTTACGTCTACTTTGACCACCCTTTTCCCAGGATCTTCATTACCTTCACCCCATTATCTTTTCATCACTCCTGTCTTGCAAAATCTACCTGGTTGAGATTCATAGGTCCCCTTTCTCCATACTGGCATCCATGTACATGAAGAGTGACTTAGAAGAATACAAAATCATGCAAATTCATATTGAAGGCATCTACTGGTTCTTTCCATAATTAGCTCCTTTTCCCTGTCCCAAACCCAGTTATTTCAAACATCCTCCGCTGTCCACAAATTTCTGACTCTCCCTTCTGCCATTAATTCTGGACAGATAATTTCGTCTTTCTACTTCTTTGGACTTCACAGAGTAGGTAATTACTCCTTTAAGTTTCTTCAACCAACTTATTATACCATTCTACAATCTCATCCATCTTTGACCTCTACCTCTTCTCTGGATAACGTGCTGTCCTGAATTGTCTTCAACTTGAGCTACTGATTCTTCTTGATTTTCTCCTTCTAAATCTCCTTTCATATGAATTCCACTGCGTCCAATGTTTTTCACAGGAGGCAGGAGTAAAGAAAACGTCCTCCAACCATACACCCTTCTTCTACTTTGCCCTATATTTCCCCTCTCTCTCAAAGCCAAATTTCTTGAAGAGAATTGGCTGCCCCTATTTACTTTCCAATGACTCTGAATTCTACTGCAATTTTGCCTTCACTCACATCACGCATTGAAATCTCTCTTGTCAAGGCCACAGTGACCTCTGCTGCTAAATCAAATCTAGCATTTGAGACTACACAAATTATTTTCATCCACCTGCTTTTCTTTTAGTATCATTTAGACCTCGTAGTATTATCTACATTTTCTGAATAAGAAACTGATATTCTGAAAGCTAATTTGGTCAGTATCACCAACATAACTATAGCTGGTAAAAGCTGATCTCGAATCAAGGCCTTCTGACTCAGGATCCTATGTTTTGCCACGGTAAAATAAGGTGAATCAATTATACTTCTATTCATTATTCCATGGATATTCACCATTTATTTTTTACTTAATTCTATATATTTCCATGGCCCACATTGATAGCAGATGCCACAGCATCTGAGGCTATTAATAATTTAAGATGACCCAGAAATTTCTGGGGAAAGGGGAAGCTAATGAGAACAGTTTTGTCTCATGAATTTCTGAGCAAACATAAAGACACTGAACGTGTTAGAAACACACTATTTTTCTTGTGTAATGTAAATGGACTCAAGTGAAATTCTTTAAAAAAAACAGCAAAAGAGTAAAATCTTACCCATTGTTAGGAATTAGCTTCTGGATTGGGTTTAAAAACCCAATATTGAATGGTAGATCTCTGATCTGATTTGGAAAAAAAATCCATTTTTTTTCTCTTTGTGTTTATAAATCTCTTTCCGTTGAGAAACTTCTATTTTGGTGGGAAGAAACTCATGGAGAATAGTTATCCACAAGAATTTTCAGTTCACTGCTATGGTATAGGTATGTGCAAAGCGCCCTGAAAGCAGAAGAAAATTAGCTCTAGAGAGCAGGCTTTCCAGAATAAATGGCACTTGAGCGAAGACTTAATGGATTGTAGATGTTTTTCAAGTGAAGTGGGCAAGAGAGGAAAGACATCTAAGCTGAGGGACCAACATATGCAAAATGCAGAGACACAGATACCCTGGTGTGTTTAGAGAAGTGCAACCAGTTGTTCCAATGGAATATTAGTCAAGTCTCTCAAAAATCTAATTACCAGGGTGACAATTCAAAGTAGTTTGGAGAACTAAAATCAGCAGAGTGGATTTATTGTTCACACAGTGGAAAATTTCCAGAGTGGCTGGTTTCAAGCACAGATGGATGGGAGGATTTAAAAGATGCCATTAGTTTTCTGTTTCGTTTTCCTCTCCTGTCTTTCTCTCCCTTTCCTTCTCTACCCACCTCCCTCTTTTCTCTTTTTCCTTCCTTCTCTGTTAGCCCCATCCCCACGCAGGATCTTACCACAGAGAAATCAAAATAGCTCCCAGCAGTGCTAAGCTAAACTCGTCCCCATATTCCTGGATCACAAAATGTGTATTTTCTACCCATATTTCAGTTATACACGTGCCAGGTTAAGAAACCCTGTTCTAGCTGAATGGGGAGCCTTTGTCAGGAGTGTGATAATTCATATGTAAGAAAAACAGGGTAACTCTAGTACTTTTAGAGATAATTCAGGGAAACAAAATTTTATGGTGTTTTCATGATTCAGACATATGTTGTCTTAACTATGTGTCATAATTTATATCACCCATTTTATGTTGATGCAAATATATGTTTTTTCATTACTGTTAAGCCCTGCAAAAAGTAAGTCTGCACACACAAGTTTGAAGCTCTGTACAAAGCGCAGAGGGAAAAAATGCACATTTTGCGGTGTATACATAACTGGCCAATAGCCTTCCATAAAATAAATCCCAGTTTTTACTTGCATCAGAAATCTACCTGTTTGAATTTTCCAGCATGGATTCCTTGAAATTATGTAGCTTTGTAATTGTCAATATGATAATACAATTCGATTAGAAGAGAAGTTTTTGTGTGTATTTTCGCAAAGCGGGATCTAATAGTTCCCTTCTGTGTCCATTTGCGGTTTGGTTAGTAAAGAGCGAGAGAGATGGTTGTCTTAGCACTTTTACTGTTTGGCAACTTAGTTTTTAATCATAAACGTATCAGTGTGTCCACCTCCAGCAGTATGACAGGTGTGAAAAGGAATTGATGAATCCAGCATTTTCACCAAAACAATAGGGTGGCAGTGTAGACTAGAAAGAAAGGAGCCAAATGAAGATGGCATATATTACTGGCATCATGTCTCAGATGGAAGGGCCAGGAAAACAAATGAGAGAACCATTTGGATGTAATTAGGAAGCAGGAGGCAGGAAAAAGGAAGAAAGGTCTGTAAACTAAGGAGCAGATGATGCCTGTGTAGCCCACAGTCCCCAAACCTTTCAGCTTGCCTTTCCTGCTTGTTCTGCTGTAACAGTGTATGTGGACACTCGCTGAAATGTACTCAGCCTTGAGATTATTAATAATTTTGAAACTGAAGCCAGCTGCATACAAAATACTGTAGACTGAATGCTTCAAATGATTCTCCTGGCTTTATGCGTCCCCTATTAAGACATTTATCTCATTAAATTGCAGTTTTATTTTCGGTGTCCTTAACTAAACCCTGAGCTCCAAAGTGTAGTTCCAATAGCACATTTGAAAAGCATCTCTGTACGTGCCACATGCTAGATACGTAATGAGAATTTTTAATAAATTAATTTATGGATCAATTTTCACAAGTCTTCATGGGTTTCCTTCCCACCCCCCATTCAAAGCAACTGAAACCCAGAATAATACCCACCATCTTTTTTTAATTATTATTATTATTTGTCCATTTAACAAATATTTAGTGCTAGGCCCTGAGGATTCAAAAATTGGCCTTGGAAATTTCTATGCCCTTGATGTGTCATACTTTAAATAAGGTGGGGCAGGTGAAAGAGAAGTAAACCGTTGACTGCCATGTACAAGGCATAGTGTTCCCCACTTGCATGCATTATCTCCAATGCTCAGAACAACCCCAGGGTCATCTTGTTGTGTGCATTTGGAGAAAATGAGGCTCAAAGATACTTATGAAATTTCCCTAAGATTTTAATACCAGTTGTTGGAAAATCCAGGATATAAACACCATGTTTTTTACCTTGTTGAATGTTGCCAGTTCTTTTTTTCTTCATGGAGCTAGGCAGTAGTTTTCTATTTCTTTTCAGTCATGTAAAATGGGAGGATAGGGGCACCTGGGTGGCTCAGTTGGTTAAGCGTCTGACTCTTGATTTCTGCTCAGGTCATGATCTTGCGGTTGGTGAGTTCGAGCCCCTCATCTGGCTCTGTGCTGACAGCACAGAGCCTGCTTGGGATTCGCTCTCTCTATTTTTCTCTCTGCCCCTCCGTTGCTCATTTGCTCTCTTTCTCTCAAAAAAAATAATATAATTTTATACAAGTACATAAAATGGGAGGATAAATAGTGATATTGACATCAGCACCTTTTTCATTCCTACCAGTTAAAATTTATACTAATCCTGTTTTTGTCTCCTTCATATTTTCATGCCTAAAATATATTTTCAATCCTTTTCTTCCATCGTTCTCCCTTACTAAACACTTCTCATATTGGTGGTTGAAATAGGGTTTCCAGATAATGGAGAAGACAACCTCCTGAATAATTACATCTTTTGCCCGGGTGGCCATACATGATACTTCTGTTACCCACTCCCTCATTTTTGCATGAATTAGAACATAAGGTCTATATGATGATGGGATAGATCATACCTGTTCTCGCTGCAGAACTTCCTTAGAGTAGCACTCCCAGGTTTAGCTCTAAGTCTCTGCTAAATTGCCTTTTATAGTCAAGATATAACAGTTTTCTTCTAAAGTGCATAATGATTCCAATTTGTGTGTTAGGACTACCTGCCATTCGTGCTTTCATTCATTCCACGAATATTTGTATAAGCCTCTACTATGTAGAAGACATTATTAGATTTTAGAGCTACAGCTTTTTATTTTTTTTATTTAATTAAAAAAACTTTTTTAGTGTTTATTTATCTTTGAGAGAGACAGGGAGACAGAGAGACAGAAACAGAGCACGAGCAGGGGAGGAGCAGAGAGAAAGGGAGACACAGAATCTGAAGCAGGCTCCAGGTTCCAAGCTATAAGCACAGAGCCCAACGCGGGGCTCGAACACATGAACCCTGAGATCATGACCTGAGCATAAGTCAGACACTTAACCCACTGAGCCACCCAGGCGCTCTGGCAGCCTTTTATTTTTAAGACAAAGTTGCTGTGCACATCAGGCTTCTATTTCAATAACTGTCCCAGACTAACATTTCCAGAAAGGATGAATAGACATGCTATATACCTTTCTAGTGAATGGTGTCTGCTTTTGATGATGATGATGATAACAACATTCTGGTGAAAAAAGACCTGACTCATGCTAATTTATGAGTTTCATCTTTAAGTATTGTTGGAAATTGTGTCCTATTTTATAGCAGGTTTGGAGAGGATGCCAGTGAGGAAATGAATCCCTGATAGGCTGGACGTTAGAATATGAAGTAACAATGGCAAATTACAGAAATAATGGAATTCAAACCTGGTGATTCTCAAACTTCGTTTCATATTCAAATCACCTGGGGAGCTTTTAAAAAATCTTGATTACCCTCCTACACCCCAAAGTCATTGAATCAGAAAGTCAATAGGTGGGACCTAGGTATCAGGTGTTTGTTGTTGTTGTTGGGGTGTGTGTGTGTGTGTGTGTGTGTGTGTGTGTGTGTTTAACTACCTGGGTTATTTCGACACGCAGACAAGCTTGAGAGCCAGTGATCCAAACACATTTTTATCAACCTTTAATGTACATGCAAATTGACTGGGGATCTTATTAAATACAGATTCTGGTTTAATAGATCTGGGGTGGGTCCTAGATTCTCCATGTCCCATGAGCAACCAGATGCTGCTACTGCTGATCTGTGTGCCACACATCAAGTGGCAAGGCTCCAAACAACACTTCTCAGCTACATGACTGGAAGAGCTCTGTAGCTAGCTACTTAGCCCTTTTCTGGGCACCGGTTACTTCAAACCCCATTCATGTCAGTGTTCCGTGACAAGGACTGTTAAAAAGCATTCAGGGAAGAGACTGCAATGTCATAGGTTTTCTGACAAGTTTGAAAACCTTCCCATCCCAACCCAAGCCTGAGCAGGAATGCTGGAACATACATCTGCACGCACTGATCTCTTCCAAGGTCTTCAAGAAGTACCATCATCGGTACTTGGCTCATGTTTACCCAACGGCCAAACCTCCGGAAGAGAAGAAAAGGCCAGGCTTGGCATCTCCATGTGACACAGCAGTGCTGTAGCTTCTGCATATTCTAACTGTGTTTCCTAAGTGATTAACCCTAGTATAAACTGTTCCACAACCTAGTGTGTTAGACAGATGTTAAGAAAGACCTGTTCCTTTTGGTGTATGAAAGTATAGCTTAGAATTGGGCAACATTTAGAAATGAGATATTTAGCCCCAGAAGTGATCACCCCAGTTTCTTACAAAAATGTATTCTAAATGATCACAGAAGAAGATCCCTTTGTGGTGTCTCCACAGGTGAACCACAAAACAAAATATTAATTATATAGAACAAACTGAGGATCGCTGGAGGGGAGGTGGGCACAGACATGGAGTAAATGGGTGATGGGTATTAGGACCGCACTTGTCATGAGCACTGGGTGTTGTATGTGATGAATCACAAAGTTCTACTACAGAAACTAATAATACACTATATGTTAACTAACTGGAATTTAAAGACAAACTAAAAAAATGAAAAAAAAAAATCCCGTGTCTCCACCCCAATTCTTTTTTCTTAACTATGAAAATTCTATTCTTGTAATATATTTTAAAATGTTTCAATGGGGGCGCCTGGGTGGCGCAGTCGGTTAAGCGTCCGACTTCAGCCAGGTCACGATCTCGCGGTCCGTGAGTTCGAGCTCCGCGTCAGGCTCTGGGCTGATGGCTCGGAGCCTGGAGCCTGTTTCCGATTCTGTGTCTCCCTCTCTCTCTCTGCCCCTCCCCCATTCATGCTCTGTCTCTCTCTGTCCCAAAAATAAATAAACGTTGAAAAAAAAAAAATAAAATGTTTCAATGTTTGAATTTCAAATGTACTTGAACCATTGTCCCCACTTTTTTCTTAGATTAGAATTTAGAACAAAATGCCTATAATCATCAAAAATGGCTGACATACAAAGTGAAAGAGAAATGTACACGTTTAAGAAAGAGAAATTTTTGCCAATTGAGGAATAATAGGACTTTGTATTTTAACCTTTCAGTCACAGGAGTTCTGATATGAATCCAAAATATTTGACTGCACTGAAAAATTATAGCATTTTACCAGCACAAAATGTATTCTATAATCTGGTCCTATTGGGCTATTATGTATTGGTTATGCCAATAATAAATGCCCAATAAAAGTCAGTGTATACTAAATCAATGATTCTAATGAACTTCATCTTCTACAGTGAATTTATTTTACAGTAGCTTTTGAATGGGAAGTGGAGTTGGTAGAAAAGTAGAGTAAGAATGTGTTTAAAAAGAAAAATTCCCCAAAGTGCTTATTTTCAAAGAATTAAAGATTACAAATCACTTCAAATGATCCATGGATTGGAGAGACTTCCCCATTAGAAAGGCTCCTTTGTCTGCAGTAACAAAAGAAAGATACATTTTAACATGCATCTTTTTTTTTTTTAAATCATAGCAACCTTTTACATATGCAATCATAACACATCTACCCGTGGTATATCTCAATTACAAATATCAGCCATTCCGTTCATCTCATCCCAAATTGGGTCTGAGATGAATTCAGCAATTCAGCACTGTTATTCCAGCTTTAGTCAACCGAGAAAATCCTTTATGGAAATAAAAATACCTCTGGTTTTCTGTTTATTTCTGTGGCCTAGTAAAAATAAAGTGAACACAGAGTTTAACTGGCATGTTTACACTGCCTGGAACACAGTAGATTCACAATACATGATTTTATGTTCTGTATACATTTATGTGGATTATTCTAAGATTTGTTTTTTTTTCTTCACTTAGCAAATTGTAATTAGATATGAACTTAACACTCTTGTAAAGAAAAATGTGAACATCTATTGTAAAAGTTGCCCAAAATTCAAAAGGATTTGGTTATAACGAGTCAACCAAGCTCGGCCTTTAATGGATGTGTAATATATTTTTCAGGATACTGTCGTAGTTTTCAATTATTGCTTTAACAGATTACCACAAAATTAGCAGCTTAAAATAACACCCATTTATTAACTCTTCTTCCCCTCCTCAGAAGTCTGAGTACCGAGCAGCTCAGCTGGTCCTCTCCTGGGTGGTTTACAATGCAGCAATGAAGGTATCAGCAGGGTTGTACTGCTTTCTGGAAGCTCTGTGGATGAGTGCACTTCTAAGCTCATTCAGATTGTTTGTGAATTCAGTTCTGTATGGTTACAGGACTGAAGCCCCGTTTTCTTGCTGACTGTGCATTAGGAGTCTATTTCCTTAAGTCTGGGTATCTCCCTATTTTAAGGGCTATGATGTCAATTACATATGCAAACGCCCTTTGCCGTGTTACATAACATATTCCAATTTCCCTGAAGTAAGGCATGGACATCTTTGGGGCACTATTCTCCCTGCAGATAGGCTAAGAGATGGATTCTGAGATATTGAGCTTTCCTTATGAAACACCAATAGGATGCTTGAGTAGGATCAAGGAAGCTCAAAGGGGAAGAAAACATTGATGTCTGAAGATTCCTCCTGGCTCAATGAGACAGATATTTTGTAACTTTTCATAGATATTTTACATCTTCCAATATGCACCTTCATTTCTAAGGTCTTTGAGAAATCATCTCCAATTGGGCTAATTGACAATCTCCACCAAACAGTTTGATTGCGAATGTTGGTATGTTATGACCCTTCCAACTGTGTGTCCTGAGTCAAGCATAAAGCACAAAAAAGAAATTCACTTGATTCACTTAAATTGTATTAAATCTCTTATTTCAAAGAATCTTACCAGGCAACTTCTACTCAATAATTCTTCACAGAAATCTGCATGCTAAATTGCTAAATACATCTGTAAATGAGATGGAGAAGATGGTATGTTCTATAGTGCTTTTTGTAGGATGAAGTCTTTTGTGGACTAGATGGAGAGATCAGACATATGCAGGATAGTTGGCTTTGCTAAATTTGAATGCTTAGATGACTCAGTGTAAGCATTTTAAAGATAAGCTAAATACCTGTTATTGAAATTCCACTCCTTGCATTGAATGTTAACTGCTATTTACACAAAATTCTGTAAATAAAATGAAATTTTTTTTTTTACTGTTGGAACATGAAAGGATCATAAATCGAAAGCTGTCTCAAAGCAATAGTGTTTTTAGCACCTGGTTTATGGTCAGTATTGCCCACACTCATCTGGACTTCAAAAATGTTTAGGATTTTATAACAACTACAAAAAATGTGAAGGAAACTGGTTTCCCAAGTTAATAAGGCAGTGGGGCTGTGTGGTGAGGAGGGAAGTTAGGTGGATGATGCTTTTCAAAAGGAAAAAAAAAACCTTTTAAGCTATTTAATTTTTTAGAATTTCAAAATTGTTCACTTAATTTTTTTTTCCCCTGCCCATCCCACACCTTTAACGTACAATGTTTTTTTCCCCATGGATTTTCTAGAGTTACCTTCCCTTCTTCATAATGAAGTAGAGAATTCAGAATGTATGTGCAGTACTTTTTTATACATTAAAATTAAAATATCATCTCATCATCCATTTTGCCATATCTCATAACTTTGAAAATTACCATTCCATAGTATTATTTGAAAGGTTTACATAACCATTCTGAAAGTACATTTTACGCTCCTGTTAAATCAAGACCTCACATTGCCAAGATGGCACCGTAAGAAAGTTTATTAACACAAAACCATGACTTTGCAATGACTTAAAGTCTATTTGCAAAATAGAAATCAGGGCTGTTTGTGAAATATAGAAGCAGGGTTGCTTGTACATATGTAGAGTCCATGAATATCATATTTATGTTTTAATTATTCTGAAATATAAATTTATGATCTTTCTGAGGGGAGTAAGTGGTTTACAGTGCCTAGTGAATTTATTCCTTTAATGTTTTAAGTGACAGTTTCCTTTGAGAGTCAGGGAATTCCAATTTTCAAAATGAGGAAAAGAAATATATGTTGTAAAGTCTTTCAATTTGCTCATTCTATCCACAGAAAACACTCAATTCCTATTTACTAATTCGTATACATTGCAAAGATGATATTCCCCCAGTAATTTTGATAGTTTCCTCATTAGATTCCAGTATATACTACATATCTCTGGGTAGCACTTTGATCTGCTATCATGACCCTTATCTCTCTGATAGAGGTACACACGTAAGAGGAACAGGTGAGGAGTAGAGGGGAGAAGCAGCATATTCATTTCTATATTTGTGTGGTTTATATTAGTTTCCCCCAAACAGGGGAGTAATCTTTTTGAAGATGGAAGAAAACTTACCCATTGTGCCTAGCACAATGTCTTGCATGTATTAGGCATGGCCTAGTCATGTTTATTAAATGTGTCTAGTAAATAAATAGTTAACGATAATAGTTTTTATCTTTGTTGAAGCTTCAGGAAATGGTCTCCAAAACTGTAAGGAGAAGGACAATAATACAAAGTTCCTTTGAGGTTGTAAAGTTTGTGATTTAATGAGTTCTTAACATTCAGCCATTCTGGGTTTACCCTCGTTTACCTTACTATATATGTAAGCCTGGTCATCTTCACTTTACAATCAGTCATATCCGGGGGTGCCTGGGTGGCTCAGTCGGTTGGGCGTCTGACTTCAGCTCAGGTCGTGATCTCGCGGTCTGTGAGTTTGAGCCCTGCGTCGGGCTCTGTGCTGACAGCTCAGAGCCTGGAGCCTCTTTCAGATTCTGTGTCTCCCTCTCTCTCTGACCTTCCCCCATTCATTCTCTGTCTCTCTGTCTCAAAAACAAATAAACGTTAAAAAAATTTTTTTAAATCAGTCATATCCCTTGTATCCACACTTGGACTTACATTTTCTATAATATATACAGGAATTTTGCATAAGTAAACATTTATTCCCATATTTTAAATAAATTGTATTCCTTCTATATTTCTGTAGGGCTCATAAAATTGTCCTTGATTATTCTTCCCTATTCTCTAACCTCTTAACGTTTTATGTTTTCTTACTATTTTCTTGCAAATATTACATTTGTCAGATATATAATTTTATAACTTTCTATATTTTTCTCTTTATGAGGAGTAACTTTATCTTTTTAAAAAAATTTTAATGTTAATGACTTTATCTTTAAACTTGTGTCTATTTTTTCACCTAGTGCATGCAGGGAAGATGCATGATTCTTAATAATTCAAATGAATAATTAGTTTTGATTGACCTCATTGTTAGATGAGATTTCATCTCAGAGAATTTTTTTGTTCTGTTTTTTGTTTTTTGTTTTTTGTTGTTGTTTTATTTTTTTACTTTTGGTATTGTCTCTGTAAGTATAACACTTTGGTTAAACTTTCTGATGAAGGTAAAATTGAAGTACATGTTTTAAGGGAAATAGTTGAAGAAAAAGAAAGTAACTACTTTTCTAAATAGGATTTTGAATGTTTTTTACATTCATGATTTCTGGTTTTTCTTCTAACTCCTTAAGTTGTCAAAAATTTTTTCTTGATATTCTATGTCTTAATTTTTTCAACTGTAAAATCAGAGGGTTGAACGAAAGTATCTCTAAAGTTCCACGGTCTGACCATTTAAATCAAAGCCCTGGTCCCTCATGAGATTTCCAAATGAAAAAGAACATATGAACTCATTGTAAGATAAAAGGCGGAAAAAAGTCAGAGGGCTTAAGAAATGGATAAGTATATTAGATTGCTTTGAGCGTATGGGCCTTCAATCTAAAACATCAGTTTTATGGATTTTGGTTGTAAAATAAAAATGCTGATTCAATGAATCCAATGGAAGAATGAGTGGACAAACTGCTAAGACAACTTCATGACACATTAGTTAATTCCAATAGCAATAATAAGTTACTTTTTGAGGAGCACTTCACTTGTGTGAAATATTTTACACAAATTCATTTATTTTAAAAATTTCACTATGAGATAGAGCAAGTTCGTAATTTCCATGCCGACGAGTCTTAGGAGGACAACTTTTTGGAAGAGAGGACAGTGACTATTCTTGAATCTAGGACTGCATACAATACTGTTTTAACATCTGCTCTGTGTTTATTGAGCCAGGGTTTGAAACTCCCACCAGTGAGCACTAGATACTAGTAAATTAATCACTTACACAAGATAAACTGAGGCATAAGATACGTTATATGACTTCTTTCATCCAAAAATGATGTTAAACATCAAGACCTATGTACTTCTTCACCCTAGGTACCCATTTCACAGGCTCATCGTTTCTGGATCTTGTTCAGAATTGCCTGCAAGAGACATTTCACTGTTTCTTGATACGCACACAACACATGAAATTATATTTGCGCCTTATTTGTCCATTTGACATTTTGTTGTCTTTTTCCATAAATTTTTAACATGACTCTTCCACCTCTGGAGATGTTTAGGGCAACTACAAGCAAATAGATAAAATATTCGTCATGAGGTCAGCTTCTTGTTGGGATATATACCACATGGGCCCACGATGTTTGTTAAATTGAATAGAATTGACAGTCATCAATACGAAATAAACTGGGTATATTAGTGCCTTTATAATTCCATCTGTGTCATAAAACCCAACATTAGAAAGGGGGTTATAGCTCCAATGCTTTCATTGCTCATTTAATGGTTAGTGAATGAGTTCCCTCTCCTTTTCAAATTTGTAAAATAGGCCTGAAAACCAATTATGAAAATTGTGAATTTTCTGGTCTCTCACATGTGTATTTCCATTTCTATTGGTATCACAAGTTTATAGCTTTAGTTTATAGCTTTATCAGCTATAAATTACTTACCGGCTGTATTCCATACTATAGAATATCTCTTTTATATTCCCTGATTGAAGGCCTGATCTTTCCCTTAAATTGTCAGTACCTCTTGTAGTGAGTCTCTAGAATCTTCTTCAACACAAGCTTTATACATGGCCAAATGATCTTTTTATAAAGTTTATTTATTTATTTTGAGAGAGAGAGAGAGAGTGCACACAAGAGGGGAAGGGGCACAGAGAGAGAATCCCAAGCAGGCTCTGCATTGTCAGAACACAGCCTGATGTGGGGCTTGAACTCACAAAACTGTGACATCATGTCCGGAGCCAAAACAAATAGTTGGATGCTTAACCGACTGAGTCACCCAGGTGCCCCAAGATGATCTTTTTAAAACATAAATTCCTTGACCAAAATCTTTGAAGTTCCCTTTGGGATACCCAAAGATACCTTTGGGATCAAACTGCAAGCTCCAAGTGTGACACAGAGGCCCCCTTCATTACCTGCGGTACACCGACAGCTCCAAGCTCAGGGTTGATTCTGTTCATCCCTTCAACCACAAATACTAGAAGTCTTCAGTCATGACATGCTCACTTTTGCCTGTGTGCCTGTACATTATTCCCTCTTCCTTGAATACCCTTCTCTCTGTTTCTGCCAACTTCCCCTGGCTACAGTTTTAAATTAGATATCACCTCCTTTGAGAAGCTCCAAATTAGAAACCTGCCTCCTTTGGGAAGCCAGTACTTTCTAAGATTGGGGTAGGTGCTGTCCATTTGGCATCCTGAGGGTAGGCATTTATGCCACACGTTGTTTTGGGATTGATTGTTTTCTTAATGGGCTTCTGCATTGTAATCTAAAGTTATCAAGGGTCGAAGACTCTGTCTTGTTCTCAGTTAAATCCCTAGTAATTAAAAGCACAATGAGATACCACCTCACACCTGTCGGAATGGCTAAAGTGAACAACTCAGGAAGCAACAGATGTTGGCAAGGATGCAGAGAAAGGGGAACCCATTTACACGGCTGGTGAGAATGCAAACTGGTATAGCCACTTTGGAGAACAGTATGGAGGTTCCTCAAAAAATTAAAAATAGAACTGCCCTACAACCCAGCAATTGCACTACTAGTTATTTATCCAAAGGATACAAAATTGCTGATTTGAAGGGGCACATGCACCCCGATGTTTATAGCAGTGCTATCGCAATAGCCCAATTGTGGAAAGAGCCCAAATGCCCAGTGACTGATGAATGGGTAAAGAAGATATGGTATATGGAATATTACTTGGCAATTAAGAAGAATTAAATCTTGCAATTTGCAACAACATGGATGGAAGTAGAATGTATTATGCTAAGTGAAATAAATCTGGGAAAGGCAAATATCATATGATTTCACTCATATGTGGAATTTAAGAAACAAAACAGATGAACATAGGGGAAGAGAAGGAAAAATAAGATATAAACAGAGAAGGAGGCAAACCATAAGACTGAAGGTTGCTAGAGGGGGTGTTAGGTGGGGGGATGGGCTGCATGGGTGATGGGCATTAAAGAGAGCACTTGTTGGGATAAGCACTGGGTGTTGTATGTAAGTGATGAATCACTAAATTCTATTCCTGAAATCATTTTTACACTATATGTTAACTATCTTGGATTGAAATAAAATGAAATGAAAGAACTAAAATATAAATGGAATGAATGCCTGATTTTTTTTTAATCATTGCAGTATTCTTACCTTTTGACATTAGTGGGCTAAGTCTTAAAAGTTCATCCAGTTTTGTCCTACATCCTTCAAGGAATACATTCCCAATCTGGGGGTTTATCGGAGAAAAAAATGTTACCATTTTAAAAACAACTTTGTACAATGACTGACATTTGAAAAATTATTATGGACTGTGTGCATATATGTATGCACATGTGTGTACATATGTATATATTGATCTGAAAAATATGTATGATTTTTTCTTATCAGATACAGAAGCAACTAGAAAAGACATTACAGTGGGTCTTTTTCCTCAGGTCTAACTCTCCTCAGGCGTTACCAATTTTTTTAATTCATGTTTTTCCTGCTTTAAGCCTATTTGCATGACTGTCCATTTTCTACATTTTAATAAATATCTATTTACAACTCACACTGTAAAGGCACATTGCTAGGTAGAGATTGCACAAGTCAGCAAAATGGTATTTTGCAGCAATTGGCTGCATTCTTGGAGTGAGTGTGAAACTACTTTAGACGGAAGGGAAGGCTCAGATATCTATTTATCTGGCCTCTGTGAGCTGAGGCTGCCCAATGTTGAGTCAAAAAGCGCCACATGTTCAGTACTGTCTTTCCTCACATTCTCCATTGTCTTTCAAAGGTCAGGACCCCACAGAATCTTCCCTGCTTCAAGGAGAGATTGGAACCCGAGTCTCCATAGACTCAGGAGAGGATTGCATACAGTTCCTCCTTTTATGGTTGTTAACCGAAACATTTTCTGGGAGTACGAATTAGAAGCCTTATGAACTATCTTACTGAAATCAAGGCAACTTCATACTGTGTCTAATACGGCTTCGGTGGTATAATTTCATAGCAAGATCATGCTTGTTGTTTTCATAAAACACATGCAGAACACCCAAAATACAAAGGATTTGGATTTTGTTTTTAATACACTCATACTACAAAATTATTTTAAAAGAAGGATCTATTTTTCTTTCTTCCTTTGTAACCACCATTGATAGAAGTGTTACTGCCAGGAAAACTTTTTTTTTTTTTTTTTAATAGGGTTAGGGAATGACTCTAAAGATTCAAGGAACGGAAATTGTTTTTTCCCCTGTAGCTGAAATTGCTACGTTGGTTTTAAGTTTCCCAATCCAAATTAATGAACAATTTTCTCAGTAGTCTAAGAATGGATTTGGCAGTGCAAAGATCAGAGCAATCTCTTCTTCATTAAATTGGGCAAAGAGGACTCACTGGTTCTCAAACTGTTAAATGGATATTAGGGTTTTTAATGAATGGAACATTTATTTTTGTGCCAGCTCAACTAGCAACATTGACATGATTAGCATACATTTTGGCAACTGTGCTAGCACAAGGTGTTAGTAAAAAGGGGCTTTTATCTTTGAGCTTAATTTGCTTTAACTTTCCTTGTTATAAATATTTTTAATGTGAAGGAGATGGTTTTGTAAAGGAAATCCTGGCACAAGACGTTATTCAGAAATATGTCTTTTTATTAATGTTACAGGCATCTCTCATGCTAGAGATGAAGTCTATACCCCGAAACACAAAAACGGTCTTCAAATTTAGAAATAAATAAAATATTTTGTTACTTATACTCCTGTTGACACCACTGCACTCTGGAGGATTTTTTAAAATTAATATCACCACTTGTTTCATACATAGTCCCTTCCTTTAAAAAAGAGAAATAAGGTATAAAAATGGTAGAGGATGGATTCCTCCATTGCTATAGATCTGTTAGGAATGAAAAGTTTTGGGGGTTAAATGATCTTAGTTTCTTAGCTCAGGTGCCTCTCATACAAAAGGAATTTTCAATAAAAATATATTTCCTTTTTTTTTAACAAGCAGTACTGCCTCCTATACTTATTCAAATTGTCAAACTGAAGAAAACAAGAAAAATGAGTTAATACAAATTCAAAAGATCTTCGGTGTTTGCATTGTTTTTTTTGCAATGTATGTTTAAAATGTATTGAAAGCTATTGTAACACAGCTAACAGAGGATTTGTTATAAGTATGTAGTAAGATGAATGTTTATAGCTGATACTAAATCAAAAATTAATATGCATGTGCACATGCGTGGGTATAAATTCTCATGTGAACTTCTGTGAAACATATAGGCATACCCTCTATTTTATATATATATGTATATATATATATATACATATATATATATACACACACACATATACACACACACACACACACATATACACACACACACACATACATACACACACACACATATTCAATGCTTTACCCAATGTTTAATTGAGTAATGAATTAGTTTAATATAAACTCTAGCAAACAGAATATTTATACTGTACCCACATTTATCTCTAAAAGCAAACAAATGCCAATAACAGGCACTTCAGTGAAAGTACAAGCCTGTGTTCAAATATAAAATGGTAAAAATGAGAAAGAAATTATGAAAATATATACCTTTAATTTGCAGACATATAAACACGTTTGGTACAGTACAGACACATGATGCCAAAAAGTAGAATGGTCCAGCTTAAGCTAACACATTCCTTGTTTACACAGATATTTTGCTATAGCTCTCCTATAAAATAAAATTCCCAGCTCACACAATGAAGTGAAAGAGATCAATCACCAAGGAACCAGCCTGCTTCATTGCAAAGGATTCAGTAAAAGCTAAGTTATCAAAGCAATCTGCTGCTGGGCTTACAAATAAACTCTTGGACCTAATCCAAAGCCAAAGGAAGGAAGCCAGAAATGGTGGCCAACAAACCTAAACGACAACAAAAAAAGAAGTATAACTTTTATATAAGGGGCCCAACTAAAACAACCAGTAGTGCTCACTAGCATCTAGAATAATTCCGTTTTAATATGATTTTTACTTACTCATGTGATAAATGAGTCCAAGAACATAAAAACCTAATATATAACCCAAGCATAAAGTATACCTGACAAGTTGTCAAAGCACCAAAATGTCGTGAACACCTACAAAGCAACTAAAGATTGAAACATTTCTTTGCTCCTGGCTGTTTTCCTTGGACACAATTTCCAGTTACAATGTTTGGAAGGGAGAATATATACATTTCCCCTGTAGTAATAGCAAGTGCAGTGGTAAAGCAAACAGAAAGCAATCTGAGTACATGGAAAGTGAAATACTCTTCAGCAGGTCAAATCCTTAACACGTGGCCATGTTTTCACCCTTGCTAAAGAGGAATTGCGCTTCTTTGTTAATGCCTTCTCTTTCAAACTATACAAGATGTACTTGTGAGGTAATAAACATTCTGTTTACAAATGCATTTCTTTTCTTTCTTATCATACATTTAAGTGCAGTGAAATTCAATTTATTTCAATGTCATATTTCTTAAATGTTAAAAACAATATATTTAAAATATACTCTTTCATTAATTTCATGTACAACAACTGTCATGTACAATACCTCAAAACTGTTCCCTGCAAAGGAGTAGTTGATGCCCTCTTGTGGCTAAAGGACTTTTTAGACAAAAAAAATGCAATGTACCATTTTCTTACCTTATTCCCAGGTTCTACCAATCTGCTTGGTGAATGAAAGCTGCAAATCATGTCCAAGCTTTTTTTTTTTTTTATAACAGTTCTCTATAGCTGTTAGTACTAATTTTCATTAGAAAATGCTGTACACATTTTATAATTTTGAATTTTGAATTTAAAAACCTGTAAACAGCTTATTTACAATATAGTACAAGTTATAAATTAGTTGTCCTCCATTGGAACTGCCATCTACACACTCTTGTTTAGTTGATGAGACTACCCCAAGTCAGTGAAAACATCTCTGGGTTATTCCACAATGAAATGTCAAATATTAGAAATAGCCACTGGTTTCCTCTCTCTCATATGCAAGTCGATTTTTCCTTTGAGTGGAATTTGTACTTCCAAATTTTCGTCTTCCCTGTGATGCTTTTTCCCTCTCCTTAAACAGATGTATATGCCCATCCCTGTTACAAGTGTGATGGAACCCAAGCTTATTACAGACAGAGCTACTAAGGTAGGCACACAGGACACAGACTCAACTTTCCTGTGAGTTGGTTCTATGGAGATCTGTGGTTCTTTCTCCTCTATGTTAATTTCTGGTTCCTTTCTTAAAAGACTCTCAATGTAGCTCTCGTTACTGACAGTGTCGTTGACAAATAGATTCACCATGACCGTGGAGTGGAGAGGTTCGGGATAACCATGATCGCTCACTTTCACCAGTAAACGATGGAGTCCATAATCTGTCTGCAGCAATGCCTCTTCCAAAGTAATGTTGCCGGTTTTAGGGTCAATCCTAAAGGACTCGGGCCTAGGACCTCTTCTTCCTATGATGCTGTAAGCTATGACAGCGTTCATGCCCGTGTCTTTGTCAACAGCATAGACCTCTGTGACTGGGGAGCCGGGCAGAGTAGAAGGCAGTACCAACAGGTAGGACATGTTAGATTGAGGGAACAGAACAAGAGGAGGGTTGTCATTGATATCTAGAAGGAGAATTGTGATTTTTGCAGTTGAAGAGAGGGCAGGCTCGCCCCCGTCAACAGCTTCGACCCACAAAGTATAGGAGCTTTGCTGCTCTCTGTCCAAAGAGACTTTGGCTCTCAGCATGCCCTTTCCTGTGTCTATGACAAAAATATCACTCTGGTTCACCACCGAGAGGGCGACCCATCCATTTCGTCCGGCATCAGCATCTGTCACACTAATTACCCCAATTTCACCATATCCTGGAAAGTTTTCTGGCACAAAAAAGCTGAAGTCCTTGTTGATGAACCTAGGACTGTTGTCATTTTTATCCAACACCGTGAGAGCCACAGTGGCTACTGATTCTCTGGGTGGCTTCCCAGAGTCAACAGCTCTGACTGTGTACCTGTACTTTTCTTTCTCTTCTCGGTCCAGCTGAGTAGAAACTGTCAGAATTCCTGTGACACTGTCTAAGGAAAAATACGATGGGGCATCAGGTCCCAGAAAATAGGAAACCTGGCCTCTCTCTCCACTGTCAGCATCTGTAGCATAGAGCTTAGTCAAAAAGGCATTGGGTGCGTTGTTTTCTTCAATAGTTAGTTCCAGCAAGGGTTGCAGGAAAATAGGGGCATTGTCATTGTCATCTAAAAGTTGCACTTTAATAATTTTTTTGACATGAAATCCCTCAGAGTTCCAGGCCACCACAGCTATTTCGTAGAACTGCTGTAGCTCATAGTCCATAAGTTTTGTGGTTTCCAGCAAATATTCGTTACTGTATGGTTTGTAAGGTGATAACCGAAATGGTCCTTCACCGTCCAGGTAGCAGTTCACCTTGTATTTACCTTCTGGATCTCTTATGGTGAAGAATGCAATTGGAGTGTTAATAGGTTCCAGTTCTTTCAGGTAAACAATACCGTCCACCTCATTTGCTATATAACGAGGCACAATTTCAGGTGGTCTGAAAATGACTTTGATAATGGTCACCAGGGCCGTGGTCACAGCGGGGATGCAGCCTGGCCCGTTGGCAAGGATGGTGAGCTTGTGCGTTTGCAGAACACTCCCCCCGATCTTACTGAAAAGTTTAATGACTCCGGTGGTTTCATCAAGATGGAATAAATCCTTGGATGCCTGTGGAACTTTCTGGCTGTACGAGTAAGTGATCTGAGCATTGGTTCCCAAGTCTCTATCCACAGCCTGGACAGCTGCAACCGGTGTGCCCACTGTAGCATTCCCAAACACAGTGACATTGATTTGTGAGTCTGCGAAGAGAGGACAATTGTCATTAATGTCAGTTATGCCAATGGTGAGGGTGGCGCTGCCCAGCAGTGGTGGGGACCCACCATCCTCTGCTATGATGATGCTCACATACTGGTCCTGGGTCTCCCTGTCCAGTAGTCCCATGACAATTAGATAGGGAGTGCGCTCCCCATTCTCATTCTCCTCCACATCCAGGGTGAACATGCGATGGTAGTCCAGCAAACGGTAGGTCTGCACCCCATTCGTGCCTATATCTGGGTCCATGGCAGGGTGCTCTATGGCCAGCCGGGTGTTTACAGGTGCATTTTCTGGCACCCAAACTGAGATTTGGGAAACGGGGAACTGCGGGGCATTGTCATTAATGTCCCGGATTGCGATTTTCACCTTCACAAACCGAAAGTACTCCTGAGGCAGGACCAGTACGTCCAGAAGCAAAAGACAAGAGTCAGAGGAAGGGGAGGAGGAGATGGAAATGCTGCCGCCCCAGGCACCTCCTCCACCTCCTTCTAGACACAGGGCCTCCCGGTCGATCTCCTGGTCAGAAGTGTGCAGCTCCCCGGAGCGGTTGTCTAGGGTCACGTACTGGCCACTCAGTCCCCGGGAAGCCAGGCTGAAGGAGAGAGGGGGGCTCCGCTCAGCCAGGGTGCGCTCAGGCAGCTGCGGCAGCTGGTTCTGCCTCCCGGCGTCTCGGGGCACCAGCCGCAGGTCCTCGGCCAGGCTGCCGATGAGCACCCCCGCCGGCAGTCCCTCGTTCAGGCTGTACAGAAGCTCCGTGGCCCGGCTGTAACTTGCGAGGCAGTTGAAGGGTCCCACGAAGAGAAAAAACAGAAAGAGATGCTGAAAGTGGGGGGAGGGGAGAAGGCTCGTTACACACACGCGGGAACACGGAGATTGGAGTCAGAAACCAGTGTCACGGGGTCATATTTGCCCCCATCCCCGTTCCCAAAGGCAAACCCTCTAGTCGGAGAGGGATGGAGAGGAAACTTGCTGTAAAGGAGATCTTTGGGGCAACATTGTCGCCAAAACTTAATGTTTCTGTTCAGTTTCTGCAACCCCCCCCCTTTCCCCCGCTCCCCATCAGCACCCTCATTGAGTTAATAATCGGAATCCCAAGCCTTAAAGCATCCCTGGAAACACGCGGCCGAGTGGAGAGGACTCCGCTCAGGGACTGCGCAACGCCGCAGGGAAACCACCGGGGTAGGCTATGGAGAGGGAGAAGGTTGGTAGTGGAGAGGAATGAGCGATGATGGGCGATTCATCAATTTATTCCACATTGAAATGTTTCTACCACTAAGGTCCCCGGAACGCGAAATGTGCTACATCCCTTTTTGTGAGACCACCGCTGCCAACAACAATATCAATAATAATAATACGGGAAACATAGTGACACGTTTCCTTCGGACCCCCCCCCCCCCATTAAATAAACACTTTGGGTCAGAGAAGTGATTTTCATTTTAGCTCTCATCTATCAAACCGAAAGGACCTGGATCTCTACCTACTATTAAGCCCTCACTAACCCCCCTCCCCTAAGGGAAGAGTAGGAAAGGCGGAAAATGCTTACGCAAAAACAATTTGTCAATTACAGCGGCCAGTGCTAGCAGGTGCCGGCAGCAGGACACAATCTCCGCACCCCTGTGTCTCAAGCCGATAACCCCCTCCCCCCACCTCATCTGCCTACATTCCTATTTCAGAAACTTCCTCTCCCGACCCAAGGACTAGCCGATTCCTTGCTAAAATGAAGACACCTTATCCCAAACTCCCTTTCCCTCCCCCAACCTTCCCGTGAAGTTTGGATTAAGGTAAAAGGTTCGAAAAACCGTCAAGGAGTAGGAACCGCCTCACAGCACCGCAACTTGTCTGGACCCCAACCCTTACCGGCAGGCTTCTGTGGCTGGTGCTGCTCCTGGGACGACTTAGACGCCCCATATCCAGGCGCGGGTGCCAGGTCGCCGGGCGCCACCTCACTGCCAGGGCCCGCGAGCTGCGCGCATTCCCTCGGCCGCGCATTCCCAGGGAGGCTGCAGTCAGCGCGCTCCTGACGGGAGGGCGGCAGAAGACACTCCCTCTCTGTTCATGCAAATCGCTGGGGAACTTCAGCCAATAGTCACTGGCTCGTCAATTAAGGATGGGGGCGAAAGGGGGGCGGAAAGGCGCGGGGCTGAAGGGCATGGTCATGGTTTCCTTCCCAGGACGTGGGTGAGTCCGGACCCCGCCGGAGGGGCCGGAACCGGGGGACTTGCCTCTCAAGACTGCGACGTGGCGCCACCCGGTCTGGCCCCGGAGCGCGTGCCCACCAGATCTCCCTCCTCGCCGCACCAGTCACAGCTCAAGTCCACAGGTTGCGAGCACGACAGGGCGAATTAGCATAAATAAATAAATAAGCCTGCTTCTGTATATCTGGATAGAGAGAGCGAGGAAGTAGGCGCTACAGAGCAGCCACAGGCGCGAGCCCCAAACGCTTGCCCCTGCCACCAGCTCTTCGGAGAGACTTGGATCAGGCGGTGTTTGCAACAGAGAGAGAAAACCCGCTCTTCTCTGCGGAGGGAAGGAATCCCAAACTCTTCCTAAGGTGGTCTGAGCCTGAAAAGCAAACCTATGAATTCGGTGAGGGATTTGACCTGCTCTAATTTTGAAGCTTCGCCGTTGGTGGCCAGTTTCCTAGTTGTACGCGCCAGGGTCTCTGGGTGTCTTCCTTGCGGTCCTACTTTAGAGGCAGTTGTGGCTTCTGGCCAGGGGAAGAGCCAAGGGGGGGAGTGGAAACAATTGTGTGGTAGCACAAGTAGTTCTGCCCGTAAGTAATTTGAACATACTTCTCTCGGGGTGAATTTTCTTTTTTCACTCACTGAAGCTTAGGTAAAAAAAAAAAAAAAAAAAGGTTACTTTTCAAATTATCACTTCCCCCCCCCCACCCCCCTTGGAATACTTCTTGGGAAAGCAGGCCTTTAGAAAGGAATCCTGGAGGAGTGTGGTGCAAAAATGCTTGGACATTTCCTCGGACTCTCACACTCAAGGGCCATGTGACCTGTTTCTTCATTTATAAAATCGGGGCTGGTGAGAGACTCCAACGCATTAAGTCTGTGAAATACTTTTTGATCTGCAGGGTGCCATATAAATAATGGAAAAGACCATTGGTCTTTCCCTGCGTAGACATTTCTCTTCATCACTGGGTTTCCAGATAGCCTGTGCACTGCCCTGAACATAAAATCCTCCCCACTGAATATTTAGTGACTGAGCCCAGAATACAAAAATCTTCCTCCTGGGTCAGAGAAAGATCTAACATCCCTGTGCTTTCCATAGGCACCACTTTAATCTTCCTATTCTCCCTTATACTAACTAGAATATAAATTGGTTGGCTGAACTGATTGTTTTGCTCTTTCCTCTTTTCTCTTCATCCCGACTAATTCTAGAGACATGGAGTCCTAAATATTGACAACACACTACATCAAAACACCTGGTGTATGTAAGTTTCTTATTGAGCAATAGGACCATACACAGAGTGCGCAAACAGAATCCCTTATAATACATATCTGGCGTATGCTAGGGATCTGGTTTACAAAATTAGCTCCCTGAAGCTCTTTAGAATGAAAATTGAGCGGGAGTAAAGTGGTGAACACATGGGAATGTGTTCAGGTGGGTGTGAGGCCACTATACAGCTGATAAACAGAGTACCGTCAGAGAAGTATGATTTGTCTGTCCTTACCTCTTCAGCTGCTAATTCTGCCCTACCGCTTACCTTTTACCATAATTGGTAAATATTTACTCACGGATCTGTAGTTGAAACATGTCCGATTCCAAAAATCAGTACCAAGGCCCTTCTGAAATGTGTTTAATTTACGTCTTCACACCTTACCCACAGCTTCCGGAAGTTTGGGGCACATGGCTAGAATCAGGCAATATGTCAGCCGTCAGAGTACATGTAGGCTGGACCCACAGTCGGAATTAATTTTACATCTGTACAGATGGCAACAGTGGTAGACTGTGTATCCCCCTTACAGTTCATGCCCTCTCCAACAGGTTAAAATCACTCACCTTTTTTTTTTTTTTTTTTTTTTTTTTTGGTGAAAATATGGGAATCTCTTTCCTTAATTTGTCCCTTGTTTACAATGACACCACACGGGAGCTGCAGTTTATGGAGATAATTCTATGGAAGGGACACTGCCTCTTTGTATTTATTTTGTTGACTGTCTTTAAGCTCCTTGGACTCTGTCTGTGGACTCTTAAACTCTTTCTTTTTCTACAGTGGATAGTTTTGGCACAGATGCACCATTTTCAAGTGTCCCCCACACCACATCACGGCAGAATTTTGGTCTCCTGACTATACCATCCAGCTGCTCTCTATGGAAAAGGTGAGTGCGCCTCTTCTGCTTCATTAAGTAGGCAAGAAATTAAATCTGTGTATTCTGTAATACATAGATTTAGCAATAATTTTGCTAGAGTGTTTCTAAAAAGCATGACCAAATGAACTATAATGTAAGTTGAAACATAGAAGTTAAACATTCTGGAGATAACGTTTGGAATGTCAGTAATAACCCCCATTGCTTTGTGATGGCAAAGTCCCTGGATGGAAGTTTGTCATCAAAACTGGAAGACCCAGGCACAATTTGAGGTAAAACTTTCCTGTCACAGTCCCAGCGGTTAACTGAGCTACTTGTTACTGTGTCTCCTTTTTGAAGATCTAAGCAGAAGTTTCATGCAGTTTTACACTGAATGAAAGAAGACCAAATACCCCTCTTTCTTCTCCTGTACCTTCATCCTGGGTACAGTGAAAGCATTCCCACCCTCCTGTTCCTTATGATGCCAGCCCTGTGACCTACCATCTGGTGTCACATATTTCTTTCTAAAGATGACTTAGGGAGCTTATGCTATTACTCCCTTGAAAAATAATACTTATGAACTTCTCAGATGTCTCAATTGCTCTGGGCCTGCTTCCCAGGTGTTTTGTAAAAATTGATCTAGAAGAATAGTTAGATTATATGCCTCCTGAGCCTATTTTTTTCTATAGACAAGGAAAACAATTTGATACAATAGATGGCACACTGAGCAGAGCCAGGAAATTTGGATTCCATTTTCTGGGTTGTTGCTAGGTTACTGTGTGACTTTAGGGAAGTTCTCACACTTCTCTGTTTCAATTTCCTATAAATACACCCCTATACACTACATGGACTAATAAGCATTAAATGGATTACCTAATATCTGTCATTAATAGACACTGGATAATGATGCACAGGTCAATTTGATTATTACTTACTGTGTTTGCAATGTTTAATTATTGATTAATATTCATAATTAATACTAAATAATATTACAAATAATATAATTAATAATTACTATAGTAAATAAGTGTAATAATTAATATAATGATAATTAGTAAAATGATAAATAAATGTTAATTAATATTTATAATAATTTCCATTTACTGCAAGGCTTCTCCCATTGCAGTCTGATCTCTTTATAAGGGGTGAGCGTGCTTAAGGTGTCTATCAGGATACCGTCTTCAAACTTTGTACATCTATCAAACATACCCTAAACTTTAAAAATATTTGGAGTGTTTTGCTTTCCAGGTAGTTTTTATATCGAACCATTTAACGTATTTTAATAACAGTATAGTATTCACAAAGTTTCATGGAATTAATGTATACACTGATATTTAAACCTATTTTGAACCATAGTCCTATAAATGTTCTAATTAATTCAGGATTGTAAATAAGTATAAATTTAGAATATGACCTTATTTTAAGAATATTACATTTTTGCTTATTACTATATGAAATGAGAAGCCCCTTTAGATGATTTAGATATATGCATGTAAACATATAATGTATATATTACATATATGTAAATATAAATAGTGTAAAATATAGGACATATAATATAAATATGGTATAATATAAAATAATTACAATATGTATTTATAATTAAATATAATTATAATTAAATATATATTTATATAATGTTTTTAAATTAAGTATGTATTTATATAATACATATTTTAAAATCTATTGTTTTATAAATATAAATTATATATTTATACACATTACATAATATGTATAAATGGAATGTATGTGTATACAGACACACATTCTTTTTCTAATGAACAATCAAGATTGAGATATGATCACATTTATAAAGCCAATACAATATTTGAAAAATAATACAATTGACCAACTACTGAGTATCAGTTATGTTTTGAACATGCTATTTCGTTGCTCCTGATAACAGTTTTTAAATGTAGGTATTATTAGTTCAGTTTTACAGCCATAAATTACATGTCTATCAATATCTATGGCTCCAATCTGTGGCCTCCAAAGCAAATGGTCTTTCTACTCTGGTATGCCCTCCACCAGAATGGATGGATCTAGGCCCTGTATATATTTAAATGTATTGCAAGGAGTGCTTGGGTGGCTCAATTGGTTAAGTGTCTGACTCTTAATTTTGGTTCAGGTCATGGTTTCACGGTCTGGGATGCAACCCCCAACCCCAACCCCCCCACGTTGGGCTCTGCACTGACATTGTGGAGTCTGCTTAGGATTCTCTCTTTCCCTCTCTTTCTGCCCCTCCCTCTACTCTCTCTCTCTTTCACTCACTCTGAAAATAAATAAATAAATAAATAAATAAATAAATAAATGTTTTTCAAGCCAACAAATGTTTATCACTGATCTACAGTAAGAAAAACACTGTCAGCCTAGATTGGCTATATGATGCCTTTATGAAGTAAAAATTCTTTAGTCAGTTGCTATGTCCTAAACAGATACTCATACAGAAACACAAATTCCTCTGTGTTTGGCCAGCTTCACTCTTAAGATTTGTAGACTTAGAATATATTATGTGAGTATATTTATTGTGTATACTTGAAAGTCCTGCAAAGTTCCAAGTAATTATATTACTTAGATGCATTGCCTAGTTAACCCTCATTTTATATATTAGTTGAGAGCAAGAGAGATGGTGCATAACTAATTCAAAGTTTAGAAGTACTCCTATTTCATGGAATAGTAGATTTTGGCCTCAGGAATGTATCTGATATTAGAGGCTAGCTATGACAAAAAGCAGTTATTTTCATACCTTCTATGCCTTCCTAAAGCTTTAACCTCAAACATTGCCATCAATACCAGTTAGTTACTTCATATTTTATTTTTCAAATTCACAAGTATTTTTAAGAATCAGTACTATAGTAGTTCCCCCTTATCTTCAGGGCATAATGTTCTAAGACCTCCAGTGGATGCCTAAAACCACACATAGTACTGAACGCTGTTTTTCCTATACATATATACCAATGTTAAAACTTAATTATTTTTAAGTTTATTTTTGGAGAGAGAGAGAGAGACAGAGAGAGAGCAGGACAGAGAGAGAGGGAAACAGAGAATCCCAAGCAGGCTCCGCACACTCAGCACAGAGCCCAATGCAGGGCTAGAACCTATGAACTGTGAACTTGTGACCTGAGCCAAAATCAAGAGTCAGGTACTTAACTGACTGAGCCACTCAGGCGCCCTGAAAGCTTTATTTATAAATTAGGTGCCATAAGAGATTAACAACAACTAGCAATAAAGTAGAACAATCACAGTAATATACTGTAATAAAAGTTATGTGAATGTGGCTTTCCTCTCTCCCTCTCTCAAAATATCTTACCGTATTGTACTCATCCTTCTTGTGATGATGTGAGATAATAAAATGCCTGCGTGGTGAGATGAAGGGAGGGGAATGATGTAGACACTGTGACCAGCATTAGGCTACTATTGTCTTTCTGACAGCGCTGCAGGAAGGAGAATCATCTGCTTCTGGATTACAGTTGCCCCGGGCGGGGGGGGGGGGGGGCGGGTAACTAAAACCCCTGGAAGCAAAACAGAGGAAAAGGAGGGGATGACTGTAATTTAGGTAGATTGTTCGTCAAGTATATCAAACAAACTTAAAAAAAGAAAGAGCCTACATTGCATTTTCCCTACACAACTCAGAGATTAATTGTGTGGCTAATAGGAAATGAGCATATTGGTTCTTTTGCTTAGAAAGCTGTATAATTGCTTTAGTAAATAAATATGCATTTATACTCTGTGTATAAAAGGACGCACATAAGATAAGTTACTATAATACAAACTTGTATTCTAAAACATTGAACATGGGAATGTGCAGTGTATGTGACTCCTGAAAGCATTTGTCTATACTAACGAGTACTTTCTTTTTGTTTTAGAAAACTTTGTGTAAATGGGTTTTACATTTCTCCTCTTTCCCCACATATTCCAAGAGGAAGGGTGGATTGGGATAGAACAGTCAAGGTAGGGTAGAATAGTTCTTTTATTCTCAGAGCTTAATTAGCATCACTTTAACAGGGGTGAGTATAGCAAGGCAAAGTCATCAGAAAACCCCAGGCCTAATTTTAGCTCACACTTTCGACTTTCTCTCCTTATCCTCCAAATAAATCTTAAAAGCCATTTCCCACTCATTTAAATTTCACGTTCTTTCTTCTCACTTCTGGTAGAGGTGATAATGAGCAGTGAAATCATCAAAAGAAAGGTAGTAGGATTGAGGAGGAGACAAAAATGAAAGGCATGGAAAATCCACAAAGTAGATCAGCTGAATCGTGAACAGTTAACTGCATGCATGCAGCTTATTGATGACACATATGCCTTACTTCCCTGAGTCAGTCCCTGGGAGACGTGAAGGAAGGTATGGGCTGTGAGAGGATAAAGTAATCATAAGCCCTATAAATTAGCACAGAAATTAGGTCAGGGGCAAAAGAAATCCATGGAAGGAGAGACACCATTGCGAATTTCATTTGAGGGCACTGATCCCCCCATCCATATCCTGTGTTGTTCAGATGCCACTTCTTCCTTCACAAACTGAAATGTTACATTTGGAAAAGCTTAATGAAAATTTGTGCTCAGGTAATGTTTTTACATGGATCGACAGATCTTTTGCCTGGCTTTATAAAATCTCTTTTCATCTAATTCTTTGAATCTAAGGTAGGTTGGATGAAACCTGCATGACTGTTCTGATCTCTCTGTGTGGGGTATAAAAAAGCACCCAACTAGTACTGTAGGGTCAAGGAAACCTTTTTTCTATGACGTAAAAAGGCAACATTTTCATGGTGGTGAAAGCTGTCATCATTAGCCTCTTCTTTTGGGATATCCTTTTAGGAAGAGGGTAGAGATTGCTGACCTCAATTTCATTTACTGGTAACATCTACCAATTACTGAGCACGTAACTTTTGCCAGGTGCATGGTGAACCGTAGCTCTAATCTTCACAAGGACGCTGCAAGTTAATGATGACCCCATTTTAAAGATAAAGAATCTGAGACTTTCAGAGGGCGAGTGGGTTGCTCCAGGTCACACAGCTGGGAAGTGGCCAAGTTAGGATTGAACAAGAAAAATTTGAGGTAGTTTATTTTAATGTTGGTGAATCTTTGCCCTACATATTCACTGAAATAAGCACATATATTGAGTATTGAATATGTGCACATTATAAACAATGCAAAGAATGCGACAGCAACAGAATCATTTAAAAACTACCAAACTTGTAGAAAAATTAAATAATAATTGACAAAAGGTAAATGTCATATTTATGAAATAACAAATATTTTTTTCTTTATTTGGATTATCAAGAAAAGGAAGGAGATTTTATAAATTAATTTTCGTTAATGGCTTGGAATTATATGCCAATAAGACATCAGTTGGTGAAAATAATATGCTTCTTGATAATGAAATCATAAATATCCCAAAGGCCATCTAATTCTTAATTATAGATAATGTTCAAATCTGGTCAAGTTGATATCAACTTTATTTAAAATACATTAATAATTATAGGGTTTTTCCCCTCCCTATGGATAAATTCTTAACTAGATTTTAGTGAAACAGCACTAATAATAACTAGCTATTAAAGACAAAGTTGTATTACTAACTTTATTTAGATATTTGTATGTTCCTTTAGGATTTAAAATAAGTCAGACAAACGTAGATGGGTGACTATTACTAGATTAATGTTTCTCATTACCCAGAATTTAGATTTTGTGTGATATAACACTCATAGACAAAGGAGAAAAGAAAGCTATAAAGAAAAAAAAAAAAAGATTGATTTATGTGGGAAGCAAACTTTTTGTATGGTATTTTTCTCTAAATGGAAAGGATTAAAAATTCCTTGAATGTGCCATAAGCATGACATATATTCTCTATAAAAGGGATTTTTTAAATTCTAAATGTGGAAATATATGGCATGCTTTCTTGAAACAACAACCAAAAAAATCCCCACTTCCATAGTCCAGTACATTTTAAAGAAGATCTAAATCTATTAAAGTCCTGTCAGAGCTTGTTAAACTATTAAGTAATGATCATAAAAGGCATTTTACACACAGCATATACTAGGCATAAAGCTGAGAAATCTAAGATATCCTTGCTAGTGCAAGTGTGAATATTTTAGCATTTTTGTGGTATTTCTGGATCAAAATTGATTCCAGGTGCCATCTCCACATATCCATATATATGTAAGATAAGCTCTTTAAAAACTTTTTTTAAGTTTATTTATTTATTTTGAGAGAGACAGAGACCACATGAGTGGGGGAGGAGTAGATAGAGAGGAAGAGAGAGAGAAAATCTCAAGGAGGCTCTGCACCGTCAATGTAGAGCCCCACATGCAGCTCGAACTCACAGAAACTGTGACATCATGACCTGAAACTGAAAGTTTAACCAACTGAGCCACCCAGGCACCCTGTAAGAGAAGCTCTTTAGGCTAGACGGATCCTTTGAATCTGCATCATTGCCAATGGCTCTCTGAAGTTACCCCACAGCCTATAGTTTACCTCCTTCATACCGTAATCAAACCAGCAGTGACCTTTTTTGGGGGGGGGGTAAAAGGATAAGTTTTCACTTCTATTTACTGTTAATAAAAAAAATATTAGAAGTCTTGAGTCACCTTTATATTTTTTCCTTCAACAGATTTTGGCAAGTAGACAGCATATTCCTTAGACTTTATTAGAGGCTAAAGAATGGTAGATACAACATAGAAGGTGCTAGACTCTTTATTGTTGTTGCTTTTGCATATTTATAGCCCACTTTCCTTGACTTTGCATGTTCATAGCCTACTTTTCCTGAATGTCTGATGCTACACTTAAGTATGTTTTGTATCCATTACCTATGACCTTTATTGATTTGGTTGGATTTCCTCTTCTCACTTTGTAGCTATAGGTTTCTCCAAAGATTCTGTTTTCTGGTCACTCACTGGGGAGCCCTCTCATTACAATTCTAGTCATCTCTTTCTATATTTAGGCTTCCCAATGCCATTTCTAAAGTCCCCAAATTCTACACATTCAAAAATTTTCCTGTCACTAGAAGTCATCTACGGTTGAAAATGTCTTTCTCCTAGGTGACACCAAAGTCCCTCCTTAAGGATACTTGCTCCTTCTTCAAAATGGCCTGTTCTCAGTCAAATAACCTAACCTATAACAGTGCTTCTAGCATAGAGCTTAAAAACATACTAATTACTGAAGGGTAGTTCATAAATATTGTGAAACCAATAGCTGCTATTGCCATTTGTTGAGGGAAGGCAGAACTGAGGTGCATGGTTTTGTTTTCACCATATTGATACATAAATAACTGATTGTTCCTAGAAAATAGCACATACAGAAGTTTGAAGAAATCACATAGCAGTACAGAGCACTGTTGCCTGAGAAAAGTCAGCAACCTACCTCACAAGAGGCTCCAGAGAGTTGAATTAGAGTAGTAAGAAAATAATAACAGCCACAGAGCTTTGAGCATTCACTGGACTAAGATACACAGTTGACCCTTGATCAACACAGGGGTTAAGGGGCTGACCATCCACGCAGTCAAAAAGCCACACATAACATTTGACTCTCCCCGAACTTAACTACTAATGGCCTTACCAATAAGCATAACAAGTCAATTCACACATATTTTGTGTATGTATCATATACTATATCCTTACAATAAAGTAAGCTGGAGAAAATAAAATGTTATTAAGAAAATCATAAGGAAGAGAAAATACATTTACACCACTGTCCTGTATTTATTGAAAAAACAAACAAATAAACCTTCATGTAAGTGGACCTCTGCATGTCAAACCCATGTTGTTCAGGGATCATTGTATATGCATATATGCGTATTCACACATACAGATTTGTGTGTATCTTACATCTATATGTCATACATGTCTATATATGTGTGTGTGTCATACATAAATTCTCACAATAGCCCTATCAGTAGGAATTACTGTTTCCAATTTAAGAATGGGGACATTCCAGTTTTAAAGCATTATGTACATTATCCAAGATCACACAACCACACTGAAAGAATTTTTTATTCTTTAAATTTTAAGTCATCTCTATACCCAGCAAGGAGCTCAGAACTTAAAACCCTGAGGTCAAGAATTGCATGCTCTACTGACTGAGCCAGCCAGGCGCCCCCACACCGCCATATTTAAAACCTTCCAAGCATTACCTTAATTCAGACACTATATATTACTGAGCTATATAGCACAAACTGAAAATTCTAATTTGGGGAAGGAGGGGAGACTACATTTTAAAATCTCAAGCTTAACTCATATTGACCTAACCTGACTGTATGTCTCAGTTTCTTAAGTCTGTTTTTTAGCCTGTTGTCCCAGGGCATACCCTCTTTCACTCTTAAAATACTGTGGTTGAGATAATGAAATATAAGACCAACTTAAGTGAACTGTATTTACAAGATTGGTGCAGAAACTCAATGTGCAATGAAAATATAACTGTTACAAAGGCTTTCATACTTCTGTGGCATGGTCAGTGCATTCTTTTCTGAAGACAGATCTAAGTGGGAAGCAAAGGAACGAGGAGGGTCAAACTGTAAAGTGAATCAAATGTTTATTCATAGCAGACTAAGCTTTGGACTTTGCAGCCAATGGAAATGGGATCCTTAAAGCCATTTGGCTTCAGTTCCAGGTCACTGCTCAGTGCTTCCAGGCACACATCCTTTAGGATGCTCCTTTTTTTTTTTTTTTTTTTTTTATTTCCAAAGCTGGTTGGTCTCTGTGGTGATGAACACCTGCTTTAAAAAACAAACAAACAAACAAACAAACAAACAAACAAACAAAAATCCTTTCTCAGGGTCGGACAAGAAGCTGATATCTGGGAACCATTCCTTTTCATTGAAGAGCAATTTCATGCTTCTGCTCTGATTGCGTGATCAGGGAAGAGGACGTTTTTCCTTATTGTCAAGGTGTGGAAGGGCATTCCACTGTAGCTTGTAGGTAGGGACAAGGGGACAGTCAGCATTGTGCCCATGAGGCTAGGCTTTGTGGTCAGACAGACCTGGCTTCAATTCCCCATTCTTCAAGTTACTGATGGTGTTCCCTTGAATTTTACTTAGAACTTTGAAGACTCAATTTTTCCATTTGATAAAAAATGGTTTAAAATTTTCAGCACTTACCATTTGCCAGGCACTGTCATAGGAGCATTACCTATATTAAATCATTTAATTTTTATAACAATTATATCAGCTAGATACTGTCAACTATTGTTATTTTAATATGAGGTATAACGAGGCTCAGTAACTTGCCCCAGATCATACAGCCAGGAGTGGAGGAGCTGAGATTGGAAATCAGGGAGTGTGCTTCCAGAACCTATACTTACCGGCTTCCCTGTACTTTGTCCTACAAAACAGGATTGAGAGTACTTACTACTAGTGCTACATATTTAAATAAGAAAGTGAATTTAAAGCATGTCACAGTCATTAGCACAGAGTAAGTAAGGTTCAATAAGTGCTAGCTGTAAAAATAGTAGTTCCATTCACTCCTTCCCCTCTCCTTCCCATTCTTCATTTTCACTCAAATTAGACCGTGGTTGTTTTTGTTTCCCATACTCCGTAATTATTGCTGTTTCCAAACCTTTTTCCTCAATTTGGAAATCCCGTGTTCTCTGCTGAGCTTTTTCGAAAACACGCTTATTCTTCACAGTTCAGGGTATGGGACGTTTCTCATTCTGCTTTTGTGGTGCCTTCACATCAGTTTTCATCCCTGTGAGTTTTATTGTTAATTCGAACATTGGAATAAGTTATGATCATTTTTGCCTGTCTCCACATTTTCTTCTATATCATTTTTGGACAGAATAGAATATACTCATGCAGGTTTGCCATGTGGATGTAAACATTTTACTTATTTCAATGTTTCATATAAATATCATCCTAATGAAGTGTCCTTTATCCACAACTTTTCATTTATGGAAACAATTGTAACAACTATATAAGCTAGATAATGTCAACTATTGTTATTTTAATATGAGGTATAATGATTATTTAGTGTGTTACTAAATATTGGATATGTGTTTAAAATGGGATGTAAAAATTGAAGGCTTTTCAGTGTGTTTCAGTAAGTATATCTTGATAATTTTTTGGTAGTTTGTAATAGCACTTGCAGTGTATGAGGATAGTCATTTGTCTACATTGATATCATTACCTGATAATAGATATATTTTTAATTTATTTTCTATATTATGGTTCCAAATAGCACTTATTATTGTTTTTATTGGAATAGTAATAATTTCAAAAAATGGATTTCTTTTATGTTTTTCATTTTTGGGGGGAATTGGTGGTTTTTCTTACTGCTTTATAAAGCTCATTATACAGTAGGGCACACAGTGCCATTTTATTTCTTTCAGATGTTTGGTAAATTTCTCATTTGTTCTGTCTTGACTTGTATTTCCCCTACTAAGTAACAAGCTGTGTATATATCATGGTTAACATGGACTGGGCAAATAGTTAATGCTCAACTAATAATTAAAAAAAATTTTTTTAATGTTTATTTATTTTTGAGAGAGAGAGAGAGAGAGTCAGAGAGTGAGTGGTAAAGGGGCAGAGAGAGAGGGAGACATAGAATCTGAAGCAGGCTCCAGGCTCCGAGCCATTAGCACAGAGCCCGATGCAGGGCTCGAACTCACGAACCGTGAGATCATGACTTGAGCCAAAGTCGGACGCTCAACTGACTGAGCCACCCAGGTGCCCCGCTCAACTAATAATGTTTAAATAGTTAAAGTACTAATCTCTTCGCTTTTAATTATTTATTAGATATTCTACATGTCTTTAAGTTTCATTAGCAGCACAGATAATAAATTTCTAAACACAGGAGACTCTGCCTGTTTATACAGTACTTGCATAGCACTATTTATTTAATTTTAACGAATATAATAATGTGTGTTAACATTAAGGTACTTTGACTATAATACGTATCAAGGTAGTACTCTACTGTGAACATACACAGTATAATTAACATTCCAGAGTTAAAGTATAATGTGGCTAACTTTTTTAGTGAAGAAACATGAAATTCTTTCTTTTCAAATTCAATATAGGAAATGTTATGTTCTCATTTTCATCTCTGCTGGATGAACCTCCTAGCATCCAGAGACGGTTGGTCCCATGAGATCTTCTAATCCATTTGTTCCTTTTCTTGGTCGATAATTTCTTCCCTAGAGTTCAGCAAAATGACAATCATGTAAAGATACTTTGCTCCTCCAGGGAAAATGTTTCCTTTTTTCTTTGCTTTAATAAACTGTTCTTTTCATTTTTAGCTCCAGTTTAAAACATGAGGGAGAGCAATAAGTGAACAACTGAATGAAAATGAAAACAGAGTTGCTTCTCCAATAGAGTAAATGCCTTTGGGTGAGGAGTGACTCTCTTTTACTCTTCCCATGGTCTCTGGTATATTTTTCTTATCTGCAAAGTACAGGAAATAAGACCTTTCTCTGATGTCATGTGGATTAACTAAAAGTGTGTCGGTAAAGAGCTTACATTTCTGAAGAAAAAAAAAACGTTCTTTTTTCACTCTTGGGGTTCAAGTGGTCTTCAATCCCAAATCTTGATAAAGCTGTAGCCAGAGCATTACAGAAGAATCCTGCAGTAATCTTTGTACTGCAATGTCTATTACTCTTCACCATTGTCTCTCTCTCCCCTCTCCCCACTTCTCCCTTTTATCCAGTTTCTATTTCCTTCTGTATAATAGAAAAAATACGTTGTTTCTAAAAATCAAAGGTAGTAAGTAAGTCAGTTACTGGGGTGTTTCTGTCAACATACAGATATTTCACTTCACAAAAATATTATATGTCCTAGTAGAGCTACTTTATATTAAAGCAGAATTTGAGACTTTGATTTTTAATTTGAGATGATAGGCATTGCAGAAATGTGAACCCGTTGCTGGCTAAATCTGGACTTAATGACAGATAATATATTCTATACTTGAAAATCTATTCAGTAAGGGTGTATAAAAGTACTACTATTAATAGGAATTACAAAACTACATTGATCTTGTGCTTCAGTAAGTCTAGCTGACAACCATAAAAATAATTAGATGCTGTTATTATGCCAGTTAGAGATGAGGAAACTGAGGCACGGTGAGTATATTGGCCATATTAGGCAAGGTTATGCTACACTAACAAATTAATTCCAAACTCTTAGCAGCTTAACACAACCATAGTTTATTTCTTGCTTATATTACATGTCCACTGTTGGTCTCCTTGTACTGTCAATCAGGATCAGGTTGAAGGAGTTTCCTTTTCTTGTGACCCTTTCATCCCATTTCTTTCTTTCTTTCTTTCTTTCTTTCTTTCTTTCTTTCTTTCTTTCTTTCATGTTTATTTACTTATTTCTGACAGAGAGAGAGAGAGAGAGAGAGAGAGAGCGTGGGTGGGGAGGAGCAGAGACAGGGACAGAGAGAATCCCAACCAGGCTCTTTCCACGCTCAGTGCAGAGCCTGACCCAGGGCTGGATCTCATGAACCAGGAGATCATGACCTGAGTGGAATCAAGAGTCCATTGCTTAACTGACTAAGCCACCCAGGTGCCCTGGTTCATCCCATTTCTTAACTTTCGGGGACACTACATTGGGAAGGAGAAAACATGGAGATCTCATAGTGATCTCTACCTCATTATGCACATATCTTTTCCACTCATAGCTCAGTAGCCAGAACTCATCACATCTCTTGCTCGTTTGTAAGAGATAGAGAAATATAGTCCTCCCTTGTGCTTAGGAAGGAAAGGAGAATCAGATTTAAGCCCTCAGAATAATTTCAACAGATAGTTAGGTAGCTTGTCCAAGGTCCAATAACTGGTAAACAGTGAAACTGCGATTAAAATCGAGAAACACTGGCTCCAGACCCTGTACTCTTAACAGCTTCACTATTGTTAATATCTGATAATGCCTGATGTCATTTTATGACCTCTGTCTTGCTCCAAGTTATACTCTTCTTGACTGATTTTGTAATCATTTATTTCAAATATCCATTGATTTAAAGAACAAAATAGCGGCTTCTTAAAAATACATAGAGTGGCTCAGTCTTTTAAGCATCTGATTCTTGGTTTCCGCTCAGGTTGTGATCTCACGGTGTGTGAATAGGGCTCAAACTCACTGATGGTGTGGAGCCTGTTTGGGATACTCTCTTTCCCTTTCTCTCTGCCCCTCGCCCCCCTTGTGGTTTATCTCTCTTTCTCTCTCTCTCACTAAAAAAATAAATAAATAAACTTAAAAATTCATAGATTTACTCTTATCTAATATACATCTACAGGTGAGTACAACTATTGAGCATGTTCTTAAATATTATATATATATATATATATATATATATATATGTAAATCTTATGTATAAGTATCATACCTATAACTAGCATATAAATATACATGATATTTCCAACAAACAACAATAACTGAGATTGTTCCAAAGTCTGTGTGGCTTACCTGATATTTTAAAAAAGTGTACCTTAATTGCTCATTCTCTTCAGACTCTTAAATATTACACTCTGTTACTTTATAAGGTTACTAGTCAAGAAGGAGGACAAAGCATTCAGGACAATCGACTCATATCCCGGGGCTATCGAAATTCTTTTTTCTCAGTCTACAAAGAAAACAATATTTTAGTAAGTAGAAGCATGGGCAAACTCTGCCTAATGTCCTAAGTAAACAGCAGGTTAATTTCAGATTTTCTATATTATAATTTACATCCACTCTGCAAAAGCTATAAATGATAAAATTTGATTTTCCTACCCATTACTCTATTTCCTTTAGCCTAGTCAAGGAAAACAAAACTTAACCGCACGTTAGATTTCAGGATACCTTCTTGTTATTGCCTGCTCAACAGTAAATAATATGAGGATCATAAAGTCTTGAAGAAGATGCTGAATTTCTTGTGGGAATGGGAAAAAAAAAAGCTCCCTGGTGTGTTAAGCTCATTCTGAAGAGTGCTTACGGGGGAAAGAAAGACATTTTATTGCCAAAGGAATTTAGGTGTACATAAGGTTACAAATTTGTATGGGTCTGCTAGAAAGAGTACATGCAATAATGAAATAAAGAATTTAGGATATCGAAGGTCCTGATTTTTTGTGCCTAGGGATTTGTGTCTTTCTTTTGATTTGGGTTCAATTTTAACTACTTTTAATCAGTTATTTTGTTACTGTGTAAGAAAAACATTGAAATCATTGACAACAGTATAAAACCTTAAATGAAGAATTTAATAAAAACCTGTTTAATAATACAAAATGGAATAAACGTAGGTAAATTCAGACTTGGTTGTCTTGCACAATTTGAAAAATTAGAATTATCTGGTATATTTTTACACATTTAGCTTAAGAAGATGCCTTAGGGCCCAATCCACATTATAAAGTTCTCACTTTATAGATGGGGAAACTAGGCTCAGAAATGTGTAGGTGATGCCACTAATGGCAAGGTAGAACATGTGAATTCCATTTATAGTTACCTTCTAATGATACATATCTCTCTTTTATCTTTCACTGAGTTACAGTTCTGAAAATTTTTCAGTTGTGGATGTTATGATCTGTTATAATTATAGATGAAGATGCCTACTACAAATTCCTTAGATTTCATAGAATAAGCAACAACAGCATTGAGGCAACGCAGAAGTGACCTCTCAGTGGCATGTAATGAATTAGGCACCGATTAACCTGACATCGTAGTGAATTTAGTTGTGACTTTAAAAGGCTCACTGGTTTCTTGTCTTCTTATTTCATGTAAGGATATTACATATTACATATTCTTTCTTATTTCACATCCTCTTTCAATACCACTTTAGTCATCTCAAAGAAGAAATCCTATTTTCTTATAGAGTCTATGAGATTATGATATGAATAGTTACAGAAAATAAAACTTTTTGTGTATATAGTGTAACGAGAAGCTCTTACCTTTTTTTGTATTGAAGCAATTTTTATTTTTTTTTTATTTTTTTTAAAAAAAATTTTTTTTCAACGTTTATTTATTTTTGGGACAGAGAGAGACAGAGCATGAACGGGGGAGGGGCAGAGAGAGAGGGAGACACAGAATCGGAAACAGGCTCCGAGCCATCAGCCCAGAGCCTGACGCGGGGCTCGAACTCACAGACCGCGAGATCGTGACCTGGCTGAAGTCGGACGCTTAACCGACTGCGCCACCCAGGCGCCCCTTGAAGCAATTTTTAAATTTTATTTATTTATGTAAGTTTATTTATTTTTGAGAGACAGAGAGTGCACAGCAGGAGAGGGGCACAGAGAAAGAGGGAGAAAGAGAGAATCTCAAGCAGACTCAGCATGGTCAGCACTGTCAGCACTCGAACCACAAACTGTGAAATCATGACCTGACCCCAAATCAAAAGTCAAATGCCCAATCAACTGAGCCATCCAGGCGCCCTGGAAACTCACCCTGCGTAGCAAGAAGCAACAAGCAGAAAATATTAGTTCTTATTTTAATCAAAGGGCCAACAAAGAAATAGAATTAGCTTCATTAGTAACCAGAGAAGTTAAAATTAAGACTTTATTGAGATGGCATGCTTATATTTGCTAAATTGGTGACATTTAAGAAGTCTGACCAAACCAAGTGTAGGTGAACATGACAATCAGTAGGAATACTCATATACTCCTGGTCTGTTGGTAGAGCAACCCCCCACCTCCCTTAGGAAACAATTTAGCACTGTTTAAGGATACTTATAGATGTAAAAGAACTGTAGTTTTTTGTTTTTTGTTTTTTTAAGAAGGAAATTATGAGTATACAACTCAGACTAGTAGCTGTATCTGAGAACAAGACAGGGGATGGCATGGAAAAGAAACAAAGATTCAAGAATTGTGGGTTTTGGTCTAGTTCTTAAGTTGGGTGGTGGGTTAATTTATTGTCTTTAGTCAGAAATTATTTATATGTGACATATTATTTTGTTTGTATCAAGTATTATGCAATGTAAACATTAACTAGTAATTATAGCAAATATGTACTTTTATAAACTGAATCTCAATGTTTTACTAAAATTATTTTTGGGAACTATAAGAAACGTTATATAACAGTGAGCTTTTTCCCCAAGGGAAAAAATTGTTACTAGGGTATAAATTAATATTCAATGAATTGGTATCAAAGAACTTCAAGATCCAGTTGTATACAAAAGTGAATAATATTTAGACTTCTGGAAGCAGAGGGACATGAAATGATTATAATATTCTATCACACGAAGAGCACTTGCAAAGTGTAATGGAAGCAGATAAAAGAAATCCCCGATGATTCCTAGGGAATCAATGGCATTTAAAGTTAAAAATATTACAAAAGGAAAATCATTACAAAAAAGAAAAAGAAAGAGCAAGCAGCATGGTCACAGATGCTCAGGAATACTTAAGCAAAACATTTTGGGAAGATCAAGTTGCCCAGTGAGTGTGACATTTTGAGGCCATGAAGTAGAGTTGTAGGGGTATGTTAACAGAGAAGAGAAGAAAATCAGGATATGAGGAGTGTGCCCTCCCTATTAATACAATTGGGTGGTAATTGGTAAGGAATTGAAAAATTTCTGGATGACTATGATTTATTTCTTTGCTAACTGGGACCATATTTAATGGGAAAGGTGACAATCTATTACACTTGTTAGGTTTCATATTCCTTATTTGATACAGAATGATAAGCAAGAGTACTTGGACGTGCAGGCCAATTTCTGGGGAAAGGTGAGACTTGGAGATGTTAATTATATTTTAAAAACATCAGCTTAGAAGTGACAGGTGAACCAGGGACTCAATAAAAACATCTAGGGGTAATGGTGAGGGAAATGAGAGAATGAGTCAAAGGCAGAAATCTGGATTGTCATAATCAAGAGGTTGCCATAAGAGGCTGAGAAAGAGAAATCAGATTGGGAAGGCTGACAAAAGAGGTAATCATGTCAGTAGGGAATAAAGGATACTCTTAATAGAGTGCTTAGGTGTTAGACACTTTACTGAGACCTTCACACTCTTTATTTCATGTCGTCCTCCCCATAGGCTCTGAAGTAATATGTTATGTTCCTAATTTTAAAAATGAGTTGAATGAAGCAGAGAACAGTTAAATTTGCTTAATGCCACACATATCTAGTAACCGTGAGAGATGAAGTTCAAACTCTGTTCTGTCTGACCGTGGCTCTCACTCTTAAATGCCCCTCTGTACCAGAATAAATTGAGAGTTGATAATGCCCAAAGCCAGAAAGTAATCAAATGGAAATTAATTAGAGAATGAAATCAAGATTGAAAGAGAGGTCATTGGCTTTAGTAGTTAGTAAGAGCAAGTTTGGTGTATTAGTGGGAATCAATTAAACCTTGGGGAATTCATGGAAAAATATTTTTTAAAATGTAACTTGGATGTAAGAAGGTTACCAAGGAATTTATAAGACAAAGATGATAGGCAGCAATGATGTCTATAGTTAGAGAAACTGAACAGTAATGGACAAGTTACTTAATAGTGTCAGTTTTCTCCCCTCTGAAATGTAAACAATCCTCAATTTGTTTTGGATGGATAAATTGAGCAACATACATACAATCTGTCAGTATGAGCAGTGGATAATAGAAGTTGAGAAGGGTAGAAACCAGACTGCAGTATGCCGGGGAGCAGATGGGAATACGGTAGTGGACATAATGAATGTAGAGTATTTTGTAGCGTTTGACAGTGAAAAGAATTGCACCAGAGATGTAGTTGAACAGGATAATGGAATTAAAGGAGGAAGGGTCTCTAGAATAGAGAGAGAGAGAGAGAAATTGAAGATGGCAAAGCGGATGGTTCAGTGCCTTACAGGAGGTGGATAGCATAGAGTTGAATCATATGCCTGCAAAAGATTACATTTGAGTGAGCCCCCCGATTATTTGTCTCTCTCCCTTCTTTTTAACCCCTTTGAATAATGGGTATTGGGTTATCTTGCAGTGGAAATTATATTAGACAAATTGTCAGTATATCTGAGGCAGAGTCTCCTCCTTGGGCCACTAATCAGCAGAGTGACTTTGGGCAAGTCTCAGTGTCTGCTATGGACTGAATGTGTCTCCTCCAAGTTCATATGTTGATGGTATTTGGAGTAGAGTGTGGGGAGGATTTAAGTGGTAATTAGGGTTGGATTAGGCCATGAGAGTGGGGTCCTCACGATGGGATCGGTGCCCTTATAAAAAGAAGAGGAGACACACGATCTCCCAAGGTGTGTGCACACCAACGAAAGGCCATGCAAAGGGAAACTGACCATGTAGGTACCTTAATCATCTTCCAGCCTCCAGAACCATGAGAAAGTATTTTTTTGTTGTTTAATCCACTTAGTCCATATGGTGTTTCATTATAGCAGCTTAAGCTGACTGAAACGGTATTCCAGGACTTACTTGGTTTACCCATTTGTGTAATGAGGCCATTGGACTGAGAATCCTTGTAATCCTTTCCTGTTATTCCAATTCGAGTTCTGACAGTGTCTAAAATAGGTTCTTCTTGAATTTGGTACTTTTCATCTTTTCCTTTGTTCTTAACCCAACACTAATCCCTAAACTTTTGGGGGGAAAATCACAGAAGGTAGTGCAAGAATGTGTGAGTGGTTAGGGAGGGAAACTTTCAATAGTGTGCCTAGGTAAGCCCAGATGTTTACGTATTAATTATGTACATATTAGGATCAGAGATCTCACTTTTGGTTTTTCTCTCTCCTTCTCTCTCTCTCCCACCCTCTTTCTTTCTTTCCTTTATTTTGTTAAAATAAAAAACAAATGAAGGCCAGCCTTGAAAATTCCCTGAGCAGACAAAACCAATTTAGTCATACAAACAAAGCTTAGGTTAGCTTATTTACCAAGACTAACATGACCTGGGTAATTTTTTGCTTGTGCCTCTGGAAATCATCAGCAAAACTTGAACTCTTGTCCCAAATTGATATGAGGTAACCACTAATCAATTCCCTTTCATGTAAGAAAATTCTAATATTACATCCAATCACTGGAAGAATAAACGGTCACTGCTTTCTCACTATATACACTGCTTTAAAACAATATGCCCCTGGGCCTCATTTCATGTTTTAGTTTGAGGGCTCCTGGTTTACAAACTGTCTTTCTGGTGTGTGCACAGTGAACTTTTACTAATTATTACTTCAGTAATTCATTGGTTTTACTTCATCTATTTTTAACTTTTGACACTTTCTTTTCATTCCTTTCTTTCTTTCTTTTTCCCTCCCCTCCCTCCTTCGAAAATGAAATTAGTAAATAGAAAACGTAGCTCCTTATATGCTATGTATTCAGATAAGATAGCTGAACCATTTTATGGATGAAACATTTTAGATAATTTTGCTTATAGATGTTAAATGTTGATTTACTCATGAATTTTTATTTTAAAATGTGTCCATTTTTTTCTAAAGAACAGAATAGGAATTCTATAGCACATATATGTGTGTATTTTCTTCACAAGTCATTTGGAAAATTTGAAGGTCAACATCTTACATGGTTTGATAGACCCTTTCCAGCTCTAATTTTATGGTTATTGCCCATTCCTATAAGTGGACATTCACATACCTTATTCTCACATCCCATACAGACCTTCACACATATTCAATCACACATACACATGCGCACACACACACACACACACACACACTCCCCCAAAACACCCATGTGCACATATACCCACATTTCTGCCAATATGTAATAATAAGGATAAGCTGTAATAAAAATGCTTAACAAAATTATATCTATGACATTTCCAGAAAATACTCTAAACCAAATGTTTTCATACATTTTGATTTGGGGAAGAACTTTAAAGATACACTTTTTTTTTAAAGAAAAAAGTTGAAATCTCAATACATTTTAGATCTTTGATCCCATTAGCTTTTTCCCCAATTATTTCTTAGGAATAAGGTTCTTAGGAATCTTAACATAATAATGATTTCTGTATTGTGTTGGAGAAAAACGAGGTCTATGATACAGTGCTAATATGATACAGCTGAAATGCTTAATACCATAAGTCTTTCCTACCATTCCTTATCACATTAACACAGGGACAGCATTCCTCTCCTGGCCAGCTTAGTCTCCCCATTGCCTACAACTATTGGAGATTCATGAATATTTAAAAGTTGTAAAAAAGCTCTTGTTGACTCTGTGCTATGGCTTAACAGCTGAGGTTGGCTTTCTTTTTTCTTCCAGAAGTTGGATTCTCTCAAGGAAGATTCTGTCACCTGCAGCGGAGCACAGCACCTGAGAGAAAGGAGTAGGCCTTGCCAGATACTTCTCAGAACACAGGAATGAAGACTCTCTGATTTCCTGCTGTGTCATCCAGCTGACTACACAGGACCAATGGGCTACAGACAGCACATCTACCATGTTGGCAGCAAAAGGAGAGGTATGTATGTCCATAGAGTTTTCTATTTCTTCATTGCCAGTCTTCTTGCTGACTTTCTTGCAGTTGTGGAGGTAGCAATCTGACAGTTTACTATCGATCCCCTGATAGTTTTGCATAAGTACTTTGCATGGCATTAAGCCATTTCATGTATTTGACTGTGTAATTCTGTATTATACCTGCTTCTTTCTCAATGAAAGAAAAAAAAAGGCAGTGAATAAATCTCTATTCCCTTGTGACTTCTGATTTGTAAGTTTTTCTTTTTGCAAAGTAGGTAGGGAAGACATTCATTCAATACATATAAAATGTGCTGATAGTCATCTAGAAATAGATGTATAATTTCTTAAAAAATATACTTTCTTTTGAGTACTCTCTTTTAGTTTTAGTATGACTTAGATAAAGTTACTGTGTATTAGGTGTAGGTGAATGGTCATTCAATCAATTCACATTTATTCATTGTTCAGAGACTTCGGACACTGTCCTAAGAACTGAGCACAATAAAATGAATGTACTTAAACTTGATTAATTTTTAGATCATTTTTGGAAATAGAATTGACCTTACTCAAAGAAAAATTTGGTATCAACTTTGATATAATGTTTCCTTATAATTTTCACAGCTTTAATCTTTAGCCCATCTACAATTAGTAGTGAAGACAAGCAGAAATTACTTTAACTTTTTTTTTAAAAAATTTTTTAATTTTATGTATTTATTTTTGGGACAGAAAATCCCAAGCAGGTTCCGCATTGTCAACATGGAGCCTGATACGGGGCTCAAACTCACAAACTGTGAGATCATGACCTGAGCCAAAACCAAGAGTTGGACACAACTGACTGAGCCACCCTGGTGCCCCTAACTTCTTTTTTTAAAAAAATAAAGTTTATTTATTTATTTTTGAGGGAAGGAGAGCAAGAGCAAGAGCCAGTGAGGGAGGGGCAGAGAGGGAAGGAGAGAGACAGAATCCCAAACAGGATCCATACCTACACAGGGCTGAAACCCATGAACTGTGAGACCAGGACCTGAGCTGAAATCAAAAGTCAGATGCTTAATCTACTGAGCCATCTGGGTGCTCAAGAATTGCCTTAACTTCTGACTTTAGTTATTATGAGCCAACAGTAATTTAATATTTATTATCTGATATTAAAATGTATGATTATGAATGACTATAAGTGTCCACAAAATTCCCAATCAAGACTTAAACATTTATGACACTTATGCCGTATGACAGAAAGCCTAAATATAAGGTGGATTCTAGACATGGCATCATTCGGGCTCTTGTTCCATTCCTCCTGTATTTTCTTCTCTGTACTCTTTTCCTTACATCAATGTTTTTGTCCCCAGGCTGGCGAACCTCATGATTATGTCAAAGTAAAATTTTCACTAGACAAAGTCAGACATTGAAGATCTTATTCAAAGCTACTGGGTGGCCCCAGAAGGTGTAATGCTAAGGGAAATAAGTCAGAAAAAGATAAATATCACATGATATCATTCATATATGGAATTTAAGAAATAAAACAAACAAACAAAGCAAAAAGAGACAAACAAATGAACAAAACCCCAGACTCTTAAATACAGAGAACACAGTGGTAGTTTCCAGAGGGAAAGTTGGAGGCAGGGATGGGTGAAATAGATAAAAGAGATTTAGAGTACATTTATCATGATGAGCACTGAATAATGTATAGAATTATTGAATCATTATATTGTACACCTGAAACTCATATAAAACTGTATGTTAATTATACTCCAATAAATAATAATACTAAATTATAAATGATAATAAATAATATTGCAGTAGGGGAGAGAGGTCAGAACTGAGTCTAAACTCAAGTATGGTGAAAGGCAGAGGATTTTTAAGAGCTAGGGTGGGGTGTATCATAGCCCATCTGTGTTTGCTAATTGGCTTTACCTAAAGGAAAACTAAGCTATCTCATACCTCCATGACAGGAAGTAGTTTCAGAACTTGGAGCAAAGGGACTTGCAGAAGGTAGGCTCCTACTCTCCCATGGGATTGGGAGGGAGGGGCTCCATCCTCCTTCCTGATTACATTTCAAGGAGATGGCTTTAAGTCTTTGAGAAAGACAGTCCTGGTTTGTAAAACTGGCAAGAGTCTTTTTAAAAGATTTATATCTCAAAAGGGCAGAGAAAAGATTTATAATTACAAGTTTTCTAAAGTAAATCTCATGGATAAGGAAAGTCAGGGGTTGCTGAGTCAGGGAGAAGCCTGTCTAAAGTTTAGTTAGGCCTAGGGGACTGTGAAGGCTGTCTTGTTCAGTTATATCATGGTTTTCAGTAGCAATTAAAGCAGTCTGTTTCTTTAAGGTTAGTTGGAGAGAGAAGAAAATCTATCTTCCAACTATGGACTATAAATTCTTCTTCATGGTGTGGTTAGTAAACTCAGTGCACATGCTCCCTCCTAAAGAGCAGTAATGATGAACAGGAGAATGTCATCTGGTGATTGGCCTAAGCCTGGACTTCTGAGTGAAATAGGGATTCCCATTAGAAATCCTATTTCCATCAGAAATAGGGATTTTATGATTGGCTCACACTCACCCTGGAGTTGGCAATGGAGAGACTAAGTTTGAGTTAAGTTTGGGTTCTGTTGAAAAAAAGAAAGGAGAAATCGATCCTGGGTGGGCAAGAACCATTGCCACTACGTCTTATTTTAAAGATTGTCTTCATTTAAGTATGTGTTTTACTTGGGGGAGGGGTATGGGTAGCTGTTGTTTAGTGGATATAGAGTTTCAGTTTTACAAAATGAGAGAGTTCTAAAGATTGATTGTACCGCATTGTTAATATACTTAACATTATTTAACTGTATACGTAGAAGTGATTAAGATTGTACATTTTATGGCCATGCATTTTAATATAATCAAAAATTGAAAATATGTATCTATTCATGAAAATATTGGAGTAATTGAGGATAATTTAAATAAGTCAACTATTTTTATTTTCTAATCATTGTGAAATTTTGTTAAATTTTCTAATTTTATTTATTTTGAGAGAGAGTGCATGTGCATATGTGCATGCACACGCATGAGCAAGCAGAGGAGGGACAGAGGGAGAGAGAGAGAAAGAGAGAATCCCAAGCAGGCTCTGTACTGTCAGTACAGAGCCCTATGTGAGGCTCGATCTCATGGACTGTGAGATCTGAGACCTGAGCTGAAATCAAGAGTCAGATGCCTAACTGACTGAGTCACTCAGGTGCCCCATGTTTTTAATTCTTAAGTATATATTTTGTTCTTAAGGATATTTTAATTTTAATTTTTGTCTCATAATAATATGAATCAGGAAAAACACTGCAACATTGAACATGATTTACTCTTCTCTGAAAATATTTATCATATTAGCCTGTTAAAGATGTTGGAGTTAATTAGTTTATCTTCATTACAAAAGGCAGAAAAATAAATGCGGGAATATAAGACATTTTCAACCCACAAATCATTTAGAAAACTGTAAACTTACTCCTTATACACATCTAAAACTGCCCAATGCATTGTCTCCCCTACAAGAATACATACAACTTTTAGCTGTCCTATAAGGAAGTGAGTGGCTTTTGCTTCTGAAAATATAACATGGAAAAAGCTTTGATTGTATTAAGAAAGTAATTTTAAAAGTTGGAAATAGATATAAAAATGGATATAGAAAGATACTTAAGACATAAAAATATCTTATAGATACATAATATATAATATTGCAGGACAAAGTTTCAAAAGTTAATGTCCCCTGAGAAAGTTATTTTGGAACAAAGTAAAGCATGCAACTTTCCTAATCATGATAAATCTTCAAAAATAAATGTGAAATACTTCTCCATTAAGATAAGATTTATGGGTTCTGTTTTATGAGTCATTAGGACAAGAAAGTGCTTCTTGAAATAAGAAGGACACATGCCAGCTTGTAAAGAATTAATAAAATTGGATAATGACTATAATTGTTTACTTAAATTTTGTTTTTCTAAAATGTAAACTTACAAGTTTACTAACTTTTAGATATAAATTTTATAAATTCATTCCAAGATTATTCAGAGTACTTATATGTCCCCTATAACTCCATTCAAGTAAGGGAAGCATAATTTACCCAAACAAGTTGGTTCTTGATAATTTAGTTGGATGGTTTATTTCACAAACTCAACATTTACCTAACCAGTAAAGTAGAATGTTAAAAAGTGGAAGTAGAGTTATACATTATTAAACCCCCTTAATTATCAACCTCAAACAACCATGTACTTTTGAATGTCTGAAACTCAGGGGATAGGAGGGGGAGGAGAGGAGAAATAGAACCCAAAGCCACCTGGACAAGCTATTCTAAATCCATTTGATAAAATTGTGAAGTTATCTCATTCTCAGTCTTTCAGAGTACTTTTTGTTTTCAGGGAAAACACCTATTTTAAGGAAGGGATTACATACCTGTAGGTATTACCAGTGTATTTTTTTTTTTTTTACAAATATAAAGTTTGCTATATAAAAAAGTTCAGGCATAATTTTCTATTTAGTTTGAGACCTAGTTATTAGCATTCATATTATGAATTCGTATATTTTGATAATTTTTAGAACTGAATTAATAGTGATTATTTGGGATCACTTAGCTGTTCTATGTGTAAAATTACTTATAATTGGGGAATTATTCACCATTTCTTGCCAATAGCATATTCTCATGTTTTACTTTATTTTTTTTAATGTTTACTTATTTTTGAGAGAGAGAGCAGGAGAGAGGCAGGGAGAGAGAGAGAGAGAGAGAGAGAGAGAGAGAGAGAATCTGAAGCAGGCTCCAGACTCTGAGCTGTCAGCACAGAGTCTGATGTAGGCCTTGAACTCATGAACCTTGCGATCATGACCTGAGCTAAAGTCAGATGCTTAACCGACTGAGCCACCTAGGAGCCCTATTTTACTTTAAATAAAGCAGCAGCAATACAGTGTCATTGGACAAGTACTACCAGGAGAGAAATAATAGAAAAAAAAAGTGTGTGACATCAATGTTTTCTGTTTCTCTTTCTATAAAAAATTCTATAAAGTGTGTAGCCATTATTTAAAAAAGAAAAAAAAGAACATTAGAAAAGCAAATGAAATGCTAACAATATCACTATTAATCCAGCCAAACTTTAGGGAAAGAAAAGCATCCAGATATTTAAATCTAACACTACAAGCTGCCTTTAGCCTGTGGACATTTGCTTATATAGAACTGGGCAGTTTTTGGCAATATTCAAGGAAAAAGAAATAAAAGCCAAAACCAGGTTTTGCACAAGACAGAGTTTGATACCTTTCCCCACCTGAAGCTGAGACTTGATGGTTTACAATTTCATGGAAAAAGTGATTGGAATTATCAGGACCTCATCAATAATTACAGTTCAGTGTTCTGGTACCTGAATGGTCCAGTAAACTTCACATGTATAATTGAACTCAATATTTCCTGGAAATATATTGCCTATAGGATTCCAGATGAAGCTGGAATGAAATTCTTTCCTGGGAAGAAGATCTGCTAACCCTGACCTCAAATTATCCCGTAAATTAATTTTCACACAGTGTTCAAGTTATAGCCTAAAATAACTAGACATACAATAAGACTTAATGAATAAAAATCAGTGAAAAAGCTAAAAGACACGACAGCACAAAAACTTGAGACATTGAAATTATCAGACACAGGCTATAAAGTAACTGACTTTGAAAGACATGGGGGAAATCCTGGAAATTATTACAGAGAGCAAGAAAATTTTAAAATCAAATACTGATTTGGAAAATAATCAAATAGAAACTCTAAAAGTGAAAAACACAAAAATGAAAATGAAAAACTACAGATTAAACACAACTATATGAAGGTTATGAATCAGAATTATTGAAGAATACAGAGAAAAATTTGGAAAATACAAAATAGAAAATAAGAGACGTTGAGAATACTATGAAAATTATAATAATCTATTACTCTCTTCTGTAATATGTGTTTACAATAGAATGAGAAAGTTTGATTTTTTTAATTGAACCTGGAATACTATGCCCAATGAATTATATATTTCAAAATCACTTTCAAAATACATATTTTCAAACAAACATAAACATGCAGCTCACCACCCAGAGAACTACACTAAAGGAGATTATAAAGGACATGTGTAAGTGTAAGGGAAAGTGATCTGAAGTGGAAGATTTGAGGGATAAGAAAGAATGAGGAGCCAAAGCAATGCAGTAAATATCTGGGGGCGGTGGCGGGGGTGGGGGGACAAATGAGCATTAATTGTATAACCCTACCAAACAGAGAAGAAAATAAAACCATTTTGGATTATGAAATAGAGAATTAAATACAGAAATAGTACATAAATGACAAAGAATAAACCATTTCAGTACTTTAATATGATTACTTTAACAAGTAAGAGAGCAAAGATTTTGATTGAAGTTACATTTGGTAAGTAGAGGATGCGTGTTGAAATCCAATGAACCAATACAAAAAACCTGATTTTCAAATCAACATCCTACCCCTTATCAAGCTTTACAATTAATTTTAAGGATAGAAGTGATAAAGAGGCTCTGCATAGCAGGGAGGGTACGGGCACTGAGGTAGCTGACCAAGTCTTTCTTTCTCTGGAAAGATATCCAGTCTGTGGTCCAGCCAGGAAGTCATTTCTAAGTGAGGTACATAAGTTATTACCTCACACAGCTGGGAGTGTTCATTCATGTCCATTTCATGTTCCCAGCTTACACGATGTATTTGTAGAGATAAATGCTTCATAAATTTATGGATTCTAAAAGGCTTATTATTATAAGTAATCATTTAGCCTGAGATTCCTATTTAAAACATTCCATTGATAAAGACTTACCTCCTAGAAAATATCGTTAATCTATTTACCTAGAATACCAGGAATCGTATTGATCAGGAAATTAGACCACGTTCACCTGCCTTGTTTTCTTTCCCCTGGGTATATCCTTCCTGTAATCTAGAAAGGAATGAATTAGAGGTTAGCTGTTTAACTCCTTTCTTTCCACTATAGTAACCAATGAAAGAAGCAAAATATGTAAGTTTCACATTGGTAGAAAATACAAAGTGGAATGGTAAGAAGATAATCCTTTAATACTACAGAAAGCAAAAACAGAAAAAACAGAGGACAAATAGAAGCATAAAATAAGATGATAGAATTCAATGTAAATTTTGCAGCAATCATATTATATCTTAGTGTACAAGTATGTTTGCATTCAAAGATGATAATCATTTGATAAAAATAAAATCTAATCATAACTGGTTTATGATAAACCTGAAATATAGTAATATAAAAAGTTTTAATGTAACACTTACATTCAGATAGGCATGGAAATACCAAGCAAAAGAAAGCAATGTAAAGTATATGGATGACATTCAAAATATGCTGTATTGCAAAAAGTATTCTTAGAAATAAAAGTTACTTCAAAACGGTAAAAAAGCATTCAGTTCACCAAGGAAGTATGCTATTTTAACTCATGTCTCAATAATGTTCTTAAATTGTGCAAGGCAATTGAAATAAATCCATAATCATAGTGGCCGATTCTATCTATATATTGATTGATTGATTGATTGATTGTCATCCAAATCGAGCTGGGCATTCATTTGTTCAGCAAATAATTGTTCAGTGCCAGCTGTGTATCAACAACCATTTTTTCCCCAGGTATAATTGACAAATACAATCATAATGTTTTATGAAGTGTACAATGTGATGATTTCATATGCATATACATTGTGAAATGATCACCCCAATCAAGCTAGTTAACGTATTCATCACCTTACATAATTATTATTTTGTGTATGTGTGGTGAAAACACTTAAGATTTATTCTCTTAGCAAATTTCAAATATATAATACATTTTTATTAACTCTAGCCACCACCTCTGCATTAGGTCTCCAGAACTTATTCTTTTTAAAACCTAAAAGTTTGTAACTTTTGGCCAACATCTCCCCTCCCCACCGCCCCTGCCCCTGCCCCCCATTGCCACTGTTTGACATTCTGTTTCTCTGAATTCAACTTTTTTTAAAAAAAAAACTAGATTTCCCATATAAGTGATACTATACAGTATTTGCCTTTCACTGTCTGGTTTATTTCACTTGGCCTAATGCCCTCCAGATTAATCCCTGTTGTTGCATATGACAAGATTTCCTTCTTTTTATTGGCTGGATAATGTTTATTTACCCACTGATCAACATTTAGGTTGTTTCCCATGTCTTGGTTGTGGTAAATAATGCTGCAGTGAATATAGAGGTGCAGTTATTTTTTTCAATATAGTGACTTCATTTCCTTTAAAAAAATGTCTAGCAGTGGAATTTCAGATCATGTGGTGATCAATTTTTAATTGGTAGTTAGTTGTTTGTTTTTTTTTTTTTGAGAAATCTCTATATTGTTTTCCATAGTGGATGTACCAATTTACATTCTTGTTCCCACCAATAGTACACAAGAGTTCCCTTTTCTCTACATCTTCACTGACATTTATTACCTCTTGCCTTTCAGATAATAGCCATTCTAACAGGTGTGACTTGCCTTTCCCCATGATCAGTGATGTTGACGTCATTTCATATACCTATTAGCCATTTGCAAGCCTTCTTTGGAAAATCATCTACTCAGGTCCTTTGCTCATTTTTTAAATAAATTTTATTTATTCATTTATTTATTTCAAGAGAGAGGGTATGTGTGAGCAGGGAAGAGGGGCAGAGGGAGAGAGAGAGAATCTTAAGCAGGCTCCACACACTGTGCAGAGCCCAAATGACCATGAGATCATGACCCAAGTAGAAATCAAGAGTTGGCCACTTAACTGACTGAGCCAACCAGGTGCCTGACTTTGCTCATTTTTTAATTGAGGTATTTAGGGTGGGTTTTTTTTGCCATTGAGTTGTAACAGTTTCTTATATATTTTAGATATTAACTTCTTATGAGAGATATGGTTTACAAATATTTTTCCCATTCTATAGGTTGTGTTTTCATTTTGTTGATGGTTTGCATAGCTGTGCAGGAGATTTTTTTAATTTTATTTTTTATTTTTTTTAAATTTACATCCAAATTAGTTAGCATATAGTGAAACAATGATTTCAGGAGTAGATTCCTTAATGCCCCTTACCCATTTAACCTATCCCCCCTCCTACAACCCCTCCAGCAATCCTCAGTTTGTTCTCCATATTTATGAGTGTCTTCTGTTTTGTCCCCCTCTCTGTTTTTATATTATTTTTGTTTCCCTTTCCTTATGTTCATCTGTTTTGTCTCTTAAAATCCTCATATGAGTGAAGTCATATGATTTTTGTCTTTCTCTGACTGCCTAATTTCACTTAGCATAATAGCCTCTAGTTCCATCCACATAGTTGCAAATGGCAAGATTTCATTCTTTTTGATTGCCAAGTAATACTCCATTCTATGTATGTATGTGTGTATATATATATATACCACTTCTTCTTTATCCATTCATCCATTGATGGACATTTGGGTTCTTTCCATGCTTTGGCTATTGTTGATAGTGTTGCTATAAACATGGGGGTGCATGTGTCCGTTCGAAACAGCATACCTGTATCCTGTGGATAAATGCCTAGTAGTGCAATTGCTGGGTCATAGGGTAGTTCTATTTTTAGTTTTTTGAGGAACGTCCATACTGTTTTCCAGAGTGGCTACACCAGCTTGCATTGCCACCACAGTGCAAAAGAGACCCTCTTTCTCCACATCCTCACCAACATCTGTTGTTGCCCGAGTTGTTAATGTTAGCCATTCTGACAGGTGTAAGGTCGTATCTCATTGTGGTTTTGATTTGCATTTCCCTGATGATGAGTGATGTTGAGCATTTTTTCATGTGTCAGTTGGCCATCTGGATGTTTTCTTTGGAGAAGTGTCTATTCATGTCTTTTGCCCATTTCTTCACTGGATTATTTGTTTTTTGAGTGTTAAATTTGATACGTTCTTTATAGATTTTGGATACTAACCCTTTATCTGACATGTCATTTGCATCTTCTCCCATTTGTATGTAAAGTCTTTAAGGATTAGGTTGGCTTGTCCTCTCTCCTATGGTGGTTTATCTGGGCTTCTTTACAGAATGTTGTCTCATGGTTCTCAAAGAGCAGAAGCAGAAACTCCAGTGAGGAGTGAGACCTAATCTAGGAAGTAGAGCAATTTCATTTCATCCTCATTTCATTGGTTAAGACAAGTCAAATTCTAGCCCAGATTCAAGAGGAAGGGAAACAGACTGTTTTTTAATGGGTTGAATAATGATAGCAGTTACATTGCTAAGGGCATGGACAAAGAGAGGCATGTTTCATTGGGACTCTCAAGTGTAACTGTCAGCCATATAAGTAAAAGAAGAAGACCAAAAAAAAAAAAATTGTAAATGAAGGAAAAATAAGAAAATGTAAAAAAAAAAAAACAAAAGAATAATCAGACCACTACTTGGCTCTGAATAATATTTGTACAACCATTATAATAATGTAAATATTATTTGTCAATTTGAATACAGAGTGATCATTTTGGGAAGGTGAAATGGTCATCCAGTGTCACAAAATATCAACACTTAATTTATAAAATGAATAAATTAAGGGAAAGTAGCATAGTATCACATTGTTAAAATTTGGAGTAAATACTTGAACAAATAACTTGAAGAATTGAAAGTTGTTGCCAGTAGGGAGTGGTTTGTAGACTGGCAAAACCAGGAATTCCTGCTTTACCTAGGGGCCTTTTGTCAATGTTGTAATGTGCATACAAGGATTATGATTATTAAACTTTTAAGGAAAATCAAAAGCAAATGAAACCCAAATACATACAAAAATAAAAATAATTAAGCTGATGGTTTTTTCCTAAAAAGCTTGATTATCCTGCCTAGAACAAATTCTCCCAATAATTAACTAGCATTATCTAAGATACTGAATAAGGCAAAATCTCTCTACACACTGTAAACTAGGATCTGAAATGAGCCTGTTTACTTACATTGACAGACTCCAGAAGGAAGTTTTTCTAATTGCAAGTCTGAAGAGAATGCCCTTTTAAAAAGGCATAGACTGTGCTTAATCACCCAAATAAGTCTTCAGAAATTTGAGTGGACTCAGAAATTCAACCTGAAAGCTGGGCAAATGTACCTTTGGGGGCAAATGTGCCATACCAGAACAGCCAGAAGAAGAATCTTTGGACTAACAAGGCCTGAATCCATTCCTGGATTGCACCAACAAACCTTTGGTAGGAAATCTTTGTGGTTGTTGGTGAAGCGTGGGCTGCAGGAAGTGAGGACCATCAGTGGTGCATTACATTTTGCAAAAGAGTCCCAACAATCCAAGCCAGGAAAGAAGCCCTTGTAAGCATCCAAAGGGTTTTGCATTTTTTATATTATGCTTTACATTTAGTTTGCATACAATTCCATATTACAGTTTTTTTTTTTTTATGAGCCCCTTCTCTTTTAAGAACCTAGCATACAGGAAAAGAATATCCTATTTCAATTCAGGAAAACAGCAGTAAAAGAAAGCCTGTTTGATATGAGGATTTGAAATGGGAGCTATGCATATGAACATACTTGCAAGCTGGGAAATGAAGGTGTAATTTGAGTAGAAACTATTTTTGCATACTATTTTTATTGCATTTATGGAAAATACCCATGGCAAAATGAATGTAAAAATATGCTGTATCATGTTTAGGATGACTGTATCTAGGCTGTAGGATTCTGGATTTCTTTTTTAACCTCATATGGTTGTATTTTCTGTAGTAACTATAAACCACTTTTATGATAGGAAATAGCTGTATTAATTTTTAAAAAGACTTAATAGGACAGTGACTTTTATATTGGAAAAATAGGAAAAGAAGCACCAGAACAAATTCTGGACGTGATCAACTTAGCAGGATGATTGTATTTGGTAGCAAAAATAACAAAAGAAAAGTCAGTTCCTGCACAGGGTGGGCAACTGTCGACTGGTCCTTTTGGTAGCTCCCTCCTCTTTTAATGCTCTTGGCATTCTTGACCACCAGGGTTATAACTCCGTCCCCACTTTTTCTTGATCCTAATTGGGTCTCTCCTTCTAAGATGGTTAGTAAGTTCATAATATTCTTATATGCCCTTTACTTCCTGATAGCACTCTGGCAATGTAAACAACATTGTGAAGGTGTATGAGTTGACCTCATTAGATGGTATGAAACTATTTATTTAAAAGAACTTAAACCTTATACCTCAATGAGGTACACATGGATACCTCAATATAGTATAATTTGTAGTAAAAATTAATACGTAAATGCAAAATCATCTATTGGCTTCTCTTGTACACCTTCCGTCCCATTAAGGGTACAGCCTATCTCCCTGCTTGTTGACTTTGGGCTTGGCCACTTGATTTATTCTGACCAAGGAAGTATTAGCAGATATAAAGAAAACAGAAGCTTGAACTGTGCTTGTGTGGTCGTCTCAGCCATTGCCATAAAAGGAATTTAGCAAGATTATCTCACCGGTCCAAAGAAGATAAGAGACATGTGGAACTGAGCTGCTCCCAGATGAGCCCTGCTCCAGTCAACCACCCAGGCATGTGAGCAATAATAAATTATTGCTATTTTGAGCCACTAAGTTTAGAGATGCATTGTTTTTTTGTTGTTATTGTTGTTTTATTTTGAAAGAGAGAAAGAAAGAGTGGGAGAGAGGCAAAAAGAGAGGAAGAGAGAAAATCCCAAGCAGGCTCCACGTTGTCAGCATGGAACCCAATGAGGGGCTCAATCCCACAAACTGTGAGACCTTAATCTGTGCTGAAATCAAGAATCATTCTCTTAACTGACTGACCCACCCAGGTGCTCCTAAAGATGCATTGTTATACTGATATAGAAATTGTTACTGGTAAGTGGGATGCTGTAGTTATATATGTATATATTTAGAATTGGGAAGTGGTAGGTTCAGAAACCTGTTAAAAGATATAAGAGCATTGTTACAGGATGCTTTAAAATTTACAAGCTGTGTTATATGTTACATGATAGTACAGTGACTAACTGTCACAGTTTGTCTGGAACTGAGAGGTTTCTTGGAATGTGGGACATTTAGTGCTAAAACTGGGAAGGGTCATGGGCAAATCAGGATGAGTTGACGACCATGTGAAATGTTGAAACATTTGGTAGGGTTGTCTGGAGTAAAATGTAATGTGGTAAATGGACCTTAAAACCTTGTCCACTTGAGTAAGACGATAGCGAGGTACATATCAAAATCATGAGAGGTGCATTGTAATACTATTCTGCAACTCGTAGGATCAGGGAAGAATTGTCCACTTTGCAAGCAGAATTGCTGGCTTGGAAGCTAGGACTTTTTCTCATTTCTAGACTCTTCTGCCAGCAAAATTTCAAAACAAAGGTGCAGACCGTGAGATATATGCCCAGAGTAAAAACCAAGTCAAGGATGTGACCCCAATACCCTTCTGTTAAATTCTCTACAAGTGATAAGGTGGTTTCCAGTGGACACTTTCACAGGCAGTAGGTCTCCTAGAAAACATATGGGCCAATATGCCCAAAACACAAAAAAATTAAGTCTGGAGAGAAAGACATTTACCTCCAAGAATTGTGGAATCAGATACATAGAATGCCCACAAGGTATTTGAAAGACATATCTTACAAAAGTGCCATAAATCTGAACTGAAAGGTACTAATGCTGTTTTAAATCATAAAAAAAAAAAAAAAAAAAAAAAAAAGTTTCTGGGCTCCCAACTTGCTGCACAAAGAAACAGTCTCAGAAAGGGAAAGATGTTTCATTGCCAAAAAAAATTCATTTTACGATGCTGTCTTCAAATATGATGAAAGAGGATGAAAAACACGTGAAGCAGCTCTGAACACACTGAGCTCAGGCCAGGAACAGACCTCCCCTTGGCCTATTCACAGACGGTGAGAATAAATGCTTGTTCTAAGCCACTTAATATTGGGATGGTTTGTTACAGTCAGCAACAGCTGGCTGACACAAAGCCCTTTTTATATGCTCACAAATCAATGTGAGACTCCATCCCTACTTAATTTTTTAATTTTTTATTTTCTTTTTTAATGTTTATTTATTTTTGAGAGAGAGACAGAGAGACAGAGAGTGAGCGGGGAAGGGGCAGAGGGAGGGAGACATAGAATCCGAAATGGGCTCCAGGCTCTGAGCTGTCAGCATGGACCCCGATGCAGGGCTCAAACTCAGGAATCGTAAGGTCATGACCTGAGCCAAAGTCGGCCGCTTAACCAGCTGAGCCACCCAGGCACCCCTCCATCCCTACTTTAAAGGAAATTTAAAGGTGATAGAAATAACAGACGCCTCCAAGAACAGCATATCTTCTTGTTCTAATTGCAAGATGAATATTTAATACATATTCATTGACTTGGTCTATAGCTTAAGGTTGCTAAGCTGTATTTTGGAATATGGGACAGATATGCTCCGTATCTTAATATTATTGTAATATCTGGGGAATGTGGCCCATTCCTTGTATGATTGATGCTAAAAGGTAAGGTGGAAATTAGAAGTAGTAAAGCATATGTGATATAAATCAAAATATTCTGCTGTAGTCAATCACATGGCAAATAGCTTATAATCTTGATATGATATTTGGTTATGTTTTCACATTAGAAAGAATGCCTCAATAAGGTTTAGAGCTCCAAATATTATGAAAATGTCAAGGTTACAAATAGACTCAAAGTAATTATAAATTATAGAATTTTAGTATATAAAGTGAAAAGCAAAATAAACACATAATTAGATGATTGAGCAAAATGCTTTTGCTATGTTTTAGAAAATAGGTTTTACATGTGAGTAATAAAAACTAATAAAAACTACTAATTATTATTTTATTATTTTAATTAATGTTTATGGTTTATTTTATTTCAACTACTTTAAAATAATGCTTTCCGTTTTATATTTCCAGAAATTGCATCTCTATAGTTTTCAAAGCAGAACGATTTCATAGCAGCATTAAAGACAAAAAAGTTGACATGCAAAAAAACGAATGAATGAAGTTAATTTTTCACTTATCAAAAAAGAATTTCCCACTATTCCAGTTATAATACACATTGAGTAATCAGTCAAAGCCATTTTTTGAGTGCTTACTTGGGGCAAAGCACAGGGGGAATATATAAATGTTTCCTTATCCTTTTAAATGTCATTTAAATAAAAGAAGCAGAGAGAAAAAGAAGCGAAAAGTTGAAATCCCAAATATTAGAAATGTATTGTATAAATATAAATTTCATTTGTAAAAACTCACTAAAACATCTGAAGAATAATTGGAGTGAATAGAATTCAAGGAAACTTCCTGAGGTTCTCAGAAAATAACTCTGGTTTATAAAAGTAAATGCATTGCTGATTAATGCCATTCACTCTTTTCTTAAATACGTAACATACAATCACCTCCATTCCCAGAAAGTACATTTTAACTTCAGTCTCTAACAACAGAACTCAGTGACTGTATAATTATGTGATTCAATCAGGGAATAACCTTCTTACCAACTTTCTTATTAATTCACTTCTGCTTCACAATTGGAGAAGCCATCAACCTTCCTATGAGAGCGGCTCTGTCTCAGAATAGTGAGAACTTTACCCTGAGAATTGACACCTAGGCTACACTGGTCTAGAGTTACTGTCTGGAGACACTTGCATCATTACCACTCATCTATCTGTTCATTGCATAAACCTTCACTTTGGCAATGAGGAGGCTAAAAATAGCCAAACATCCACAAAAATATTGTTCCGACTTCATACTCCACTAGTCATCAAGTAAAATGATCTTGTCGTCACTCTGTTGAAAATAAAAAGGGAAACACTATTTAGATTTAACATGCCCAAGCTCCACTTTGCCTCCTCTGCTCTCACCTCCCACCTACTCTTCCTCTGATTTTTTTTTTTTCTCTCGGTAAATGTCACCACGATCTACCGCACTGCCTAAGCTGAGTACATCACAGTCATCTTTGCTTTTCTGTCATATATCCGGGTTCAGATAACTTAAAATTATCTTTCTCTGTATTTTTAACTTTCATTTCCACTGTGCCTGGCCCATCATATGAATTCAATAAATTATAACTGTTACTGTACACTCCTCAGCAAGGCCCTTTGCTGCAGTCTACTTTCCTAATCTCATCTTTAGCTGTATCGTCTCATGCTCACTGGACTGTACAGTGTTTCCTAAACATGTACTTTCAGACAGTGATTTTGCACAGGCTCGGAGCTCTGTTTGGGCTGTCTTCACCCAGTTTTTCTACCAGGTGAACTGCTACTCAATATCAAATTCGCAGCCTACATGAAAATTAATGACATTTAATTAATGACATTCCCTGACATTTAATGAACTCCCTGATTATGTTCCTATCAAGTTTTCTATCCACTTTTATTTATTTATTTATTTATTTATTTATTCATTCATTCAATTTTAGAGAAAGAGAAAAACAGAGAGAGAGAGAGAGAGGGAGAGAGAGAGAGAGAGAGGTAGCATATGAATTGGGAAAGGAGCAGAGGGAGAGAGAGAGAGAATCTTAAGCAAGATCCATGCCGGGCATGGAGCCTGACATGGGGCTCTAACTCACAACCGTGAGATTATGACCTGAGCCAAAATCAAGAGTTGGACACTAACCAACTAACCAGAACATCCTCAAGTTTTCTGTCCATTTTTACTATGTCACTTGTCACTATGCATTTTAAATGTTTACTCTTGTTTCCTATGATTGCATCCTGAGAGTAGGAGTCATGTCTGATTTATTTTTGAATTTCCAGAGAATACCAGAGTGCTTCAAATAGTAAAGGTGCTCAATAAGCTGTTGATAGTTTTCTGTCCTCTATGCAAACATTAAAGATCTCATGATTTATAAAAGACTTGAATGTAATAACGGTGTCTGTGCCATGCCAGGTGCAGAAGTAATCGTCATTTGGAACCACAGATGATAGAAATTTTCATTAGGCCACTTAAAGTGCTATAGATGCAGATAAGTCTGCCAAATTTATCATATAAAAATACAGCACCTGCAGTTAAATTTGAGATCAGAGAGACAATAAGTAATTTTTAGTATAAGTGGGTCTCAAATATTGCATGGGACATACTTACACTAAAAATTTGTTTAGTCTCTGTCTGACCTTCAAATTCACCTGGGCATCCTGTTTTTATCAGGCAATCTTACAGGTCAAAGGGAAGTAGAAAGTGTACAATGGACGATAAGCAGTAATTATGGTAACTATAAACCCTGGTTTGCCCTCAGGAGGACTGGTTTACATTTACTGTCTTCATTAACTTTCTCACTTCATGATCATTTCCACTTAGACCCTCAAATATGACTACATTTGGATGTGGATTATATGATCACAGCATGTGTCAGTAGTGGCTCAAATCATTATTTAGCAGAGATGACAAGTATAATATTGTGATTAGTTCTAGCAATACACTGTTAAAATTATTACAAACCCAAACGTTCAACTTTGACAGCAGAGGAATGCAGTTGGAAGAGTGACATTTCTGGACAGAGTGAAAAATGGTGGATGGAATTGGAGACGCTCATTCAGCTGATATGCGAAACAGAGGGTAAGTACTGTCATGTATATTATAATGTTGAACAGGGTGTAAATAAATGTATTGGATGTCACTTTAGCGAGGGCGGGGATAGTAGCAAATTTAGAAGGCAGGACCGTTAGGACCCTAACTACCTGACCTTTTCAACCTCTCTAGTTTCCCCTTGCAGCATTTTCCCTCTTGTGCAATCTGGTTCACTTACTTTGTCCCTCTTTTGGTTTCCTGAATGCAACTGTCTGCCTCCCTCTTCAGAACCTGCACATGTGGTGTTTGGTGTTCCTTACTCTGACCAGTCTTTCCTCCCCTCCTTTCCTCTGGGCACCCTCCATTACTGTCCCCCCCCTTCCATTTAATTTCCCTTTTATGCTATAGTACTTTTTAAAAAATTTATTTGTTTTGAGAGAGAGAGAGGGAGAAAGAGAGGGAGGGACAGTGAGAGAGGGAGAGAGAGATCCCCAAGGAGGCTCCGTGCTGTCAGCACAGAGCCTGACTTGGGGCTTGATCCCACAAACCGTGAGATCATGACCTGAGCTGAAATCAAGAGTCAGATGCTTAACCAACTGAGCCACCCATGCACCCCACATGGGTGTCTGCGTGTGTTTGCGTGTGGGTGAGCCCCTGGAGGATATCAGGTTTTCCAGCTAAACATTAACTTTATTTCCCTTCTCTAATATTTATCTCCATTTATAATAATGTATTTGTGCTGTTATTTGGTTATTCTATATCTTCTCTACTGCACTTTCTATGATTTCAATGTATTCAACACATCTAGCATGAAATAAATACTCGTAGCAAGTATGTGTGACTATAGGGAAAGAGTTTAATAGAAGTAAAATTTAATAAAGACTCCAGCTGTCCAGATGCAGAATGGGCTGCCTTTAAATTACTGAGCTTGTGATCACTTGACATTTTTAACCAAAGGATGAATGACCATCTGTCAGTGACAAGGATGTTCCAGAAGGTTTATACAAAAAATGGAGTGGGAAGTTGATGGCCCCTAAAGTCTTTTCTGACCTTTATATTCTGTGACTTACAAATGAACTTTACAATACAACTTGCTTATAATATAGAACTGCCAGTATTTTTCAATCTTAATTATCCTGAAATATGAATAGAATGAGACCCACTGATTATTGAACATTGAATTTCTGATAAATATTGATTAAGTCAGTGAGATTGAGAGATGGTTTTCTTTTTTTTTTTTTCTTTTTCAGGGAAGGATTTGAAGGCACGCTTTAATTCATGGAGGTGCCAAGTGGAAGTTTGCGGTAGATTGAGATTTAGAACTCAAGATTCAAGAACTCTCCTTTGCATATCGGATAGTGAGTTTCTGAATTCTTTAATCTTTCAAAGCCTAAGGAAAAGAAGCCTAAGGAAAATAATGTGAAAGCATTCTCAATTTCCTAAGGTAAAGTAACCTCTACATCCAGCCAGGATGGGGCTTGAACTTAAAACCCCAAGCTCAAGAGTTGCATGCTCTACTGACTGAGCCAGCCAGACACCCCTAGCAAATGCTTTTTAAATATTAGTGCATTAAGCCCTGATAAGAAAGAACCCTCCAATAGAAACGCTTTTAAATTTTAAATTTACAGAAGAGGAAACTAAGATAAATAGGTATTTCAGATAAATAGATGTTAAGTCAGTTGACTGAGGCCATAGGTTGTAAGTAGTGAAACTAAGATTTGAACCAAGTCTGGTTGCAGCTTGATACTGTTAATCATTGTGTGATGGCAACTGCAGTTGTAACAGTACAGGAGGATAAGAGTGAAAGTATCTTGCCCCATTCCTTCCTCTTGTCTTTTACCACTTCTTAGAGGCAAGCATACTTAGCCTTTGGTGTTCTAACTATGTCTTGTAGATATCACCATAACTTTAAGCACCTTTAAATGCCTTTATTTACCATTTTTTTATGTGTGCATTGAACACACTACTTGTAATTCTTTTTCAACCTCCATCCCCATATTTTTGTTACTTTGTTCTGGTTATTTTAGTTCCTTCCCTTGATCGTTTAGAAAATATACTTAAATATCAAAATTTGATCCATCAACTTGAGATACTTTTAATCTAGATAACCCTTCTCTTTTCTCCTCTTCTTTGTGAGCCAGGACATTATATTATCAAAATTTACATAAATTCCATTTTTAAAAGGAAACATAGTTGCTTTAAAAGCTAAAAACCATTTAAAAATAATTGTCAAATCATGTTTATATAATCATTATTTAATTTAGAACCAAATACTGTGAAAAACCTATAATCCAATGCCATTAAAATCTGAGATCATTTTAACTTCTTTCCTTAAAATTGTTCAAAATTATGCTACATTTTTCTTTGCTTAAATGAAGACCAATGCCTTTATTATACAGCTCTAAGGATTTTCTGTATTTTATTTACTTTATTAAAGAGATATTATAATGGCCCCCTGATTCATTGGTCATATATTTCAAATATTAGATTCAATTTTATAAGTAATCATTGCAACAGAGTTTACAACATTGTTATTTCCTACAACAATATCAGTATTTATACACATAAATATACATAAGTGAATCACTCTTTATACTTAAAGATTTTTACAGATAGGCATAATTATATATTTGTATAATAGGAAAAATTATATAATATTATTATATATGTAAACATAAATTATATCAGTTTGAAATTTGTCAGTGTTATATAACATGTGGTCTTAGTTCTTTAGTTAATAGGAACCATTGATATGCCTATGATAATTCTTTAGTCCCCAAGGAATATAAAATAATTATACCAAGAACCCTATTGAAACAATTTTAACACTGAGTTACCCTTTCCTCACTAGGTCAGCTAGTCGTCTCGACAAAACCAGTAATTCTGAGACTTTTATCTTTTTTAAGATTTTTTTTTTTTGAGAGGGGGTAGGGGCAGAGAGAGAGAGGGAGAGAGAATCTCAAAAAGGCTCCGCATTCAGTGCAGAGCCTGTAGTGGACCTCAATTCCATGACCCTGGGATCATGACCTGAGCTGAAATCAAGAGTCAGACACTCAACCAGCTGTCACCCAGGCATCCCAGTAATTCTGAGACTTTTAAACAAACCCAGTTCACTTTGTCCAGTACATGAAGATATTATGGTTGCTTACTGTGGTTCTCATTTAAATTTTCAAGGGAACTTTTTAGTGTATTCTCATCATTAGATGCAACTTTTTTGTCCGCTTCTTATAATGGTGTTGAAAAAGATAGTAAATATTCTGAATGGCCTAGTTACTGAGATTTGTTAAAGGAACATGGACATGCCTCACTCACAAGTTTATATCTTTCCTATCCCACCTAACGGGAGGATCCAGGAGAAAAAGAAAAGGGGAAAGACACATAATTAGTAGGATGGCAATAATCTAAGGAAAGCAACGGAAAATGATGTCTCCTGTACTAATGTAAATCTATTAAGAGCATACATATTTTATTCATATGGACAATTATATTTCCCTGGATATTTTGCTATTGGAGTTACTCAACATCTAATTTTTTTTTTTTTTTTTTGGGACAGAGAGAGACAGAGCATGAACGGGGGAGGGGCAGAGAGAGAGGGAGACACAGAATCGGAAACAGGCTCCAGGCTCTGAGCCATCAGCCCAGAGCCCGACGCGGGGCTCGAACTCACGGACCGCGAGATCGTGACCTGGCTGAAGTCGGACGCTTAACCGACTGCGCCACCCAGGCGCCCCTCAACATCTAATTTTTTAACATAATTGTTTCCATCCCATTTGAAATATTCAGATTTGGCCAACTATACCATAATAACATTAAACATGCATGTAATATTAATACTAAAATTTTAAATCTTAAAACAATCAATATATTCCTGTGAAAATTTTGGTCCAAATAATTTAAAAGTGACTTAGTATAAAACATAAGATTGTATGATAGAACGGAACATTCTATCAAAGGCTTTAAAATAATAAAATGGTGAGTAAAGTTTGCGTTAGAGGTAAACATGAAGATATTCTTATATAATTACTGTGGGCATAATCATGCAAAAAATAATGAATGTCTACAAATGGAAAATATCAACATTCACTGAGTAATCAGAAAGTATTCACATCCATATATTTTCTTGGGAAATACCGAAATAAACATCTACACTGCATATAGAGTAACTGCATACACTGCACACACAATATTGTCTAATATTTTATTATCAGTATATTAATCACTGGCCAAGCTGCCATTGCTTGCAGACATAAATTACTTGTATAAAGTTTATGCAAAATAGTGAGCTCCTTCATCAAGGCTTGGATCAATGTTTCTAGAGACAACTGTGCTAAGGTGATAACTATTACCCCATTCACAATTCCAATCACCTGTACATCCATAACTTTACCCCAAACTGATGGTGTTTAGCATGATGGACATTTGGGGGTTTTACTAAAGTGTTAAATCAATATATGGAGTGGGAATAGAAAACAGTAAGGTTTTAACCATTGATTAAACCTTAAATAAATTCCTCAAATTTTTATGGGAGGATGCCATTGACTTCAGTAACTATTCTGGAAAAAGGCAAGGATATGCAAATACTTATATGAAGAGAAATGAGAGCAACCAAGTTTTATGTATGCTTACTTTGTTAAGAAATAGAGAAAATGTTAGATATATTCTCATGTTGGAAGGAAATGATTATTTTCAGCTGTGGCCCTGAAAATGTATTTTCCTATGATTTTAACCTATTATTCTAAAAACTGTCTTGTTTGACAATATCTATCAAACATTTATTGCCAGATAGAATGATAATAGCATGAGGGTGAAACATACCTGCATCGAACATAGTAACTGTTAGATAGCATTAAAGCCCCCATAGAAAAATAGTCTACAAAATCTTTTATATAACACTTTCTTTTGAGTTGAGTTAATCTTAAAGTAGCTAGAATGTTTAAGAACAAGAAAAGGTAAAAAGGTGTTATTCATAAAGGAAATAAGCACAATTAAATATAATCAATTTGAAAAGAAGACAAATATAAATACTTAAGGAGGAATGAAATATAAATAGGCTCATATATTGGAATAAGATGGGAATCATGATTTCCCTGAATCTAAGAAAATGTTTATTGGGTTAAGGACAATTTTGAAAGGGGAAGTCAGTCTCAGGCAGAGAGCAAAGAAACGAATATTGCAATGCTTATTTTAAATACGAATCTTACAGAGGGGTGGATAATCACACAAATCAGTGCTATATTGTCTTCTTACTTTACTCTTGGTCTTTTGCTACTGGCATCTTTTGTCACGGGGAAGTTAATGTTATTTATGTTTGAGAATACATTTCTTCTATTTAAAAGTCCTCAGTGGTTCCTTACTGCTTACAAAATAAGTCTGAAACTACAGAACAAGGCAATTGTAAATGTGACTCCAGTTTTCTTTCCAATTTCATGCTCTCTGTATCACCAATAAGTCCAATATTGGGGGTGCCAGACCACCCAGGTACTTTGAACTGAGTGCCATTTGCCAGAACAACAGGCATTTGTATTCACACTCTCCCTTGACTTCAGCCTTCAAGGCTCTCAGAACAAATGCCACCAACGTCTGCCTCTTTCTTAGATGAAGCAATCACTAGAATAATACAATCTATTTGTTTTGAAGATATATCTGTATCTGTTAATGTATTTAATCTGTAAGGTCCTAGAGGCCTTACATGCTGCTTTATTCATCTTCATAACTATGTTTTTCAGGCTCAGTAGAAATTCGATAAATTCTTTTCTAAATGAAGGCTGATGTTATAAGCTATTTCTTTATTACTCTCTCTCCAAACAGACCAGTTTCTGTGTGTGTGTGTCTTTTTAATAGTGTGCTTAGATTTTTATGACCATACGTTAGCAGACTAAAGGATTTTAATAAAGATCTATTAACGTGCAACTTAAAAGAAAAATCAAGGTTGTGTATCCAACTAGGTTTTCTTTTTAAAGGAATGGCTTTCAAATTTTGTGATTTAAGGTTAAGATATCAGACATAAGAGAGTTGATACCCTCTTTTTTCTCTTGTTTGTTCCAATATATTTATTTGCTTGATAAGTATTAGAGATATTCTTTGTCCAATTACATGTTTTATTTCCAATTGAATATACATTTCCAAAAGTTTAAGATGTTTTCCAAATATGGGACTAAAGTTTTTGCAAACTCACATAATTGAATGTGAGGAAATCAGGGAAGTTCTTAGGCATACACACTTAAACACACAAACAGGTACACATAAAATTTGTTTTTAGATTGTTAGCATATTAGGAACCCAAAAACACCGATAATGAATAAGATATAGCAGTTTGTTAAGGTGAATATTCAAGCATATATAATTATAAGAATATGGTAAAACCTTGGTTTGTGAGCATGATTCATCCTGGAAACATGCTTATAATCCAAAGCACTTGTATATCAAATTGAATTTCAAGAACCATTGGCTCAGTTGTGATCACGTGATGTTTGGCATCATGTACTACTCCTATTGCAAGACATCACTCATATATCAAGTTAAAATTTATTATAAATGTTTGCTTGTCTTGTGGAACACTCGCAGAACAAGTTACTCGCAATCCAAGGTTTTACTGTAATTCATGTAGTTTGTTATATTATAAATTAATTTTCCCCTCTAAGTTTTCTTTTTTACATGTATAACGGATACTCATGTCCTTATAAGTTGTGAGTTGTGTGTGTATATACATATGTATACATGTGTGTGTGTGTATAATTAATCATCACGCAAGTTGTATACATACATTGTTATTCAGCACCCAAACACCCATGACATTATGTCAGATTTCTGATGAAAGAAAATTATATTTTCAGTATATTTTCAGGAAATATTTTATAAAGAGTGATTTTATATCTACAGTCTTGCCTCTAATCACAGATTGTATTTTGCTCATGCCCATAATTTTTGAACAATAATTTTAGAGCAACATCTATATGTCATGTCATTTGTATATACTTAACAGAGTCTGTGATTAAAATTACAACAATATATTCTGCTTAACATTAAAACAGTGTAGTTCTTAAGGAGTTATTGGCAAGAATAGAGCTTGGAGTGAATGCTCATTCAAAGAAAAAAGCTTTCTTCTCTTCCATTTTTCTTTTCTGTCTCTTCAAGTTTTGGTAGATTTGGGGTGTCCATGCTATAATTTAGCATCTTCTTTTTTTTTTCACATTATTTTCCAGTGAACCTACCAACTGTCTGCCTGCTGTCTTATTTTATTGTAATTTATTTTTCTTAAAACACAAACCAAACCATGTGACCCCGCTGTTTAGAGTCCCTCAGTAGTTCCTCAGGGCTAACTGGGATAAAAGACTCTCTTCAGTCTGGTCCTGCCTGTCTTCTAGCCTTATCTTTCAACATTTGTTCACCAGATGCTCTGTACTTGGGCTATTTGTGGGTCCTCATTAAGCCATGCAATTTCACCTTTCCAAGCCTTGCCCCTTGTTATCTTAGAAAACTGTTGTGCTCTTCAAGATGTAACTCAAAATGCTGTTACTTGCTTTCTTCCTCTGTCATGTGTATGTGTAGCCCAGTTGCCATCAATCTATCTTTATTTTATTAGTGGTGTATATATATGACCCATACTTGACTGGGAATGCCTCTACATCTTTGCGTCTCCTTAGAACAATACTGTACTTAGTGTAAAAAGATAGAGTCACTGACATTGGGGTAAATTAACTATTTATCTCACAAAACAATTGCCACTGGTGTGTTTGGACATGATTAATTTAGAATATAGGATGTTTGCTTCTACCTCTTTTTCATCACCTACATGTAGGAAGACTTTCTTTACACTGGATCTATCGCCTCATATTTGTTTGCAAGCTTCTAAATTTTCAAATATGTAAATATTCCTCCCACTTTGCTGACAATTATGTATTTAAACTCAAATTCAGTGAGTCAGAAGCAATAGAATGATATTATCATAAATATGTATACATAATATATGTTATATAAAACTTGTATAGGTTATATACACATAAATATTATGTATATATAATATGTAACACATACCACACACATATACAACATACACACATCACATCACATGAAACCATATGTGTGTGTTATATAAATTATTGTATATATATTTACATACACTTATCTTTCCAATAAATTTATGAGGACTAGATATATTCAAATTAAAAAGCTATGCAAATATCTAGGATATAATAGCATGGACTATAAATGTGGAAATTGACAAGCTAATTGAACCATAACAGAGGCAGTGCTTAATATATTGTAAAAATAGAAACATATATGTATATATATAATTTGTCATAAATATACCTAATACTTTTTCCATTATTTCTGCATGTTAAAATCCACCATATTGTTAAAATGTTACTAAGTTCTTAAAGATGTTTATACTATAGTTTGTAACTATTGTCTGCATGTATGATACTGCCTCTTTAATTATCGTGATCCAAACATTTCTCTTCAGTGTCTAGATATTATTCTTAGATTCACATTTTGAAAGTCAACGTAAATAACGTCTGTTTTGACCAATAGCATAAAGTTGCTTTGAGCTACTTACACAAAACGTTTTCAATATTATTTAAACCAGTGGTTTCTAAGCGGGGGTGATTTCACTCTCAAGCAGACACAGAAAGATGTCGATTTTGATTGCCACAACTTGGGGAGGGGGTGCTACTGACATCGAGCGGGCTGAGGCCAAGGCTGCTGTTCTGTAAAACATTCTACAAGGAACACTTGACCCAAAATGTCCCCACATTTGATCCAAAATGTTGCTGTTGCCAAGGTTGAGAAACCCTGGTTTAAGCAAGTTGTGTTCAGTCCCTACATTTGGAGAATCAATGAAGACTATGAAAAGAAGTAGCCCAAATGCCCATGTGACCTAAGTAGCCTTAAGTAGAATCCAGTTCTGTTATTATTTTGTATTTCAAAATCATTTTTTAAAAACTTTCAAAGCCTCCACCCAAGTAATGCTCTTTTCCGTTTCTTTCTGAATTTGTTGATTTGGGGCCCATAATCATATCTTAATAATTCTTTACACTGGGGTCAATTCTTTTTGTTCAGGTCCATGACAGATGCATCATGTAATAAATCATACATGCCTGTGTTCAGCGAGACAGGTTTCCACAGAAACCTGTTGTAATCCACTATTTCCCGAAAGACAGCTTGTATAAAGGGTAGAATAGAACCAGGGAGCTAATCTAGTCCCTCTGGCCTCTCTAGGCAACAGCCTAACTAAATTATGCCATGTAGATTAAATAAATAAATAAATAAATAAATAAGCAAGCAAGCTATCCTTAGAAAAAAAACATTTCCTACTTTCTTTAGCATCCAGTTCAACTCAGTTGAAATGATTGAGGCAGTGTATAAGTGCGAAGGAAACTAGGAACACTGACATCCTTAATTTATTCTCAAAATAAGATGTGGGATAAAAGGTACTAAACTAAATGATTTGTTGCCATGACACCAAAGTATTAGGAGTAAACTCTGAAAAAGTTGCTCTGTTAAAGTCCATTGCAAATTATGTTCCATTTGGAGTTAAAAATATGTTCTGAGTCTCACTCTCAGTATACTTGTAATTAGCTTTTTAATCAGTTTATTAAATATGACTCCTAGTAACATTTGTAATTCCATTTTAGATCTATTTCTGTGAGGAATTTCACATAAAGTCCCATTTATATATGTGTGTGTGTGTATCTTGGACTGTGCATATATATGGTACATGTATGTGTGATATATATTTGATATGTATGTGTGTGGATATATATACTTAAAATTGCTATAAATATAAATACTTACAAATATAAACTTTCATCCCCCTGAAGAATAACTGTACAATGAGGGATGCTGAACACTTGTGTTATAGTTATTTATTCCTTTACGGAAAACCATATACTGAATTAGCTGGGAGGTAGCTTTGTGGTACATATTGAGTTACATTTTTTGTTTGTTAATTCATACATTTTAACTAAAAATGAAGCCACAGAAGGTATTTTAAGACAGTATTATTAAAAACCCTAATCTTCATTGAACGAGGGATAGTTTTATTTCAGTGAAAACAAATATTTTAATCCATATTACCTGCCTTCAAGGAAGATATAATTTGTTGCAGTATATTGTCAACAAACTATTTTAAGACAAGTCAGAATAAAGAATATCTTACAATAGAGTTAGAAGTAAAATGCAATAAGATGGAGTAATTGTATCTGATTGGGCTTAAAACAATCATTATTACAAAGATGACTTTTGAGCTAGGTTTTGAAGAATTAGGAAGATTTCCATAAATAAAGGATAAAGGTATCAAGATGCAGTTTCAGGCAACACATCCCTTCTTACAATCAATTAAATTTAGCTTCTGATTTAATGCATTTTGTTCTCTATAAACTTTCAATAAAAATGTGAGATCATAGTTTATCACAGTCTGATCCAACTTACATGAGGCTAAGTTCAGATAAATTGTCCTAGCCTCTGTACTTTAATTTTTAGAATACATACCATTTGTCACCTAAGTTAGCTCATAGTAAAATAGTAATAAATTATAATAATTTCTAAAAGTAGACACTTTGACTTTAGTTTCCCATGACAAAAGCATGTATTTTTTGTTGTAGTGCGGTTAGTAAATTTATTTCTCTTTGTTTCATTATGGTCTCTAAGCACACAGACAAGAATCTGTATAGTTTTTTTTCAGTTTACATATGATATAGCAGGCAAAGTAAGGGTGGAGTGGTCAGTAGAAGTGAGATCGTGCAAGGTTGTACAATTAAGTTAAAAAAAAATCTAAAGTTAATGCTAAGAGTGGGTGACTTTACGTCCCACAAAAGATAACAGATGACATTTGACTGCTTCTACTAGTCCTTACTAAACTGTGTACTAATTTATGTGACCCTCCCAGGTAACAAAAATGTTGTAATCCAATTATGCACTAACCAATGTCTACTGTTGGGCATTCTATCCCCCAGAGGATGGGCAAAGGGAATAACTCTCCTTATAATTCCTGTTAACAAGTCTCCTAGTATGCTAGGAACCAGAGGGATCCGGTTCCTCTGCCAGGCAACATAACCTTTTCTGCTAAGTGTCAGGAAATATTCCAGCCTAACCACCTGCAAAATTGTAATGAAGGTAGAGAATAGTATTATAATTGAATACACTTGATACTTTATTCTCATTTATTGCTCTTTTTCCTCCACTTAGAGCACCCACCCTTTCTTTCTGATTCCCTTCCACCTCACTGACCACACCATCTCTGTAATTGTGGCTGGCTGCTTCCTTTCCCCCTTCCTGAATGGTATTCATGTCCTGTGGCTATAGATACCATCTCATTACAAGATACTCTGTATCCCCATGGCTTTAAATAAATTCTATATGGTGATGACTTCCAAATGTATAGCCCAAGTTTCTGCCACCTCTCTTCACCACATACTATTTTTTCAAGTTTGGACTCCTATAGTCTACTTCTTCCTTAGTGTCACTGTGATAATATATTGCATACCTAGTAGGCATCTTAGTTGAATATATCCAATACCTAACTCTTGATTCTACTGCCCCCCCCCTGCAGTTTTCCCAATACCAGTATAACACCATCATTTGCCAGTAGCTCAGGCCAACACACTGACAGTGTTCTTGATTTGCCTCTTTTCTTCTCAACCCACAGTGAACTGATTGCCCTTTCCTATGGCCTCGACAGTCAGACTATGGTTTCAGTCTCACTGATACCATTTCTGCTGGTACAGCCTTAATGCTTCATCTCTTTCAAGGAATTGGAAATAGTCTTCTAACGGGTATCTCCTCATCCTCCTTCTACCTCGTTCTGCCAGTGTAACCCAGTTCATTTCCTCTTCAGGGTCTCTGAACTAGCTGGTCTATCTGCAAAATAGTTTTCTCTTTTACATCTTTGCATGGCTCTTACCCTCATTTATTTCAAGTCTCTGCTCAAATGAGACCACTTCAGAAAGATCTGGAATGATTGCCCTTTGTGAACTATCTTCCACCCTAATTACTTTTTCATCTGCTGTCTTTGCTTCATTTGTCATCAGAGTATTGACATTTTATTATGTATTTCTTTATATTTTTATTTGTTTGTCATCTGCCTCCTTCACTATTATTGAAGTGTTATGAAGGCAGGGATTTTTCCTGTTCCACTTCTATAGCCTAAGAACTTAAAATACTACCTATTAATATTCAGAATTATTTGTTTAGTGAATGAATGGGACATTCAAGGGATTTAGAAAGTCAATTCTTTTATGTTTGACATGACTCTGCCTTAAATCTTTACGATTCCATTGGAAGGAATATGGGCAAAATATTTAAGGATAAAGGAAGGCAGAACATAACAGCATTCTCTGATTAGTTCCACTAATGATCTTACACATTTGCCTGTGAAAAGCCTGCTTCTAAGTGAACGTTCATGTTTTATCTGTTGCCCTTATGTTTGTATTAATAGCCTTTAAAGAGTGCAACCAGACTGCCTTCTTCCTAAGAGTTTTATTTCCTCATGCTGAATGTAGGACTTTTATATTTAGAAGCACAAACTCTTCCCTAATTATATACAACCTACTGTTCTAAATTTTGCATGCCACTTTGCAGTTTAGTGCTATGCGATTTACTTGCTACCAATTTCGGTATCAGAAATTTGACATTTAGATTGCTTTTGAAAAGTAATGGTAAAGTGGATTTAGTACTGAATGAAACTTAGCATCTGCTTTCTTGGCTTCTTTTTAATTGTTTTTTTTTTCTTTCACTTACGTGTAATGATCCACCCACAATGTCATGATAATAGGTCAAATACTCATCATGACTTATAAATTAAGAGAAAATACTTTTAACCCTCAGTCAGCTAATTTTGCTGAGATATTTTTCTCAGAAAACAGAGGAATAGAATACAACTTGTATAATTTGCTAAACACCCACACATTAATTCATATTTATTAAATATATTATAATTTATAGAAAGAACGTAGCAGAAGAAACCAACGTGTATTATGGAATTCTGCCATTAGCCAGATTCATATCATGGTTTTGTGGTTTGGAATTTTAGCTAACAAATGAATTATTCCTAACTATTGAAGAGCATCACTTATATTTGTAGTCATATGTTAGGTCTCTATCTCTCTCTTCTATCTGTCTATCTATCATCTATCTATCTATCATCTATCTCTATAAATATACATATACATATAGGTATACACATACATATACATATGGGTGATATATAGAATTGTGTGTGTGAATGTAAATATGTATAAATATTCAATCAACAAAACATTCATTAAAATTCATAGCTCTTAAAGTGAACAAAAATTCAAATCCTTCCTGTTTTGCTTAATGCCTGTTCAATTCACTAATTCATAAAATCAGGTTTGTGGGCATTATGTTAAAATACTGCAAAGCCTCTATGGTAAAATATGGTAATACCTTTTAATAGGACATAAATAACAGTATTATTCAAAATTTCCCTTAGGGTGTTGCCTAATTTTAGTTAGACCATGAGGCAGCTTGAAAAAGGGCAAACTCATTAAAGGATTTCATTGTGAGTATTTTTTTAACCTGTAAAATAAGATTGAAATTACTTTATTTACAGTTTTGCCTCTGAGCTATTTTTTTCCTTCATTGTAAAAGAGAGCAGCTGGTGGTATTCCCAAATGTTAGCCTAACTTGAAACATTCTCACACTCCTTTTTGCTTGTTTGATATTATCTTTAGATATCACAGCTACATAATAAGACTGTCCTTTGGCATTTGAAAATTAAAGATGAGAAGGGCTCAAATACTTACACATTTTAGAATATGGGCAAGTGAAATTTCCCTTGCAAAAAGTCATGTTTGATATTATTCTTATTTTCCACTAATTCCATGATTTATAAGCTAAAACATTTGTTTTCTGTTTACAGACTGCAATCCAGCTTCATAGATTACCACTGTCAATTTCACATTTGATTTAAATGGGCTATATATGTTGTTGCAAATGACATGATCTCATTCTTTTTTATGGCCAAGTAATATTCCATTGTACGTATATATACTGCTCCTCTTTACCCCTTCATCTGTCAATGGACCTGGGTTGCTTCCATATTATGGCTATTGGAAATAACACTGCAATAAACATAGGGGTACATGTATCTTTTTTGAATTAGTGTCTTCATTTTCTTTGGGTAAATACCCAGTAGTGGAGGTACTGGATCAAAAAAGAATGAGATCTTGCAATATGAAAAAACATGGATGGACCTAGTACTTACGATGGACCTAAGTAAAATAAGTCAGAGAAAGGCAAATACTGTATGATTTCACTTACATGTGGCATTTAAGAAACACAACAAACAAAAGCAAACAAACAAACAAAAAAACCAGACTCTTCAATACAGAGAACAAACTGGTGGTTGCCAAAGGGGAGGTAGGCAGAGGAATGTGTAATAAAAGTGAAGGGGATTGAGTACACTTACTGAGATGGGCACTAAGTAATGTGTAGAAATGTTGAGTCATTATATTGTACACCTAAAACTAATATAGCACTGTATCCTAATTATACCTCAATTTAAAAAAAAATTACAAATAAATAAATAAATGGAAACTATAAGATTTTTTCAAAGTCAATACAAGATTTCAGGTTGTTTTTGTTTTAATTTTTTTGTACAGAACAAAACGTAATAACCTGATTCTTTCTTCAATAATTTTGTTGCTTGGTACATGTTCTTGTCATAATTTTCAATTATCTCAAATTTTATATCTTTTTTTTTTGAGAGAAGTATCTCTCAGAGTAAATTAGCTCAATTTTTTTTTATTGTGAAAGTTTAGTGATATAATTAATGATAACTGGAAATTATCTTATAAATGTCCAGGTAGAAGCACAAAACTTAGCCATTGAAATTCCATTAATTTTTATGTTATGTGAAATTTTTAAAATGTGAGTAAATACTGCCTGTGAAAGATAGAACACACTTCTATAGCACACTTACATCTTCTGTTTTCATTGAAATATAGCTGACATAAAGTGTTACTTTAGTCTTAGGTATACAACATAGTATTTGAACAATTCTATACATTACTCAGTGCTCAGCACTGTAAGCATAGTCACCGTCTATAGCTCACCTGTAACTGAGAACTGTTTCTGGTGTCTGATATTTGGCATGAAAAATGATTATAAAGTGGTGCTCCTCTTATTCCAGATCTTCTTTTATAATATGTTCCCAAAACATTTCAAGCAAACATTCAGTAAGTACAATGCAAATAGATTCCTTTCTGGGAAAAAAAAATTCAGTTGCTTGATTTAGTTTATTATTTTCCTTAATGATAAATTCTACTGTCATTAATATTTATTCATAATTTTTGACAATTTCCACGGCAGTCCTTCTACCATAGAATATTTCTCAGTGTCTCACGCCTCTTTGGCCAATTCTTACTTCCCATAAACGGCTAACCCTTATTATCAGTCTAAACCAGAAAGTAGGAAAAGGAGGGAAACTGAATGCGTCATTAATCAACACATTCTGGTAAAAAACACATTTACTTTTTTTTATCAAAGCCATCTTATGCAAATAATAATTATTACTGAATCTCTATACAAAATGGGAGCTATCCAGATGAAATACAATGTTGTTCTGGCATTAGGTGGGATATTTTTTGTTTTGTTTCCTGTTTTTGTTGTACAAGTGCAGGAAATCCACCTGAAATAGCAATCAAGGACTTATCCTACGTAATGGTAATATCTCATGGTTTGTTATGGCTTCAGGCAAGGCTTGGTCCAGTGGATAAAACAATTTCACCAGGGCTCTGTTTGCCTTTCTCCATCTCCTGAATTTGCCTTCATCTGTCATGGCTTCATTTGGTGGCACACTCTCTCTGAAGTGGGGAAATGGCTTACGGGGTCCTTATAGCAGCCCTATGTGCATACACTTCTGTACATGGTTCTTCCTGCTTAAAGTGTAGAAAGAGGGGAAAAAAATTCACACAGAAATGATTGGAATTGAATAGTTCAGAAGCCTACTAAGAATTTGAGAAAATTATTTTGGCAAAAAAACCACGAATTTGGAAGAAAAAGCTTTGATGGTTCAAGCCTAAACTCATATCATGAGCCCCCAAACTTGCATGGGAAAGTGAGAATGGCATAGTGCCAAGGACATCACGTTCAACAAAACCCACTTAAAATATTGCAACTGCGAATAATGGATAAAGAAAACTTTCCTAGATAGTGGAACTAGGGGCCTATACATGACCAAAACTTACTCAAGAAGATTCTTCCAGGGGCGTCTGGGTGGCTCAGTCAGTTGAGCATCCAACTTCGACTCAGGTCATGATCTTACAGCTCATGAATTCGAGCCCTGCGTCAGGCTCTGTGCTGACAGCTCCGAGTCTGGAGCCTGCTTTGGATTCTGTGTCTCTCTCTCTGCCCCTTTCCCACTCACGCTCTGTCTCTTTCTCTCAAAAATAAATAAATGTTGAAAAAAAGAATATTCTTACAGAAAACAGAATCACAGTTTAATCAAGGTACTTCTTTCATGTCCATGACAATGAATTCTTATATCTCCTGCCCATCAGGATTCCAAACTTGCTAAATGGTGCGCCTCTAATTTTCCCTCTACCGCGTGGAAGTGTCTATTGCAGTTATCCTGATCCTAGTATACCAGTTAGTAGGTAATTTATCTCTTAGTTCATAGAGCTTGAAAGCATTGAGTTGCTATGAATCTGTTAGGGAAGACTACCCATCTTCCAGAGACTATAAATATTGAGCTGGATTCAGTGAATTTGATGAGACTTTGGATTTTTTCCCTTGGGGGTAGAATTAGTATGTTCTATATGTGAGAAGAAGAGAGCAATGGGCTATTTGGTGACCACCAAAGCAGACTGGCAAAAAAATGCTGGTATTCACCACCATTGATGTTTTTGTCTTTTCCTAGACACACAGCTAGATCACATTTCCCCACTTATTTCAACTATATGAGTCATATAACTCTTTGCCATTGGAATGTGATGTGTATTATACCCAGGACAAGATAATTGAGAGTGAGTATGCTTTTTTTTTGTTTTAATTTTTTTCTTCTTTCTTATCTGCTGGCTATAGGTAACAGGCATTAAAGAGTGCTCTGAGGACCTAGAATATGACAGAAGAAAAGAACCATGTGTCTGAATTCCATAAAGAAGGGCCCTGGTTACACACATCAAGCTGTGATGTATACAAGAAATACACTTGTATGTGTGTTAAACCACTGCAGTTTGGTGTAGTTTGCTTTTTTGCTTTACTGATGATTGAGAAATTCAAAAGAAGAGAAATCTAGGTAAGTATACCTAGGTTTGATAAACCTAAGAGAAGAAGTACATGAAATAGAAAACAAAAAGCAATAAAAATGGAATGTATCAACTAAGTCATATTTGTTTCCTTGAAAAGACTGATAAAAAAGAGTCCATTTGGCATTCCTGATAATTAAAGAAAGAGGGAAAGGCAAAGAATAAAAGATAACTACATAATATGGAGTATTAAAGAGTAATGGAAGGTACATTAGAGAAACTTAAAATATGACCTAAAATTGTATGTCTTATCTGTTGAATCATGAGTTATATTTTCAGTGACAATACGAATGGTCATGATATTAGCCAATTGTTTATTTTATTTTCAAATGGAAAATGTCATAAATACTTTTGCTTCTCTCAGTGAAAAGTATTTTTATGGCTTTGGAAGATGTTCTCCCACAATATAAGGGCACTTTTCTGAAGCACACATTTGAAAGAAAGAAATTTAATATTTTTACAAATATAGTCAGATGTTGTAGCAAATAAACATATTTCTCCATCACTGCCTGTGAATGATTATATTATATCATTCAACAACATATTAAGCCTATAGGATAAGCTTGATGTGTTGTGGGAAAGGGAGATGAAAGATTTTATTACAAACTTTTAAGTAAATAAAAGCAAATTTTATGTTTTTTTTTCCCTACTGTTTTCCTTTATTCTTTTCAGAATGATTTACTGGGGACCAACTATATTCCAGGTGCTTTACTACGCATTAGGTTATAATATGAAGAAGATACCTGTGCTTGTGACTTCTACTATTCTCTTCTTCTCAACCCCAAATATGTAGTCTCATGCATGTAGACCGTGATGCAGGCCCAGATCTATCCTTGGCTAGATAAAGGCAATTATTCAGATACATGAATTAGAATTTTGTGACTTTAGAGCATAACTGTTTGAGTGTAAACAGTAGAGTCTAGAATATATTCTTTCATTTCTGTCCTGGATTACCTACCTTAAATGTTCTCTTGATTGTGCTTAATCTCTTCTATAGTTTTAATCACTGTGTATCAGACCCCTCTAATGCACCACATCATCAGATCCTCTACATCTTACCTGCTTCCAGGAATTTTTGCCCATTTGTTCCAAGCCAAGTACACAATGTGCTAATGAACTGTTTGAATCCTGACCAGCTTCTATGGGGGAACCATTCCTGAGCTGGTGTATCTCTCACATCCTGCCCCAGAACTTCCTACTAATGATGAGGCTTGAGATGCCAGGGGCACCTTTCACACACAGCCTGAGAATTCAGTCTGTGGAATGACACTGAAAGCAATGGGATCACTGGATCAATTCTTCTCCCCTGTTGTCTCAGGACTCCCTGAGATGTACTTGGTTGGACCTTTGAGAATGAGCTAGCATTCATGCTTGTTGGCAACCAGTGGTCAGCCCAGTCATAGATGTTTAATTGGTTTGACTGATTGACTTCCCTTTTTTCTCCCTTTCCTTCCCTAAGAATTTAGTTCCTAGTAAAGTAGTAGCATACAAGCCTTTGCCTCAGTATGAGCTTTCTAGGCAATCCAAGAAATTCTTTCTTTCTGCTGATTCTGATACATGGATTTAATCTCTGGAACCTAATAAGTCCCTCCTCGGCCCTTGACCTCATCAGACTATCATTATAGGTTGAGTTTTCATAAAGTTGTTATGTTTAGGGCCTCTTCTAAAGCCTAGTGCCTAGTATATCCACATGACTTACTGATATAATTTTTTTATTTTTTTTTAATTCTTGAGAGAGAGAGAGAAAGAGAGAGAGCAGGTAAGGGGCAGAGGGGTGGGGGACAGAAAATCTGAAGCTGTCAGTGCAGAGCCAGATGCAGGGCTCAAACTCACAAACCGTGAGATGATGCCCTGAGCCGAAGTCAGACTTAACCGACTGAGCCACCCACATGCCCCTGATATACATTTAAAGTCCCACAAAAACTAGCCCTACTCCAGGCTATTACACTGTCATTTGGCTTTCAACACAGTCCAACTTCTTGAAGATTCTTTACCACTACCTGCCCTTCTTTAGATCCAACTATGATATGTTCCAATACCACCAAACCATTAAAATTGCCCTTATTAATTTCCTCAGTGAGCTCTTTCTCATCACATCCAATGGATACTGTTCTGCCCCTTATTTTGCTTTTCTTCCTCACTTTAAAAAACATTGCTAGTCACTCCCGCTTCCAATAAACACTGTCTTCCCTTGTCTTCTCCAAAACCATGCTATCTGGACTTTTCTTACCATTCTTTCCCAGATTTAGTTTTGACTCTTCCCTACATACTAATTACTTTGGGGATCTTAATTTTTCTCTTCTCCATCCATATATGAATCCCATGTGATGTTATATAGCCCCTATGATATTTATTATCTATTTAAAGTTGATTCCCAAATAAATACATAGAGTTTATGTTTCTCTCCTGATTTCTAAATATGTATACCCAACTATTAGCATCTTTACTTGAAAGGTGTCAAATGGAAACACTTTTGAGTATGTGTAAAAGAGAACTTATCCTCTTTGTCCCCAAATCTTTCTTTAGTTTGCTTTCACAGTTGATGGTACTACTCTCCATCCAATTAGCCAACCCAGAAACCTAGGAATTATTCTTGTTAATTTCCTTTTCTCAATACTGTCTCAGATTTGGTCAATCACCAAGTAAACTAACTTTGATTTCTAAAAGTCTTTCAAATATATTACTTCTATTTCTTCCAAGTTCAAGTTCCTTGTTATGGCTCACAGAGCCCACCCTTAAACTTCCTCAGTCTCACGTATTGCCACTTCTCCTCGCATACGTGACTCCAGTCATTTAAATATTCTATAAATTCCTTGGACATCCTAAGTGTTGTAGGCCTTTCAAATACTGGTTTTTTTCGAACTGGAATATTTATTCCCTTTCAATCTTTCTCATCCTTCCACCTTGTCTTGTGGAATAGAATGTCAGAAGTTGGGTAGAAGTGTGCCTCTTCACCACCATTCTCTTATTTTTTGTTTTCTTAACCTTGTTGGGCTTAACAATTGAATCTATGGTTAATCAAGTTTGTGGCTTCTCTCATATCAGGATATTTCTTCATGAGAAATTTATTCCCAATTTTAACCTCTGCTCCTTATTTCCTTCTCACAAACAATTAAGAGTATTTAATCTTGTTTCCAATGGAGACAACCTAAAATCAGATCCAGTTACTGAATAAGTCTAAAGACTAAAGTTTAAGTTGATGTCTATTCTTTCAGTCCTATAGTAATGTTACACTGGTATTTTCAATGTAGGAATGAAATAGTACATGCAACAACCACCATATAATGTACATACATAGTAGAGAAGTAAAGTAGAAAGGTAAAAATAAAAATAAAGTATATTATACAGTAAGCTAGGAAAAAAAGAAGCTCCAGTTATATTTCATTTAACAGTCATAAGTATAGAACTGTGTTTATGGCTTCATTCCTCTGCTATACATATTACTGTGCCTTTAACATTCAGTTATATTTTCAGTTGGTGTGTTTCTTTTGCAACCAGGGTAACCTCACACTTTCATCTTTGTGTCATCAAGGTTCATTGGACTCAATGTAATGTTGAAGTTTTTTATTGCACAATTCTAATGATTTATAAAGACTGATCTCTTACAACTTTTTTATTTTAAAAAACAAAGAGGAATTTTGAAATATTTTGTAATATTTGTATTCTAGGAACTGTTTCAGCATCACTCATCGATTATTATCCCATGCTTAAAAATGACCAAAATAATAAGGAAATGGACAAAGAATGGAATCATCCAGAAGGATCATGCAAGGATCATTACTGTTTTATCATCTGTAAGTTTTCTTATTGTATTAACAAAGCATTGCATTACCTTTCACAGAGATACAGATTTCATGTTTGGAAATTTTAAAAACTTTTCAGGTGCCTGGGTGGCTCCATTGGTTGAGCATCCAACTTTGGCTCAGGTCATGATCTTAAAGTTTGTGAGTTTGGACCCTGGTTGGGTTCTGAGCTTATCACTCAGAGACTGGAGCCTGTTTCAGATTCTGTGTCTCCCTCTCTCTGCCCTTCCCCTGCTTCTGCTCTGTCTCTCTGTCTCTCTCTGTCTCGGTCTCTCTTTCTCTTTCTCTCTCTCTCAAAAATAAGCACTTAAAAATTTTCTAAAAATAAAAACTTTTCTTACTTTTATTAAATTGTTGAGAATTCAAATTTTTCAAAAAAAAATTCTGCTTGTGATGTTAGTGAAAAATAAATGACAAAAGAAGACATTTCACAATCCTGAGATAAATGCAGAGACCCATAGGAGCACTCAGATTCTAAGAATGAGGATGATACTGATTGCATTTTAATAGTCTTCATATAATGCTCTCCTAAATTGATTTTCTCAAATGGGTAAAAGGCTGAGAGATTTTTCTTTCTTTAATCTTCTCTGAGAAATAAGAATGGGGGACGGGGGGTGTATACATTTTGAGGAAAGTGTGGAATATTTTAAATAGCCACTGAGATGAAAGGGAGAGTAAGATCAACCAAAAGCAACACGGGATTGTTCGGTTTTTGTCGCTGATCATCAAAGTGTGAGTAGACCTTCCAACCTGTTGTATGCTTTTTTTCCTGCAAAAAATACTATTACAATGATGTCTTTATGCTTATTTTACTAATCCTGAGCTCTCAGGTATAGAAAAATGGACTCAGATATCCTCTCCTTACCCATTCTTTACCTCTTCCTAAGAGGAAGCAGGAACATTTGTCTTCTCATTCCCAGAAAAGAAAATCTGTTTAGTTCCAAGAGGAAAGTCTCACTCTAGATTTATAAGGTCCCTCAACCAGGAAGAATAGAGAATTGGGAAGTAGCTTTTGATGATTTCTTCCAAATTTTTAAGGTACTTGAAAGCTCACATACACAAAACTTTAGGTCTCTCAAACTTTGAGGATCCAGCTTTTCCTGTCTCTGTGCTGATAAAAACATGAGGAGTTAAGTTATTTCTGTTTCTTAAGTTCTTAGCTCCTTTCCATACATCTTGTACTTTTTGGTAACTAGGAATTTGGAATGTGGAGCTTTTATCTATAGAATGTGCCTAATGTCTTCGGGTAATCATTAACAAAGTCCATTCTCATTATCAAAAGCGATATCATTGGATCAAATTATACAGTCAGCCTAGTAAATTATACAGTCAGCCTAGAATTTTTATGGAATTATAGAATTCTGTAAAATGCTCATGTAAGTGTCAGTTTATCACTAGACAGACACCCTCATGATCACTTTAGGCAGAAGAAAATGTAAATTGGGCAAACTATTATGCTTATACAACCAGGATTAACTGATACCTTCTTGGGACAAGTAGTATAATTACCTTCTTTAGTTCAGATATTTCTATACATGGTTGTAATGAAGAGCTAACCAATATTTATTGTAGAAGTTGAGAACAGATGAATGGATTAAATTAGACAATTACCAGCTGTTACATCAAAAATTGGCTGGAAGTCATAAAAGAACCACTCAAAAGGCCCAAGAGAATTGTAGCACATGGCTAGGCACTCAGGTGTCACCCAGAAATGCCATGGCTGTGGTCTTTCTCCATATTAAAAAAGAGAGAGAAAGATTTATCAAGTGAATGAATTTGGCAAAATAATATTCAACTTTTATGAGGATTTACAAACCTCATTTCCGATCCCAGTACTTAGAATCATGGGATTTTGATAATAATCACAATTATTTTGTGCTAACAGCTATATGTAAATTGGATAGCCAGCTTTTCAAATGCCTTTATGGACTTAAAATACATATAAACTGTATCAACACTCTATTAAAGAGTTACATGAGTATTCTGAACCACTGGTGATAATGTTCTTACATTTTTGTCATTGATGATTACATTTCTGTATTTCTCTCACTGCTGATTATATCTCTAGGAGTGTTGGTTATTTCTTAGCACCACTGATTACAGAGATGCGGACAATTTGAAGTTTCCCCCATTATAATTAGTTCTCCTTTGATGGCATATTTTTCCACTGTCATTGCTTGCATAGTGTGGCACTTGTTGAGATGTAAGTGAATAAATTGCTCTTCATAAGGAAATGATCAAGTACTTCCATTTATGATGTAAATAAATAAGTTGTGATATAGGATTTTTGGTCGATCATAGTAATTTATTAAATTATACTGATACACTTCGGGGGCGTTTAGGTGGTTCAGTGGGTTGAGCGTCTGACTTGAGCTCCAGTCATGATCTCACAGCTTGTGGGTTCAAGCCCCATGTCGGGCTCTGCGTTGCTGGGCTCAGAGCCTGGAGCCTACTTCAGGTTCTGTGTCTCTGTCTCTCTCTGCCCCTCCCTGCTCGCACTCTGTCTCTCTCTCAAAATAAATAAACATAATAAAAAACATTTTTTAGGGGCGCCTGGGTGGCTCAGTCGGTTGAGCATCCGACTTCAGCTCAGGTCACGATCTCGCGGTCCGTGAGTTCGAGCCCCGCGTCGGGCTCTGGGCTGATGGCTCAGAGCCTGGAGCCTGCTTCCATTCTGTGTCTCCCCCTCTCTCTACCCCTCTGCCGTTCATGCTCTGTCTCTCTCTGTCTCAAAAATAAATAAAACGTTAAAAAAATTTTTTTTTAAAAAACCATTTTTTAATTATACTGACATATTTTGAAAGAAAGTTTTAAATCTATCAATTATTCCAGTGAGCTTTAAATAGTGACTTCAGCTTTATTATATAATAAACAAGTGTTCCAAGTGTAGGAGGCAGTATTATTTAACTCATTACCTTATTAATGGGTGCTCCAGTTTAGTCGAGACCAAGATTTAATAAAGGCTTTGAATGTGGGAAAATTTAAAGTGTTCCTTTTAACTTTAGAAATTGTGTGCTGTTTTCCAGAACCACAATTATTTGATTAAAATGACTGCAACTTGAGTATGCATCAGGGCCAAAAATTAAAATCTGAAAATTTGTCATTTACAAATGAAGACTCAACACAATGCAATTTTTGTTCATTGGGACTGTTTATAAGCTGCTGAATAATGGGGTCAATTCTTCTCTCTTTGAAGGGCATGTAAGTTCAACTCTATGGGATAATCAACTTCACTATTTTTCTATATTTAGTGTTTCAATTTTCATTCAAAGAAGTCACATTTTTTCTCAGATGGCATGTCTTCGTATAGATGCATAACAGCCTATACCAGAATATCAATTAATATAGGAGAGAATTTAGAATAAACTAGATAAAGCATTGACTATGTCCTGGAGAGTTGAGTTAATGAAACTTTGCTAAAGTTTCTTTATAATAGAAGCATTTTCACTTACATTGAGCTTCACAAGTTGTTTCTTTAGGATAGGATAATATCTGGGTTTTGGTATAAATTCCTATTAAGTCACACATATTAAAGCAGAAAGAAGCCCAGTAACTTATGTTGAATTATTTCAGTGAAAAAAATCCAAAATACAAAGTAGGTTATTCTCCCTCATTTGTTTGACAGAGCAAGCTGTCTCTCCCAATTATGTAAAACTAATGTCATGACCCAGGACACATTAAGATGTGTCTAGAAATCTCCAGTTGTAGCTCCAGCTTTAGCTCTTTAAGGGGAGATAACACAGTCTTCAATTTATAACAGTATAAAATAATAATTAATAGGTTAAAATTTTTGAATTTAATATTTGAGTTAAATATGAATTTAATATTGAATTTAAAATCTGAAGTTAATAAAATCTCCCCTATCCTACCTAATTATCTCATGATATGCCCTCTTCCCCTCAGACTTGTACTTTGCCCCACTAAGCATCTTGACTCAGGTGTCTGTTCATGATACACACTTATTTATATTCTATTTTTATTCATAGTCCATCTCGTCTCCTACTTCTGCAAGGCATCTCTGACCACATATGTCTTCTAATCCCATTGTGTTTTCCATTGTCTTCCAGCATGCTCCTGGAGCCCTGCTAGACATTAAATACTTTCCTTTCTCTTAATTCCACTGCCCTTAAGTCACTCAGAAGGTTTTCGATGATCTAAAAATGTCCTTTTGCTATAAAAATTGAACATGTAATCATAGAGCAAAGATATGGTAATTTTAATATGAAAATCCCTTCTCCTGTCTTCATTTTTCTCCACAGTACTCACAATCAGCCACCTCATACCATATGTATTTGTTTACTGTCTTCCTTTGTCTATGGGATAGAAAGCCTCTAAGTGAAGAGATTGTCTGTTTTATTCATTACTGATTCCCCTGAGCCTATGAGGGTACCTGATGTTACTCCATAAATATTTGCTGATTTACTGGATGAAAGTCAATAAAATGCCAAGGTATTAGACTAAGGAAGCTTGGTTTGGAGATCAACAAAAAATGCATCACATAGTACTTCATATTTTGGCTTCTGTCATTAATGGTATCTATCCCAAGGATGATACAACACTTAAATGATTTTAATTACAACTGTAAGTTAGGAGCCTATGATCCCTCTTTATATATAGGTTCTACCATATGTTACTTCAGGCATATTTGAGTAATTCTTCAAAAATGATTTAGCTATTCTCATCCTATCTGTTATTGACTGTTCAGTGAAGTTATGTGATAAGAGAAAAGTAATTATTTATATATTAATAATGCTGCTTACACTTATTATTTACTAAAAAGTTTTTTTTTAATATAAGTATAAGATCCTTTTGAGGGACTAGGTCTACTATTCTTACTTTGTTTTGACGCTTAAGCTGCTGATCCTCTGTGAATTTGTGCAGCACAACCTAGGGAAATCTGGCATAATTTATATTACCTTGATTGCCCTTAACTGTGCTTTATTTATGAGCCAAAGTAAAATATGCTCAAGTAAGTTCATTTTATTTGCAGAATACTAATATTCTTTTCAATAATTCAATTTGTATTGTATTCAGTATAGGAATATTAAAAAACAGGAAGTCCAAAAACCTTAAGAAGCATTATTTCAGGGGCACCTGGGTGGCTTAGTTGGTTGAGCGTCCGACTTCGGCTCAGGTCATGATCTCGCGGTCCGTGAGTTCGAGCCCCGCGTCAGGCTCTGTGCTGACAGCTCAGAGCCTGGAGCCTGTTTCAGATTCTGTGTCTCCCTCTCTCTCTGACCCTTCCCCATTCATGCTCTGTCTCTCTCTGTCTCAAAAATAAATAAACGTTAAAAAAATTTTTTTAATAAAAAAAAGAAGCATTATTTCAGTATAACTGGAATTTACATACATCCTGCCTAATGTCAAAATGGAATCTAGTAACCTTGTGTCCAGTAACTCCCAAGTAACTGTATACATTAATTAAACTTCTAGTTTCTTCCTTGGGATTATCTAGATCGATGTAATTTATTAAACAAGAGCAGCTGATTCGTCATATAACCATTGAGGAGTTCTATAAAACACTCCCTTATTGTGATTCTTTGCCTAATTTTCTTTTTAAAAATTTTTTTTAACGTTTATTTATTTTTGAGACAGAGAGAGACAGAGCATGAACAGGGGAGGATCAGATTGAGAGGGAGACACAGAATCTGAAACAGGCTCCAGGCTCTGAGCGGTCAGCACAGAGCCCGACGCGGGGCTCGAACTCACGGACCGTGAGATCATGACCTGAGCCGAAGTCGGACACTTAACCGACTGAGCCACCCAGTTGCCCCTCTTTGCCTAATTTTCTTAAGGGGATTCACTTAAGGGGACATGAGTGTCATACAATGCATACACACACACACATACACACACACACACAAGCATACACACATGTAAGACAGTAGGATGCACTTAGACATAAAACTATAAAGTGGAAATCATAGTGGTCTTCACAGTAAAGAATTATTGAAAGGTAAAGCCAACAAGCTGAAAAACTTGTTTTTGATGGTCACATTCCCCAACAAAATGGGGATGTGCAATCTTGATCCTGTACCTGAATTTTGTGGTTTAAGTGTGCATTCATCATGAAATAGGTAGTGAGTACTTCATTTTTATTTTTGACTCAAAAGGGAAAACTCAGGTAAGCACATTTGTCAGCCACACCTAAGCATCATCTGGGATCCAGGAGTCATCAGTATTAGACTCAAAGGAACCTTATCGGGTCACATTTCAGGAGAAAGCAGCACATGATTCAGGAAAACAGACTACTGTGATGAAATTTTATATGCTCATTATCAGTGCTTATTCCCAACTTCTCAGCACTAAACTACAAAATTCTCAAGTGCCCAAAAGGCAGAATGGAATAGTTGAAATATATGTGAAATTTGAGAGAAACTATACAGTGTAATGACATATAATTGAAGATATGTTTACTTTTGAGCGAAAATGAAAGAAAGTGAGAAAAAGGCAGGAAACAAACAGAGATAAGAGAGTAAGAGAGATTGGGAATAGTGGTTGAGAAATAGAACATTTAAATTCAAGGGACAGTATCAGCATTTTGGAAACTATGAAGTGTGAGATAAAGCCATGGATATTATGGAGATTGTAATATTCTTGGGGAGATGAGAAAAATTGGAACCAATAGATAGTAGTAAAAGATTTTCTGTCACCACATACTAGAATAAAAGCTTCTTCAAGAAGAAATTTTTATCATTTTTGTTTCACTGATGTGTCCTGACTTCCTGCAACAGAGTCTGGCGCATAGTAGCTCTTATTTCTTAAAGAAAGTTCTTGAATGAATTTAAAAGATCAGTTCATATAATAAATGAGAGTTTTCATAGATGCACTAAACTAATTGCTTACTTAATTATATAGATTCAGTGGTTTCCAAGGAGAGAGAGAGATTATCTTGGGGGAATGTATTTTAGATGTATTGGTAGATTTTAGGCTAATAGATTTCAGATACTGAGATATGCAGGGTTAGGCATAACTCATTAATTTCTTGTGTGAGCACATTTATTGAATAATTGTCAGGTGGCCATCAATATAGTAGGTCCTATGGATACAGAGATAAAAGGCACAATATCTGGCTGCACATAGCCTGTACCCAAAGAAAAACGATAAAATAAAAAACAGGACACACAAACAAATATTTGCAATACAGGAAACACAATATGGTAGAGATGCAAGTGTGCACAGAGCATATGTGTGTGGTGAGCCCTGAAGATATAAAGAAGAATGTCTGGGGGAAGAGGAAACTTGGATGATCCTGAAAGACTAACGAGTAACAAAAGTAAGGAAAAGAGAGAAATGCTTTCTAGTCATCAGAAATGGCTCCTGCAAAACCCTAGTGCTTCTGGGAAAGCAAAAGTAAGGAGATACTTGTGGAGGAGTGGCAGGGCCTTCTCTGCTGAGCTACAGAACTTAGATTTTTATGCCATTGGCTGTGGGAATCATGGAAAGATTCCATGCCAGGGGTTATGTGAACAGATTTTTCTGAGAAAGGTCACCAACAGAAAAAGGAACTGGATGTGATCTCTCAGAACATGGGAATGGGTTGAATGCAGTTGAGAAAGGAGATGGGGAAAGTGTAGTTCTGTAATTCAGATAAGAAATGGTGAGTGAGGATTTGAACTAACACAGGAGCGGTTGGAGTGAGGTGAGGAGGATAACATCAAGAAGAAAATGAATTATCATGGCTGATATTTACTGAGTACTTTTCCGTACACCGTTTTATACTTATCAACTGTTTTAATTTATATAACAACGCTAAATGATATGTGTAATGAGGTTCATCCCAATTTTATAGATGAGGGATCTCAGAAAGAGTAAGTGATTTGAGGAATATCGCAGTTAGTGCACAGTAAGAAAGTGGTCGGGACGGAGTTTACACCTGGGAAGTTGGACTCCAGAATCCTTGTTTTTAGCCACTGTATGATAATGCCGCTAGAGAGACAGAATGTATTGATGAGGTAGGATCAACATTATTTGCCAATTAAAAAAGATAAATACTTGAGGGGAAAGAAATTTAAGATGATTCCAAAGTTTCTGACTTGGGTTGGAGGTTAGAGAGTAGAAGACTAATTTCACTGAGAACAGGTTGACTATAAAATGTACATGAGGCACCAAATTGAAATTTGTAGGAATGTGATCTATCGGTATGTATCTAGCAGAGAAGTGTGAGCTAGAGATTTAGAAGTTACAGTTCCAAAGGCCAGGGCTTTGTGTGTGGCCATTCAGATGGTTGATAGCCTGAGAATGACCCATAACGAGTGAGGCTTTCTAGAGCACGCAAAGCACGTAGCCGTTCTCTTGGTTAGGATGCGTTGGGCTGCAAATATCTGGAAGCCTCAAATTGGCTCAAAAACAAGAAAACAAAATTCCTCAAATAACAACTTGATAGTAGTTTTCTAGACTGTTGTAATATTTCAATCCTGTCATCAAGGGCTTGGATTTTCTTTTTATTTTCTAATTATTATTATTTTTTAATGTTTATTTACTTTTGAGAGAGAGAGGGAGGGACAGAGTGTAAGCTGGCCAAGGGCAGAAAGAGGGGGACACAGAATCCGAAGCAGGCTCTAGGCTCCCAAGTTGTCAGCAAAGAGCCCAACGTGGTGCTCGAACCCACAAACCGTGAGATCATGACTGGAGCCAAAGACAGATGCTTAACTGACTGAGCCACACAGGTGCCCCCAAACTTGAATTTTCTTTTATGCCTGTGCTCCACTATCAGAGTGCTTCTATCATGGTTACAAAATACTGCAACAGTGCAGGTATCATATTAAAATAAGGCAAAATCAGGGGGAAGAAAGACATTAATATTTATGACCTCAGATATGTTTTGAAATTTGATTGAATATGACCACAACACATGGCCACCTTTAAATCTGTTATTAGCCAGGAAATGGAAACACTACAATTGGCTCAGTCCACTTAGTGACTACCTCCCTGTCAAGGATGCAGTAAATCTCAATAAATGTGGGGAGAGATTAATATTTTAACAAAGTTTAAATTTAATTATCAGGTATGAAGAATGGGAATGATTGTTGGGTAAGCAACAAATGTTTTTTCTACTGCTGAAGAGCAGGCAAAAAATAAGAAAAGGAGTCAGCACGAAGACAGAGGTAAAAAGAAAATGATAGAATAAAAAGAAAATGATAGAATATAATGGTTCAAGGGAAAAGAATACTCTCATACAAAGCCTGAAAAAAAGATTAAGATTTTAATTTACACTGAAAAGATGATGTATTTCTATTTTGCTTTTCCTTTTCTCTCTTTTATTTCTCTCTCTCTCTCTTTTTTTTCCTTGAAAAATTATGGTGAGATAAAGTAAAAAGGGAAAGCCTGGTTTGAGGAAGGAATGGAGGTGAAGAATCAAAGAAGAGTGAAAAATATTTTTTCAGTTTCAGTAAGAAGGAAGAGAGAAATAAGGTGGTGGCTAGAAATGTTCTTGAGGTCCTTAGGGAAATCAGTTTCTGATCTCAGAAGTAGTATAGGTAGTATATATATAGTATATAGTGTGTATATATATATATATATATATATATATATAGTAGTATAGGTTTCCGATCTCAGAAGTAGTATCTATAGCTTCAAAAATTCAATGATTACTAAAATGTATGTTATATAAAGTGATATTCCCCCCAGACTGCAACACTAAAAATGCAACTATTAGAGTTGGTTGGGGTGTCTGGGTGGCTAAGTCAATTAAGCATCTGACTTAGGCTCGAGTCATTATCTCACAATTTGTGAGTCTGAACCCCATGTCGGGCTCTGCACTGATAGTACAGAGCCTGGTTGGGATTCTCTGTCTCCCTTTCTCTCTGCCCCACCCCCCTCAAAATACATAACTAAACTTAAAAAAAAAAGAGTTGGTATAAATTCCTCTTGTCATCGTTAAGTATACACTTATTTAAGTAAGTATAACCATAATCTTTGACAATTTGCTTCTTAATATATTCTGGATACCATTTTATATCAGTGTAGACACGTTTCACTAGTTCCTTTTGATAGATGAATAATGCACTATTGCCTGAGCATAGCATTCATTCCATAACCAAATCTTTCATAGTAGATATTTTTTATTTTTTAATGATCTATCCAGTGAGGCAATTACATACTTATAACCACCATAATATCCCCAGAAATTAATTTCTAGATGGAAAATTATTATTCAGGAAAAATAACTTTTGCCATTTTTGAAGATTTCATCAAATACATCTCATTGAATATATTTAGAGATGGACAAGACTTGAAATCTTCCAATGTCAAGAAGCGACCCTCCTCTACCCCTTTATGTAATCTTCCCTAATATCACCAGAGAGAATTGATCTTTCTACGTTTGTCTTTTTGTTATTGTCGTTTTGCTTACCTACAGCATGCTGTTTATATCTCATAAGTAACATGTGTTCTTCACTCAGCATTATAAGAAAAGTAGGATGAACTTGTCTGGTCCAGTCTGTCTCTTTCAACAGCTCACATATTAAAGACTGTGTAAATATCCATTGAATTGACTTCAGTAAGTGAGTGAGTAAAGCCAATAAAAGCATAAAGCGATGGTGGAAAAAATACATACCTTGGGGTAAATAGCATAATTCTATCCTAATTTGATCACATAAAGATGTTAAAAATCACTCAAATGTGTATTCCATAGGTATAACATATTACAATTTATATATAAAACTTTCTTGATCTCTGACCAAGTAGGCTCCATTGTAAAACTCATGCCATAAAAATTACCAAAATGTCCTGGGTTACTCAAGAAGCGGCATTGATCTTTTGATAGTAATGTGTTTAAAAGAGAAATAAATTAAGTTATAATTAGAACAAAGATGCCCTTTTACAGAAAACGTATACAGACATTAAGCATTTTCACTGTGAAGTATTTGTTAAAAAATTGCTTGTGGTAAACATGTTCCACTTAAAGCGGACATTCTCCCTTGATCTCTGTTACTGTGGATTTGATTACAACATGTCTTGATGAAACTAATGAAAGGTTTAATAAAATCAACTCAGTTGGAAAGTGTAATCCAGAGAAATGGTGTTTGTTTTCTATTATTAAAGCAGGTTGACCAATGTCTACTTTTTTTAGCCTGGGATGAGATCAGTAAAGAGCATTCAAAAGGGCCTCACAGTGAAGCCTTTTGCTTTATGCTAATAAGTATACATCTTATAATTAAAATGAGGAACTTTTATCATTCCACAAATATTTAATTGTCACACTAAAATCAAAGTCAGCTTTGTTCAATTCCCCACAAGAAACCTTGAGTCATTGAGCCCAAGCTCCAGTTGAGACAGCAAATTGTTGTTGCCGCTGGATTCAATCACACAATTGTAACAAATATGAACAAAACTGTGCAGGTTGTCAGGAAAGTTACAGACTAAACAAGCGTCTCTCTCCATTTTACATATTTTTGTATATTGCTTCTAATTAAAGTAACATGAGTTACTAAAGGAAAGATGCCTAAAGGTAAAACGTACTATATTTTTGTACGGCTTCATTAGATACAACTTCAGATTGTCTGTTCGATCTATAAGATTATGTGAGCCCACCTGTACTTTCCTTTACCTGTGCGTTGCCATTTGCTCTTGTCCAGGCCTTCCTTATGCATCATAGCTGGAATTTGTAAGTTGGATTTCCCCGATATTGCTTTTTCTGTTCTCTAATTTATTGAATATGAAAGTGCCAGTCTACAGAAGAGAGGGTCATATGTCCATCCTTGATCCTGTCACTGTAGCCATGCTGTGACAAGCTAGCTTTCAGCTACACACTCACCTCTGTGAGTTGAGTCAACAAATTCTGCAAAACAAAAGACTGTTCTGTAGGGATATTCAAGTACTACTACTGCAAAAAGGGGAATGAATATTAGGTCAAAACAAAAAATGCCAACCCCACCCCTTGAGGAATGCTGTAATATTCATGTTTCAGACATATATTTTGTTCATTTTTTCAACTTCTTATATTACGATGAAATATAATTAGTGCACTTAAATGACAAAATGAGTAAATATGAAATTTTTGAGATATATGTTCATATATCTAATACATCTATCTACTCTTGGAACTTCCTTTTTTATTAAATCACATACTTATGGTTGGATTGATTATGCATTACATCATAAAGTTATCCATGAAATCCACTGATAGTATCTAGTGATAGAGCACTTTTGATCCTTGGAGTACAAAGAACAAAAACTATATATTATTTGAAATTTAAATAGCACTTGACATTTCATCTCTGTTTTAGCGTCTTTAATTAGATATTTTCTGCCCAACAGCACAATTTTGATCAAAACAATATACTTTTAAAGATTAAAGTTATAGGAAGTTTGCTATCTTTCTTAAAACAATATTAAATATATTACTAAGACTTTATACAATAAGTTAATTTGTATGAAGTGCTTTACAAAGAACTTTCTCTCTCTTGCTCTCTTTTTTTTTTTCTCATTTAGTACTTGCAATTACCCTGAGGGGATGCAAATGACATTTCTAAATGCAGTTTTTGAAAAGCCATATCTAGGATGCTTAAAATTGTGGTTGAGGAAATAAACTAAATAAGGCATGAGGCTCTATCTGACTCAATAGCCCAAATTGTTCACAAAGAATTCTTGAAATATTAAGGGTTTTTTTAACTAATTTCAATTATAGAATAGCACAGTAGAGAAGCATTGAAGACTCCACCACAAGCTTCACTTCTAGAAAGTAATTCAAAGTCAGTCTACTTTGAGAACTTCATGATTCTCAACTTTGAATCATTTCATTAAAAATACTTTTAACAGGGTGCCTGGGTGGCTCAGTTGGTTGAGCTTCCGATTTTGGCTCAGGTCATGATCTGGCGGTTGAGCCCCTTGTCAGGCTCTGTGATGACAGCTCAGAGCCAGGAGCCTGCTTCTGATTCTGTGTCTCCCTTTCCCTCTGCCTCTGCCCCATTTGTGCTGTTTCTTTCTCTCTCTCTTTCTCTCTCTCTCTCTCTCTTTCTCTCTCTCTCTCTCTTTCTCAGAAATAAATAAAACATTAAAAAATTTTTAATTAAAAAATAAAAATGCTTTATCAACTCTCTAGCTAATAAGAAAATAATACTATTTAAAAAAGACTTTGTTTAATATTTTCCTTCAGACTACCAGTAAATTTTTAAAATGTGTCCTATCTCATAAGGAATGCTATTTTTTTTTTGAGCAATCAATCATACACCTTTTTTTCTTTGAATCAGAGAATATATTAGGGGATCAAAAAGAATTTATTTCATGTTGGTGTTGATAGCCCAGACCATGTGGTCTTCCTTAAGATTGAGATCAGTCTCAGGAAGTAGTCAAAAGCTCCTCAACACAGGAAAACCATATTAATCATTTTGGAGTTGGGTCAAAGTATATTCAGTAAGAAAAATACATATTTCTTCCTGTGCGATAACATTTCATAGAATTTTGAGAAAAATCAATGCATTTATAGTGTTTTTTATTCTTCAGAAATTTATACAGAAAATAGGTACAGCTTTCACCATTTCTTCCCCTCTTCTCATTGGATCAATTTTCTCTCTTCCACATTATTTTTAATGAATTCCGGGCAAAATAACCTTTCCACTAATAACTGCTTCAGGTTTGATGTGCCAGAGTTAGAGTTGGAGGATTTCCCCATGAGAAAATACAGCGGATCAGTCTCTGGTAGATGTGGATTCTTGGAGCTGGGTAGTGGGAGGAAGATGGCAGGCGCCCACGAGGTAGAAAATTAGAGCAAGAGAGCTGCCATCAGGCACACTCCCAACTTCAACACAGAATAGCATCCTTCCCATCGTCCTCCTACTTCCCACAGAAATACATAATAAAATACAGAATAATAGATGGAATTAACATAGCAATATTTCTTTTCTTTCTGAATCTGTAGCAAAAAATTTTGAGAAGAAGTGTTATGATTGCCAAGGTTCAGTATTAAAAGCTTTGTTTAAAAGAAAAATAAGCCCTCGACATTAGGGTATTCTACAATTGTTAATGAGCTTATATTTTGGGTACAAAACAGTAGTTTACATGGCCTACTAAGCTGTGAAAAGTGTAGTTTTGCTATTTCACTACCATAAAAATAAAAAGTGCCTGACTCAACATCCTTTATCATTTTCAGTGTGCCAAAAAAGCTAGATGCCATCACTTACGAGTCTGCAGGCAATGTGAGGATTAGGAAAGGTCTCTTTGAAAGGAGCAAACATGCGGTTCTTCACCTCACTCTACTGCTCAGATTGGATGTGAGTTTGAAGGAGTAATGGCCATCTTGGACTACAAAGGAAAGGACCAGGCCTCAAGTGTCACAGCAGAAAAGTGAAAGTAGCTTGTGTCCCTAATGGTTTTGGAGCCGCCTAGCAAGTTATAGATGGCCCAACCACTAGACAGATTTAATGGGATAACTAAATAAGCCTTTCTCTTGTTTAGGCCAATTATTTGGGTTTTCTCTTATGTGTAGCCAAACCTAATCTTAATTAATTACCTTATCTGGAAACAGATAGCTACTATTTTTTTTTTAAACGTGGCCATGTAGAGGTCCCAAGTGAATCTAAATTAATGATGTGTTTATAATATATCTTTAGTATCTTTCCAATTACACGTCTATGAGTGTCTCTAAAACTTGAGTGTTATAAAAAGTTATTTTAATTTTGTTTCATTTTCAGTAACAATTATTTCCATTGCAAACTCGTTTACACCACAAATTTGATCTGTAAATAAAAGAGTAACTTAAACAGACATAAATTTCAAGACATGGGCCAAGCCAACTGTCACCAAATCAGAATTAGCAAAAATTGAGAATCACTAAGATTTTCTGAAATAATTATTTTCCTGTCCTTTCTCTAAAGCAATTTACTGTGGGATGCAGAGTCTACAATTATTTTTCTATATCGCTGAGTGTGGTGTTGATGAGAATTACTATCAAATAGCTTGGTATGAATGCAAAATCTGCTATTTCTTCCACAGTGCTCTATACAATAGTCAGTGGAATAGATATTCTAATGAGGATCACCACTGCTGGGATTCCAAAAACTAAGTGGGAGGAAATGGATTGGAATCAGTGAGTTTCCACTCGAATTCTTTTTGAGAAATTGCATCTTTCCCACTCATAGTAGTTATACTCTTATTTCTAAAAAGATTTAAAATATTGAACAAGAAGCGATGCCCCGGTGGGGAGAGGGAAGTGTTGGTAGAATACGTCAAGGAACAGGAAACATAAAGCTACTCTTTCTTTAGCGTTCTTCTGACTGCCTGGAACATTTAAGATATTGAAAACCTTTTTTTTTTCTTTTTTAGCATCATTATCTTATTTTCTTTAGTGTAAAAGGCAAGAAAACTTCATTCATTTTGCAGAAATGGCAGTCGCATACAAATTATGTACTTGATTCTAGAAATATTTAAATATTAAAATAATCTAAAATGTCTGAATTAATTGAGAAAATTGTTTCTCTTTTTCAATACTCAGGTATACAAATTCCAGATTAGTACAAGCACAGTTTTACACCAGACTTCTCTAAAAAGTTAATGACAAAAGGTAATTGAGCATCTTTTATGTGATGTTCTATGTACACAGCAAATAGACTGGGCAATTCTGAAAGTGAAGAAGATAAAATCAATGCTATAGCACCATATTTAATATGTTTGTTATACTAATTCACATAGAAATCATATGTAATTGAGGAAACAAAGATATTCTCTTAGTTTTCAAGTTTGCACAGAGAAAGAAAATGGGAGGTAATGGCAAAGTCAGAGCATAATATCTATTTGTATAATATGTCACAAACTTCTTCAAATACATGATACTACTTTGTGCAAAAAAGGACTGTTTATATGAGCAGATTTAAATTCTTTTTTACTATTATCAAATGTTTCATTGAAATATTTTTTCTAGTAGTATAGATATAAGCTAGTAATAAATATACAGATTTATTTATTAGTGACAGTAGGGCCAACAGATGATTACTCCTATAGTTGTGACCACAGAAGCAGAACACTGGTGCATAAACAAATGTTTAACACAATCATTTTTTTCTATTCTTCTTTCCAGAATTCAAAAATAATGTGTTTTTATTGAATTCTAACTATCAGAGAACTCAGAGATTTATTCTCTAATTTTTCTTAAAATTTTAGCATTTCCTTTGAAGAAGGGATTGAAGATCCTATGTTGGTTTCTTTCATTAAGGAAGAGTGTTTTTCAATCATCTTTCACTAACTAACACATAGGACCCATGATACAAGCAGGATATAATTTAAATTTTTTTTTTAATGTTTATTTTTGAGAGAGAGTGAGAGAGGTGTAGAGAGAGGGGGAGATACAGAATCTGAAGCAGGCCCCAGGCTCTGAGCTATCAGCATAGAGCCTGATGCGGGGCTCGAACCCACCAATCGTGAGATCATGACCTGAGTTGAAGTCTGGCGCTTAACCAAGTGAGCTACCCCAGGTGCCCCAAATTTTAAAAGACGATCATACAAAGCCACAAGATTCAAAATTGATGACTATTGGTGGGGGGAGCATTTCCAAGTTTTAGCTTTTATGAATAAAGCTCACATGGGCATTCTTGTACTAGTCTTTGGTGATAATTAGCATTCACTTCTTTTGGGTGTAAGCTAGATTATTTTAAAACAAAATATACAACATATGACACTTAAAAAAGTGCTCCTTTTTGGGGTGACTGGCTCAGTCGGTTAAGTGTATGACTCTTGATTTGGGACCAGGTCTTGATTTTATGGTTCTAACCCCATGTTGGGCTCCTGCTTGGGATTCTCTCTCACTCCCTCTCTCTCTGCCCATGCCCCCTCAAAATAAACAAATAAACTTAAAGTGCTGCTTCTTCTGTATCTATGTGCAATACTTCAGGAGGGAGATGCTAAATAGATACAAAATTTGAGCCTGTTAATGATATAGAGAAAAATACTTGAAACTTTAGGTTAAGATGCATGGCAGAGCAATGCTTTAAATTTTAACTACTTGTCTTAAAATCTAAGAATAGAAAATTATGTAACTTTCATGGGTAAAGACCTAGAAAAGTAGGCAGAAACTAGTGTCAGGAGCCTGCAGAAAAGAAAGAAGCAGACCTTTGATTTGTGAGGATGATGGAGGCCAAAAATTTACATGCATGGGAGGGGCCAGAGAGAGATTCACTTCATAAACTAGGGACTGAGATGGGGCTCTTTCACCTGTGAAATAAGAGTGAATAAACAATTACTGCCAACTCTAAGGAAATACCCTATCTGTAAAGATGCATATCTGTAAAGGATAGAGAAAATAACCCTTTCAGCATCTGATTTAAGGCTGAGTGTATCCTGATTTAGTCTAGGGCAAGAGCCTTGAACCACCAGTTTAAGAACAGTTTCTGGATGGGCAAATAAAGACTCTAGGTAGATTTTCTACAAGCCCACTAGTGAAGAAGATGAACACACTGAGGAAAAAGTACAAAGACTTCTTATCAAGGTGACCCTAAAACCTAACAAATAAAAGAACATGAGGAAAAATTTTAGCAAGAAATATTTTTTAAAAATTGATTATCAGGAGATTAAAAACACTCCCAATAAAGTTGTACCAACAGCAAAATGATACTATATGCAATATATGTATCCCTTTTAAAAAAACACTCTATAAAGAAAAATGTGTAAAAAATAAGGACTTATAAAAATGCCTATATATATCAAGAACATAAAGACAAAAAAACTAAACCATTACAGATTATATGTGTGTATATTTTTTAATGGTAATTGATTTATAAAACTTAATGAATTGGGGGGCACCTAGGTAGCTCCATGGGTTAAGCATCCAACTTCGGCTCAGGTTATGATCTCACAGTTCATGGGTTCATGCCCCTTTTTGGGCTCTGTCCTGGCAGCTCAGAGCCTGCTTTGGATTCTGTGTCTCCCTCTCTTTCTGATCCTTCCTGCTTTGGAGCCTGCTTTGGATTCTGTGTCTCCCTCTTTTTCTACTCCTCCCCCACTCATGTTCACTCTCTCTCTCTCTCTCAAAAATAAAAAATAAACATTAAAAATAAACTTAATGAATTGGGGTGCCTTGGTAGCTCAGTTGGTTAAATGTCCATCTCTTGATTTTGGCTCAGGACATGATCTCATAGTTTGTGGGTTTGAGCCCCATGTGGGGCTCTGTGCTGACAGTGCAGAGCCTGCTTGGGATTCTCTCTCTCCCCCCTTCTCTCTGTCCCTCCCCCACTTGCATGCATGCTCTCTCTCTCTCTCTTAAAATAAATAAAGAAACTTAAAAAAAAACAAAAATATTTTGTAAAAAAAACTTAATGAATTAATATGTGGTGCATTTTCTATTGAACAGAATAAATAAAACAATAGTGACTAAGGCGTTATTATTGAATATTTGATGACAAAAGCAAAACTGAGATAAACATATGAAGAATATGAAGACAACAAGCTGAAATCAAGAGGCCTCAAGTGGTTCTAAAGCACATTTTATAAATAATGATAAAAGAAAAAAGCAATACTCAAACATACAATCATTATGAGCTTTCTAGTACTGAAAAATTGCAGTATTTGTGTTGAGAGTGCAGCAAGTACCTAGTGGTATAAAAAAAATGAAGTCACAGAAATCGGTTGTATTCCTATACACCAATAATGATGCAACAGAGACATCAAGGAATCAATCCCATTTACAAAAAAACCATGAAATACCTAGGAATAAATCTAACCTAAGAGGAGAAAAATCTATACACTGAAAACTGTAGAGAGCTTATGAAAGAAATTGAATAAGACACAAAAATATTCCATGCTCCTGGATAGGAAGAACAAATATTGTTAAAATGTCAATACTACCCAAAGCAATCTACATATTCAGTGCAATCCCTATCAAAATAACACTGGCATTCTTCACAGAGCTAGAACAAACAATCCTAAAATTTGTGTGGAACCAGAAAAGACCCAAATAGCCAAAGCAATCTTGAAAAAGAAAACCAAAGCTGGAGGCATCACAATCCCAGACTTCAAGCTGTATTACAAAGGTGTAATCGTCAAGACAGTATGGTACTGGCACCAGAATAGACACTCAGATCAATGGAACAGAATAGAGATCCCAGAAATGGACCCAGAAACCTATGGCCAACTAATATTTGACAAAACAGGAAAGAATATCCAAAGGAATAAAGACAGTCTTTTTAGCAAGTGGTGCTGGGAAGACTGGACAGCGACATGCAGAAAAATTAACCTGGACCACTTTCTTACACCATACACGAAACTCAAAATGGATGAAAGACCTCAACGAAAGACAGGAAGCCATCAAAATCCTCAAGGAGAAAGCAGGCAAAAACATCTCTGACCTGGGCCGCAGCAACTTCTTACTCAACACATCTCTGGAGGCAAGGGAAACAAAAGCAAAAAAGAACTATTGAGACCTCATCAAAATAAAAAGCTTCTGCACATCGAAGGAAACAATCAACAAAACTAAAAGGCAACAGACAGAATGGGATAAGATATTTGCAAATGACATATCAGAGGAAGGGTTAGTATCCAAAATCTATAAAGGAGTTATCAAATTCAACACCCAAAAAACAAATAATCCAGTGAAGAAATGGCTAAAAGACATGACTAGACACTTCTCCAAAGAAGACATCCAGATGGCCAACCAACACATGAAAAAATGCTCAACATCACTCATCATCAAGGAAATATAAATCAGAACCACAATGAGATAGCACCTCACACCTGTCTTAATGGCTAACATTAACAACTCAGGCAACAACAGATGTTGGTGAGGATGCAGAGAAAGAGGATGTCTTTTGCACTGCTGGTGGGAATGCAAGCTGGTGCAGCCACTCTGGAAAACAGCATGGAGGTTCCTCAAAAAATTAAAAATAAAACTACCCTATGACTCAGCAATTGCACTACTAGGTATTTTTCTAAGGGATACAGGTATGCTGTTTTGAAGGGGCACATGCACCCCAATGTTTCTAGCAGCACTACCAACAATAGCCAAAGTATAGACAGAGGCCAAATGTCCATGGATGGATTAATGGATAAAGAAGATGTGGGATATATATGTATACACACACACACACACACACACACACACATACACATACAATGGAGTATTGCTCAGCAATCAAAAAGAATGAAATCTTGCCATTTGCAAGTATGTGGATGGAATTAGAGGGTATTATGCTGAGAGTAATTAGTTAGAGAAAGACAAATATTGTATGACTTCACTCCTATGAGGACTTTAAGACACAGAAGAGCTGAACACAAGGGAAGGGAAGCAAAAATAATATAAAAACAGAGAGGGGGACAAAACATAAGAGACTCTTTTTTTTAAATTTTTTTTTTCAACGTTTATTTTTGGGACAGAGAGAGACAGAGCATGAACGGGGAAGGGGCAGAGAGAGAGGGAGACACAGAATCGGAAACAGGCTCCAGGCTCTGAGCCATCAGCCCAGAGCCCGACGCGGGGCTCGAACTCACGGACCGCAAGATAGTGACCTGGCTGAAGTCGGACGCTTAACCGACTGCGCCACCCAGGCGCCCCAAGAGACTCTTAAATATGGAGAACAAACAGAGGGATGCTGGAGGGGTTGTGGGAAGGGGGATGGGCTAAATGGGTAAGGGGCATTAAGGAATCTACTGAAATCATTGTTGCACCATATGCTAACTAACTTGGATGTAAATTTTTAAAAAATAAATAAAAATAATAAAGTATACTCTTAGAAACAGCTAAATTAAAAAACAAAACACAGAGGGAATAAAAGGCAAACAAAACAAATTTCGTATTTGATTTACTTCGTCATGTCGTCAACAAATGGATAAAGATTCTTTTGCCATCCAGGTGAACAAAGTCCCCAAGATGGAGTGCAGAATTTACAAGTTCATGGTTGGATTAACTCATGCAGGAGGCCTCCGTGCCCCATTGAGACAATCCTTACTGAAAAAGAGCAGATTGTTTCTAATCCAGAAGAGGAGGTTGCACAGAAGGATATCCCAGAAAAAAAAACTAAAGAAACAAAAACTTAAAAGTAAAAGCAGAAAATAAAAGAAAAACACCTACACAAACTGGAGGGTGATTGGATATCTGTCAATACCTGGTAAATGTTAAAAATGTTTACCTTTTATCCTCAGTTACTTCGTTTAATCTTCTCTTCTTTCCCAAGGGATATAGTCCAACTAAAGTGCATTAAACATCTGGGGTAGGATTTGTAGAATTGGATGAAATATGTTTTTCTATTTCTTAATTGGTAGCCGAACAGACAATGTTGTTAACTTAATACTCTGTCACTTAAAATGCTTCTTTCCTGTTACAATATATTAAAGATGTTTTTCTGAAAATAAATATCAACAGATGTATTATATTCCAATAAAGTGTTATGCCATCATTTATTTTACCAGTTACTTGTGTTTGGACATTAGATTTGTTTAATTTTATTATTGCTAAAATTGCTGGGTAAACAAGCCTCAGAATTAACTCTCATCACATAATTGTGATGATTTAATAATAATAGATTCATAGAGGAATGATGAATAATAATTTGTGAATAATTAAGTAGAAGAAAATGGGAAGTAGGATTATAACCTATTATAAAAAACCTGATCATAATAGTAACTTATTTCAAGTTGAGTAAAGAAACAAGACCAATAGAGAAGTATGTATCTGACTAGTGCTTAGCATAAATGTGAGTGCATAATATGAGCAACTAAAAAATTAAGAAATATCTATATAAGTATATTATCATTTAGAAATATGGAAATATATACTAGGGGGAGACACTTAAAATAATGGAAAAAATCTGCCTCTGAGGTGTGGGAATCAGGAGTGAAAGTGTTGGAACTGAGAAGCTCCATTTTTCTTACAGGCCTTTCAACCAGCCTTTTGAGCTTAATTTGTTCCTTAATTAAGTAAAATTAAAATCAGATAAAAAGTGGAACCATGTAACAGGGAGTCATACATTTTAGAGTGCCCTGTTCTCCTAGAGCACGTAGAAAATATTCTAGAAATTAAAATGGGTTATGTTCTTGATATACCAGAGAGACAAGGAACTAATATCAGTACATTTGTCTTCTATTGTCGGTTGGATTCTTGAATAAGATTGCAAATTTATATTCAACTTTTAGTGTTTGGTTTTTGTTTTGGAGTCTACTGAAAATAAGTTAAAACTTCACTTTATAATTATGATTATGAGAAATATATTTTTTATTATATTCTAAACACTAAAGTTTGCCATGGACACTTTAAGTTCTTCCTTTTCAATAGCATCTCTCTCTCTCTCTCTCAGTCTCTCTCACACACTCACATAAGCACACATACACATGCACACCCACAGCCTCACCACCTTGTGTCTTCTGGTTTTGTTATTTATATGTTGTGATATAGTATAACATCAAAATTACTCTAGTATTAAGGAGAATGTTGTTCTTTTTTTTTATATAAATTTTTTTTTCAACGTTTATTTATTTCTGGGACAGAGAGAGACAGAGCATGAACGGGGGAGGGGCAGAGAGAGAGGGAGACACAGAATCGGAAACAGGCTCCAGGCTCCGAGCCATCAGCCCAGAGCCTGACGCGGGGCTCGAACTCACGGACCGCGAGATCGTGACCTGGCTGAAGTCGGCCGCTTAACCGACTGCGCCACCCAGGCGCCCCATTAAGGAGAATGTTGTTCTTAGAGAATCAACCAGATGACAAAATAGATCAACAATGGTATTATTTTTGCTGATTTAAGATCATGCAAAAAATTCTAAGTGTCCTTTGTTTTAAAAATGCACTGAAATATTTATGCCTGAGTGTATTTTATTAGTGGCCATGACTAAAAAGATCTTGAGATATTAAAAACCTGACTCTTGCCTTGTACCCACCTGCCCTACAACACTCAAATATGCAAGACTGTTTCCTATTGCTTCTTGACTCCAAGTCCTACTTTTATTTTTCAAAGTTTTCCTGTAGTGCTCTAATATCTGATTATTATTCAATATAGACACCTAAAGAAATATGTTTTAAAATGTGCATTTTTTAAACTTACATTTTGAACTTTTTATGCTAATATGATTAATCCAATCTGTATCCCAAGTGAGAAAGCAACAATAACCTTCTAAAGTGCAAATACTTTAGGAAAATTCTTGATTATCTTTCTGCTATTCAGCTGAATTTTCATTTAAAGGATACAGCATTAGAAATCTATGATTTATTCAAACTTCAGTTAAGTTGCATTATATATATATATATATATATATATGTATATGGCAATATATTACCCTGAGGAACTACCCAAAAAATTAAAGGAAAAAAAAAAGCCTGTCAGGAGTGGATGACAGAAATGAAATGCATCCTTTTCAGGAGAGGTATAATATTATTCACACTGTGAAGTGTTTATCACTGTCATCAAGATATCTTCAGGGAAAGTTTTTAAATATATTTTTGATACACATTTTCGAATGGAAATGAAAAATGATATATGTGGATTTTACTAGTAGGCATTTTAGTGAAAGAAAGACCTTCACAATTATTTATAATTTGTTGTTAATGAATATAAAATGAGAGCCGTCTGTGTTCCCAATCGGGTGACCTCTCTCCATTGTCATCCTATCTTACCACACTACAGTATTCAATTCTCTGATCACACATTTTGTGGGAAATTATATCCTCTGTTTAATTCCAGAGACTACTTTCTTCTATTTTTTTCTACCATTCTGACAATTATTTTCATGGGTATTCTTAAAATTTCTAGTTTTTTACACATAAAATTCCTACATATATATAAAAAAATTACATCATAAGATTTTTCTTATATAACACCACATCAAATATTGTCTATGTTAATGTAAAAAATGAAGAGTCCAACAGCAAAACAAATTTGGAGAAAATGTGTCTAAGTCAACTTACATGAGGTTTTCTATTGCAAGCCTTCTCAATGTCTTTGACATTTTGAATCATCAAAAGATGCACTTCTAAGTAAAATAATAAGCTGAGAGAAGTTCAGTACATCTAAAATAATAAGTTAATACAGTTACTTCATATAGTTATAAAAGTATGCATTTATAAACTCTGGTTGAAAATGGTTTTAAAAAGTATACAAATTTCCCAAGTCCAATATAATATTTAAAAATATTCCATTTCTCTAGTAATCAATATTATTATTAAACAGATGCCATTAGATGGAAAAATTAATAAAACAAAATCTATGGTGTCCATATTTTTAGAGAATAGGAATACTTAGGTATAAGTTTCATGCAGTGCTTCAGAGAGTCTAAATTGCTACTCAGGTGAGTAATTTTAAAGATAGATTAAGCTTTAAAATATGCATTCTAATTGGACAAATTACTCTGCTATAATTTAATAATATATCACAGTTATATGACAAAATTTAATTTGGAGGTTGCTTATCCAGAACTTTTAATAATAAAAATTAAACAGATCTAATGTCCCCCAAACAAATGATTGGTTAAATAAAATACAGCATCATATTACAGTGTAATGCAAGATATTAGTTACAATTTATTTTGTGAAAGAAATATTTATGATATATTACAGAGTAAGAGAAGCATTTTTTTAAGTTTATTTCCTTATTTTGAGAGAGAGCATGCTGCACAGGGGAGGAGCAGAGAGAGCGGGAGACAGAGAATCCCAGGTAGCCTCCATGCCCGAGTTGGCACAGAGCCCAATGCAGGGCTCAAACTCACGGACGGTGAGGTCTTGACCTGAGCTGAAGTTGGACGCTTAGCTGACTGAGACACCCAGGTGCCCCAAGAAGCATTTTTAAAGGAAGAGGTACAGTATTGTCTTAAGTTAACAATATTTATATGTATATTAGTGTGCAGAGAACAAAGTGCCTGTGTACCCTGAAATCATTAGCAGTCATCTCTGGGAGGAGGGCTAACAAGTGATTTGCACTTTCTTCCTTGTGCTTATCTGCATACTTCAAATTCTCTGTAACGAACATGAATTAATAGTCATCTGCTAAAATGTATCCACAGATATTAAACATTGTCATTCTTATGATTTCCTTTCCATATTTTCTCTCCAGTAAACTTTAAGAAGCATTTGAGTACTTTATCTGTACCAGGCACTACAGTAATTACTGGTGACAAAACAATGAAAAAGACATAGTTTTCATATTTATGTACTATAAATATATCATGGTAAGTGCTAAGAGAAAACTGATCGCAGGTAGTATTGGAACACTAATGAGCAGGCCTTGTCTAACCCAGGAGCTCAGGAAAATATTGCTGCAGGAATGATCTCTGAGTTAAAATTTAAAGGTTCAATCATAGTTCACAGGGATACAGTGGAGATAAATCATTTCAGACTGAGAGAAGAGCACAAAGGTAGACAAGGAGCCGCACAACAGAGGGCACTGTAGAAATATGAGAAGTTTCTTATTAAAAATTGAAAACAGAGAGGCAGTGACTGATGGGTAATAAGACTGGGGAGATACCTAAAAGTTAAGGTAACAGTGAGTCCCTTGACTTATGCAAAAAAATGGTAATGTAGTCTGTTTTGGAAAACAACATTTTAGAAGCAGAGATTCTCCTTTTAGTGCTTATTTCAGCATCTGTTCCATTTTTCCAATCTTATATTATAAAAAAGTTAAAATTTTAGTCTACAACTTGTATTTCTCTCCCCTGAGCTCTACGACTGCATATTGTAGCTAGATATACTGATCCCCAAATCCATGAAACATGTACATCTAATGGAAAGAATGGCAACAATTCTCTGCCTTCCACCCTCCTCTGTGCTCAGCTCCATCTTTGGTCATGGCATCTCCAAGTCACCTCATCTCCAAATAAGAAGTCTTAAATTCATTGCGTCTCAATGTCTTTTCACCTGTTCTGCCTATTTTCCTCTTCTTGACTCATGAATGATGCCTTCTTCTGATTCCCCATCACTGTCATCTATACCCTCATTAATCCTCGCCCAGGCAACATGAATGACATCTTAACTGTGTACACAACTCATCTCTTCAATTTTATTTCCTTTTCCCAGTTGATGCTTCATTGTACCTATAGCTCCAAGCCTATCACTTACTGTTTTTAAGTTACTTTCCAACTGATTACATTGTTATGATTTTTATTCGTATTATTATGCTTTTATTTTTATTTATGTTTTCACGGAATTGTGTACTGCCTTTACATTTCCTTATTATTTTTTGCTGTTATCGTTAGAGACATCTGTGTCTTCTTGTGCCATATTGAAAATTCAGGATAGATCAGTAACATTTTTTTTTTCTGGATCATCTACTTTAACCGTGTCCATAATCATGCCCACACTCATGCTCTTGCTGAAATGAGGTTTAAGGATAGCTTTTCACATCTCTTGTTATGCGAAAGTTTTTCATAAAGCACTTATTGCTGTTTCAGATGCGTAAAAGCAAAGAACGTGTGCTCCTTATTCACGTTCGTTTTCTAAATGCAGAAGACAGTGCTTGGCACATAGTAGATGGTAACCAAATATTTGGTTAAAATGTAGAGAAAACATGATTTTTTTTCTCTCTTATCATCCTTGAATGAAGAGAAACATCTCATCAAGAGGCAGCACTTGTAGGTTGATTGTTGATACCATTTTTTTGTGTAGGTAACTTCATATTCGGTACAACAATGAAGCATGATTGAAGTAGAAAATGTCTACCAAATTCTGTGTTCCATGGTCTTTGCCTAATGCTGAGCTCAATCTATTTTTTTTTTTAAGGAAATCTAATTTTCTAACAATTTGAAGATATAGGACATATAAAAAATATTAAAATCCTGTGTGCTCCACCTTATGACAATATAGCTACTTACCTTTCTGGTCGATCAGGACATAGGAAGAGAAGTACTTCAGGCAGTGAAGATGAAAGAAGCATAAAGGAATTCCATTTTTCTCAAAAAAAAATAGAGATTGTAAACTAAAATAATTGATAAGCCATGTTTTGTTTGTTTGTTTTTAAAAAGCTATGTATAGACAAGGGAAGAGAAAGAGTATAGCTGCGGAAGGGATCAGTAATCCTTCTTAATAGCTTCAGAAGGGCAAGTTTGATTAGTTTTTATCAGCATAGCACACTTTAATCATGAGTTTTTCACTCAAGTTCTGCCATCCTAGAATTTAGTGCAAATTATTCTTATATTCTGGCAGAATATTAATTCCATCATTCATTTGCTTACTGAGCACATATTTATAGACTGCGTGCAAACCACTGAATAAAATGTAGTCTTACAATTGTGAAATAGACAGGTTTCCTGGCTGAGGGTCCGTGGTGACACAAACAATAAATGGGCAAAACAAAGGTGAGAAGTGCAAGTCCTTACAGATAAAGAAGCCACAGAGGAGTAAAGTCAACAATTTCAAGATATAAGAGGGGCACACGACTGGCTTAGTTGGTAGAGCATGTGACTCTGGATCTCAGGGCTGTGAGTTCAAGTCCCATGTTGGGCGTGGATCCAACTTAAAAAAATCAGAGATATAAGAAAGAGTGGAGGATCTTCTATGGATTTGAAAGTATTTCCTTCTTCATTGATACAGGTGGTACCCCATTCTGTGGAGTTCGTTTGTGAGAAGCATCAGGCCACTGGTGTGAGATTTTCTGAGGTTTAAGTAAAATCTGAAATCAAGAGTATTATGTGAAATTTCCTAACTTTAAAATACTGCCAGTAAATGATTTTTTTTTAATTTTTTTTCCCAACGTTTATTTATTTTTGGGACAGAGAGAGACAGAGCATGAACGGAGGAGGGGCAGAGAGAGAGGGAGACACAGAATCGGAAACAGGCTCCAGGCTTTGAGCCATCAGCCCAGAGCCTGACGCGGGGCTCGAACTCACGGACCGCGAGATCGTGACCTGGCTGAAGTCGGACGCTTAACCGACTGCGCCACCCAGGCGCCCCAATGATTTTTTAAAAAAGATGTTGTGCTACCTAACATTGACTATGGTCTAAGGAAACTCATTTTATGACCGTATTTGTCATGAAGGTCTGCAGCCTTTGAAAAAACACACAAGCATATAACACCATAGCAAATCAAAATACATGTCTCTGAATAGAGAAACAGAATGCAGTACCAGGTACACCTAATGAAAACAGAGCGTTTATAGAATGCTTCTTAAGAAGTTGACTATTATTCTGAAACTCCGAAGGAAAAAAAAAGCCAAAATTGTAAAGGAATAGGAAGCCCCTTCCTCAGGTAGAGGAGAGAGCACTGCAAAGGGCTGGGCAATTACAAAGAGCTTATGAACTAGTGGATGAAGGAGAGAGTTTCATGAGATGAAACTCAAGGTTGGAATAGGAACCAGGTTTTAATCAACGTTGTCACCCTTATTTGAAGCTGGGATTTATTCTACGTACAGCGGAACTCATTGAACACCATAAACTGGGAAATGGCTCCAGACTGACTTTTACTTTAATTATCTGCATTACGTGCTTTAACCTTTACCTATTCATTATAAACATTTTAAAGGGATGGTGGCAGAGGCTGTTTGAGGAATTAATAGCCAGATACTTTTTAAATGGGAGCCTCCAAAAAGTTAAAATGAGAAATTTACTCTTCAGAAATAAATGAAGTTGTGTAGAATTAAGAGCTGTGACATTTGATGTTACTCAACATGTGGCCTCGGTCTATTTTTCTGTCCTCACGATATATATGAAATTCTCTCTCCAAGTAATGCATCATCTTGATTTTTTTTTTTTTTTTTTTTTTTGCACATTGTGTAAGCCAATCAGAAACTCTGAGTAGAATGGGGTACTATTGCACCTGGGTAGAAAGAAATTATATGAGCATTTGGAGCCATTTCATGTACTGGGATAATATTTCCGATGGAGAAAATGCAACATTTTCTTCTGTTTAGTGAAAAATGAGAATGTGCCTTACAAAAAATGCCGTCTGCTTGTAAGTAGGCACGTTATCTTTACACTCTGAAGATGTGATAGAGTTAAAGTGAAGTTGTCTAAAACTGCTTAGCTAAGTTCTTTTGCAAGTATTAACAGCATATATCAGGGCAAGCGGCAGGCAGGATCAAATGAAAATTTATAGATAAAGAAAAAACGCCATCGATACTCACAGAAAGAGATGTGTATAAGCCCATTATGCTGAAGGTTACTTATATCCTGCCCTAGACTCAGAATCTACTCTAAGTTTCCATGACTTCACCTATTTAGATAAAGTGTTCCAGATATTAAGAAAATGACTCTTTATTTTAAGTGCTGATATCTGTATTAGCATATTTCCACTCTACTTCTCAATGCAATCTATACAGACAATTATCTAATTTGATTTTTGAATACTTTATGTTTTCCATTAGCTTATACTTATTACTAGTTTCCTAATTTTAGATCATGCCTCCTAATTTAGCATTCTTTTTAGGTTTTATGTGTGTTTTATTTGAGTCGGTTTTGTAGTCTTTCTGATCATATTCAAAGCTTTAAGTATGCCACCAAAAACACAAGACAGCTTTATTTTCAAAAGCTTTCAATGATGCCTATTCAGAAATATTTACACATCACAGTGAAAGAAATGTCTTGATTGAAGTGACAAATTGCATTTTTTTGCCACACTTTCTAAATGAAAGCACAGCTGTAAAGTATTATGTTACTGTCAAGAGAGTTTAATATTTTAAACAATTCTCAAAAAGTTTTTGAAGCAAAAATAAACATTATGCTATAATAATTTGAACAACATTGGCCCTCTGGAAACAAATTTGATGTAGTCTCCCAGCTGAATATGTGTTTCAAGTATAAGGGAGAAATATTAAATAGAGATACTTATTTTATCATATGATAAATATTGCAATTGAGATGATAGCATCTTTGAAGAAAAACCTTAGATGGGTCTAATACCAAGCACCCTCTCATTCTGTATACTCTCTCAATTTTATTTTATTTTATCTTTAAACTTTTTTAATGTTTCTTTCTTTCTTTCTTTCTTTCTTTCTTTCTTTCTTTCTTGTTTTTTTTTTGTTTTTTTTTGTTTTGTTTTGTTTTGTTTTTTTTTTGACAGAGAGAGAGAGGGAGAGAGTAGAATGCAAGCGGAGGAGGGGCAGAGAGCAAGAGTGAGACCTAGAATCCGAAACAGGCTTCAGGCTCTGAGCTGTCAGCACAGAGCCCAATGTGGGGCTCAAACTCACTAGCTGAGCCGTGAGATCATGACCTGAGCAGAAATCTGATGCTTAACGGACTGAGCCACCCAGGCGCCCCAAGAGATGATCAATGTCAGCAACTTCAGAAATTGCAAATGTTTTTACTTTCCACAACTGCTCTGGGCTGAAGCACAGTGTCTTTTGTTACATATCCTACAAACTACATATGAAGTCCCTCAGTGAGTTCTCACTGAGAAGTGGCTTGGAGAGACCCTCACCAGCTTCAGCCAGAGCAGTGTTTGGACTTCTATTTTTGAAGACAAGTTTCACATAGCATATACAAAATCAAACACATTGCTCTAGATGGCTTTTCAGCGATACAGGGAATTTAAATGCCAAAGAGTCCTATGTAATTAGAGATCACAAATTCTCTTTCATCTCCTCTTTAAGGGAGAATGGTATCCTTTATAGTCAATCTCTTTCAGTTAGGAGTTTTATATTATAATTACCAAACATGTAAAACATGACTCATACATTAAGTGAACATGTGTAAAAATATCTTACAAAATTCATTTTCTAACGTGTAAGTAGTAAGGGGTTAAAAGCAATTCCAGTGAGAATTTGACCTTCAAAGGTTTATTTTCTCTCCAGGGCAAGTTTCGTATGCAGTGCTTCAGGTGAAAACATTTGCATTACAATCAGTTTTCTATACATTAATTTCTGTTCCCTACAGAGTTGTAAAATGGACTAGTCAGTCAAAATCAATCAAAGATACACAGCACCACAGAGTTAGAAAATGCCCAGAGGATGCATGGATGTGCTGAACAGTCCTCAGATGTCACTTAAAGGATGCCATGATCTCTTTTGCCCATTTACAACTCTTTGACATTTTTTTTTCCTGCCAGGAACTATAAGAGAATCTCCCCTCAAGTCATGGGCAATAAATGTCTGAACATACATGAGGCTAATGCCTTAATCTTTATATTGTTATGTAATATATTGAAAGTTATAAACATATAATTCACAAGTTGATTGCTTTTATGTTCATTTCTCCTTTCTTAATATCACAAAGCTAAAAATGTCTTCTGATTGCTTCTGGGGTTTTGGTTTATCTTTCTAACACATTTATATTCTGCCACCTAATCTTGTTTTTAACGTTTATTTATTTACTTTTGTGGGTCTGTGTGTGTGTGTGTGAGAGAGAGAGAGAGAGAGAGAGAGAGAAAGAGAGAGAGAGTGGGAGGGGGCAGAGAGGGGGAGAGAGAAGAATCCAAAGCGGGCTTCAGGCTGTCAGCACAGAGCCCAAACATGGGGCTTGAATTCATGAACCATGAGATCATGACCTGAGCCAGAGTTAGATGCTTAACTGACTGAGCCACCCAGGCACCCCTGCCATTTAGTATTTTCTAAAAAGGAATTAAGGAATTTTAAAAAACACTTTTTTGCTTCCGATTCTGTGTCATCTTCTCTCTCTGCCCCTTCCCTGCTCGCGCTCTCTCTCTTTCAAAATTAAATAAACATTAAAAAAAATTTTTAAGCCCACTTTTTTATACCCTTTGTATTTCTATAACTTACTCTCCCTTTCCTGCTCCAATGATGCTTTCATCATTCAGCAAACAAGAGGCAGGAAGCATCCTAAGACACAAGAGAATGAAGAAAGAGGGCAGGACTGTAAAACCGTTCTTCTTATAGAATATTCACTATCAAATTTGGTGTTTTTTAGTTTAATAAATTAATGGAGCCAAAAGAAATAATATGCATACAACATTAAACAGAATACAATAAGAAAGTATTTGCAAAATGAGGAATTTCATGGATTAAGAATATTTAAAAATGGAAGAACAATTTCAGAAGCTCATATAACAAAACCTCCAGGTGGAGACTATAGATTTATTCTAGGCCATCGTCTAACATATTTGTTTTATTCAGTAGAATAATGATTAATCATAGTGATATTGTAAAAATAAAATAGTGAAACTGAGACCTTTATTCAGGTGGGAGATGGAACTCAAAGTAGAAAACAAAATGTTGGGCACAATTTTCCAAGAAATAACCTGGATTTTTGAATAAAATGTTTGCTTAAATGAAGTGAATTAGCTCATCCTGCTATAGGATATGGAATCCTGAGGCCCTGAAATGCTATCCAACATTCACACGGTCATTGAGAATAGTTGACTTGCTATAGAATCAGGCTCTTTCTGTTTTTATAACAACGTGAATTATTTTAATAGGATTACACAAAGAATTAGTGTACTTACACTGTAAAAGAATTTATTTAAATAGGATTATTCACACTCCTGTAATTTATAATTCTGTACACTAGATTGTCTCCATACATTATAAAAATGCAAAGAAAAATTTTTTAATTGGTTGACATTATAAAACTTAATTCCTAGGAAATTGGTGAAGTCTGTTATATTTACTCAACAGATTATCATTACTTTCGAAGAAGAAGTTCATTCAACTTTCATAAAAAATAAGTTAAAATTCAAACAATGAAAATATGACTGCATTTATTCTAGAAGTATTGAAGGGATTAATAATATAACATGGTCCGCAAAAGTACAATGAAAATTTTTGATCACATAAAGGAACATCACCTTGCCACATAAATGAGAAAATCTGACGTTGCCAAGTGGTATTTAGGGTGTGGATCATCACAACTCCCAAAAAAGGGATACTTTTCTGAAAGTTGATTTTTAACAATCAGTTTTTTTTGGAACATGGGACTTATTTCATCATATGACCATTACTCAATATAGCATTGCAGTGCTCAGATTAGTCAGGGAGAGTTGGTATGTATGTATCAGAAATAGAGAACCAAAAATAGTTTCAACTGTAGGTAGTCAATATGGCCATCATCTTGCTTCTTATGAAACAAAAATGCAAGACTAGTTACATTTTAGAATGCTAGCAATCTGTCTTATACTAGATTAGGTGGTTTCATTAGAGCACGAGGTTTCTCTTTTAAATACTAATAGACTTTATTTTTAAGAAGAGTTTTAGCTTTCCAGAAAAATTGAGCATATTGTGTACAATGTTCTCATATATCCAGTACCCAATCTCCCCTATTATTATCTTAGATTAATATATATTTTAATTAATGAACCAATATGTATACACTGTAATCAACAAAGACCCATAGTTTATTCAGATTTTCTGCTTTCTATTATTTTTTTCTTTTCTGTTCCAGAATCCCATCCAGGATACTACAGTATATTTAGATATCATGTTCTGTTAGGGTTCTCATGGCTCTGCCCGTTTTTCAGGCTTTCTTTGTTTTTGACAACCTTAAGAGTTTTGAGGAATGTTAGATACCTTTCAGAATGTCCCTCTACTGGGATTTCTCAGATGTTTACAGGTTTTTTTTGGAGGAAGAACACAGGTGTGATGTGCCACTCCCTTCACATTATATCATTCTATCAACATGATTTATGATGATTGATGTTGACCTTGATCATCTACCTTGATCTCCACTGTAAATTTATATTCCATCTGCCCCTTCCATATTGTATAATTTGGAAGAAAGTCACTACGTACACTCCACACTTAAGGGTGGAGTATCTCCATAATTTATTTGGAATTCTCTACATAAATTTATTTTGTTAGATAATTGTTTTGTACTTTGGGTTCCAATATTACTCTGATATTTTTTTTTGCTCAGATTGCTTCAGCTTTGGCAATTGGGAGCTCTCTGAGTTGCCTCATGTGTCCCTCTGACCTATCTTATCAATGTAGGCTTTAGTTTTGTTATTTTTATTTTTTTGAGCACCTCCTTTTTTTTAATGTTTATTTATTTTAGAGAGAGACAGACAGACAGAGCATGAGCAGGGGAGGGGCAGAGAGAGAAGGAGACACAGAATCCAAAGCAGGCTCCAGGCTCCGAGCTGTCAGCACAGAGCCCAAAACGGGGCTGGAACTCAAAAACCATGAGATCATGACCTGAGCTGATCATGACTTAACCAGCTGAGCCCCAGATTACCTCCTTAATTTCTGACACTATAAAATTACAAGATGCTCCCAACTCATCTTATATATTACCTCCCCAGTCTTAGAATCAGATATTTTTCTCAAGGAGCCCTGGTTCCTTATATTGGAGAATGATACTGGAAACCAAGTTCTAGATGCCAGGTGTGCTTGTTGCAACTGAAATGTTTCTTTTAGGACCTCTTACTGACAGAATAAATACACATATGTGTATATACATCTATAAACATACTTCTTTATTCTGTTTTACTTTATTTGAGAGAGTGAGAGAGCGCGTGTGCACCCATGAGTGGGGTGGGGGTGGGGGGGAGGCAGGGAGATTGAGAATACCAAGCAGGCTCCAACTCAGCATGCAGCTCTACTTGGGGCTCCATCCTACGACCCTGGGATCATGACTTGAGCCAAAATCAAGAGTCAGATGCTCAACTAAGTTACCCAGGCATCCCGTATATACACATTTCTATATGTAACCATCTATATCTATGTTAAGTTAAACAAGAGTTCGTACTCATGTCTTCTAGTATAATCCATTTCCACCTGGATCAATATAGCTTCCTCTACCTGCCGATCTATAAATTCCCACTCCAATAATGAGAAACCTGGTATCTGCTCTCCCCCATTCATATAATTAATCATTCAATTTTAGTATATATGTATACCAGAATCCTGTGTTAGTTAACCCATACCCCTGTTAGAAACAAGTTTAATAACTAGAGTATCATGCTTTTGCTTTAGAGTATCATCCTTTTTAAATGAGAATCCCTTCATTTCAGAAGTTACTTAGGTCAGTACCTCCCCTGATCCCTCTCAGAGACTCTTTTTTTTTTTTTAATGTTTACTTATTTATTTTGAGAGAAAGAGAGAGTGAGAGTGAGGGAGGAGCAGAGAGAAAGAGGGAGAGAGAGAATCCCAAGCAGACTCCCTGCTGTGATCACAGAGACCCCCCACCCCCACCCCCCTACCATGTGGGGCTTGATTCCATGAACCTTGAGATCACGACCTGAGTGGAGATCAAGAATCAGATGCTTAACCGACTGAGCGACTCACATGCCTCCCCTCCCCCACGGGGACTCTTTTAAAGAAACTTTAGCTATTCCTGGAGTACCAAAGGCACAAAAAAATAGGAAAATACATGTTCACGTTTATATTATGGCCATTGGTAAAGCAAAATACACTGAAATTAATTGGTTCAAATTCTGTGAACACCATGAGAGTCAGAAAATACCATTTTCTCCCCAATTCAAAATATGCTGGAAAATGTTGACAGAGAAATTTAGCTTCCACCGTGCATTAATTTCTAAGTGTGTTGTGAAAGTATATGAGACTTGAGTCTTTGATTCCCAGTCTATATTTCTACACAGCTAGAATCACCTGGAAATGTCTTCAATGATACTACAGAGGGTCAATCTAAGACTATTTTACAAATTAAAATTTTGAGTGCATTTCTCCGTAGAAATAAAATTAAAACATGGGAAATGATTTTGAAATAATGCCAGAAAAGTATTTTTTCACCAGTATAGAAATCATCAGAGTCAGAATATTAGAAAGGGTGTTTTGTTAGTCTGTTTTAAAGCAAATTGAACCACAAAGCTTAAACAAATGTGTAAAGCATACTAACACACACACACACAATTCATGCATTTTTAGAGCTAGCCTGGATATTAAATCCGTATTTTTAAGATAATCCTATTGAGAAAATGTTGAAAGAATCAACCAATTAATGCATAAGTTAATTTTTGACCCAAAAATCTCCTAAGAAGATGCAGTACTCTGTATGTGGATATTGCTATGTGGAAACAAAAAACAGTTCTGACAACTAAATTTTCATTCTAATAACTTTTTCAGTGTTGAATAAAAATGGCAGCAGTGAAAAATGTTGGTGATGGCAGAATGGCTATTTAGTAATGAATACACAGCAAGGCTACTTTTATTCTAGGCTCCTTGTTTTTCTACCCTCAAGAAGACTCACCCCATTCACCTTTTTGTCTTTTCTGCCTAAATAACATCCATCAAATGGGGAAACACAGAGATACTTTTAAAAGGAGGGGACCGTTTTGACTAATAATGGAAGATGGTCACTCCAGGATTATGCAGAATTAAGAGAAGATCTATAGTATAAATATCATTACTAATGGAAGATAACATCTTTTGCCTTTCCTAAATTTGTTTGGGATATACCTTCTGGCTAGGAGATATATCAACGTGTACATCCATACACATTTTCGATGGTGGAAATACAAAGTTAATTAGAAATAAGATTTTGCTGTTTTTGTTATTTTAGAACCCACTTTTATTTTATTTTTTCTTAATTAATTAATGAACTTTTAGAGAGAGGGAGAGCACAAGTGAGGGAGAGAGGCAGAGAAAGAGAGAGAGAGAGAGAGAGAGAGAGAATCTTAAGCAGGCTTCATACTCAGCACAAAACTTGACCCAGGGCTTGGTCCCATGACCCTCAGATTATGAGCTGAGCCAAAATCAAGAGTTGGGTGCTCAACTGACTAAGCCACCCAGGCACCCTTAGAACACATTTTTAAAGTTAATTTTTAGAAAAACGGTCTCTTGTGATTGTTATGAAATTAATTTTAGAATTATTAATAATTAAAATCCTCCTTACAGTTTTACAACCAAGTTTCTGTATAAGATAGACAACTCATTTCTCAGACACTACTATGGCGCTTTCAGAGTATATCATTCAGGATAGGCTGAGTTAGACTGCTGCAACAAACCAACCTTAAATCTGAGTGGCTTATTAGAATATAAGTTTATTTCTTACCAACGCTATATATCATATGGGGTTGGCAGGTGGACTCAATTCTTGGCAGACTTTATGAAGATCCAGACCAATGGAGACATTATCTTGATGTATGCTTCTATGATCACCATAGCAAAGAGAAGAGAGAGGAGCTAATTGTACACTGGCTCTTCCATGAAAAAGTTGTATGTGTTGTTTCTGATCTCATGTCTTGTAACTTCAAAGGAACAGGGGATTACACTCCTGCCATGTTCCCAGAGCAGAAACCAGAAAATAGTGGTTACAACACCAGTTCTACCACACTGATCAACTAGGTCACATTTTGGAGAGAAGAGAATGGTGGGGACCAATCATGAAGACTCTTCTCTCCTAATTTAATGCAACGAAATTTTTAGTTCCAGAATTTATGATTCTCCTTAAAAAATAGAGAAAATACATATAATCTGTATTCTGAAATTCCAAATCCCACATCTTTTCCACTTAAAAATTTCCCCCTTTTTCTACCTCCTTTGTCACATTTACCCATTGTGACTGATTTCTCTTCCCAAACTGGTTTCTGACCAAGAGAACTGATGGATTAATTTGTGTTGTTTGGAAAAAAAAATACAAAGATGCTAAAAGCTATTTTAAGAGGCAGCGTATTACCATGATGACAAGTGTGGTCCCTTGTGTTAGACTTAATGAATTCTATTGCTTGTTCTGCCACTTATTTGCAGCGTGAATTTGGATAAGTTGCTAACCCTATCTATGCCTCAGTATCTTCTATAAAATGAGAGAAGACTCACTGTGAATTAAAACATATAAAGTACTTGAAGTTGTGTATAGTATACCCTAAATTAATGTCAGCCTTGTTGGCCTACTGAACTTTTTAATTTAGGAACAAATCAGGCTTCCGTGTTTATCTGATAAATAGTTTTATTAGAGTAAGCATTAAAATTGCTGTATTCTAAGTTTTTGGAAGTATTTAAGTATCCAGCAATAGAATGTGTATTTCTCCCAGTTAACTCATATAATGCAACAAAAAGGCATATTTTATAATTCTTTTGTAAGCTAAAAAAATTTAAAAGATGGATTATTTTTATCATTTTATAGATTCATGCATCCTCAACTATATATAATATCTTATTGCTGATTGGGTGAATATAATTACAAAACATATATAGAAAATAGCATATTTTATTAAGTTAGTTAAATATCTTCCAAGGAATACATATATTTTTTATTTTAGAGAGAGAGAGAGGGATAGAGTGCTTGCAAGAGTGGGGGAGGGGCAGAGGTAGAGAGAGAGAGAATCTTTTTTTTAAACTATTTTCTAATTTTTTTTTTTTTTTGAGAGAGAGAGAGAAAGAGAAAGAGAGAAAGTCTTAAGCAGGCTTCACACTCAGTTTGGACACCTAATGCAGGACTCAATCCCGTGATCCTGGGATCATTAACTGACCTGAAATCAAGATTGGATGCTCAACAGACTGAACCACCCAGGTGCCCCAGGAATATTTTTCATGGAAAGGAGAATCTACCTATTTTGCTTCCTAAACACCTAACTGTAAGAATTCCAAATTTTCCATCTATAACATTTTAGTTAAAATAAAACTAGAAATAGTAAATATATTATAGGTCAATTAAAGGAAACAGCTGATACTTCATGACTTGAAAATTGTAATATTTTAGAAAACTCAAGATTATTCAATCAATAGTACAATTCAATATGCATATATATTTCAAATTTTCAAAAATATTGCTTAAATTTGCCAAAAGTTAAAATTGTATTGAGTATCCAAAACCAAATCCAAATACACATTCACCCAATGAGGATAAATAGCACTTCATTAGATAATTGGCATGTAAGTTGTCCAGAGAAATAGAAACCACTGATGTTATTTATATATGGATGAATATGCATTTTATTGCATCATATCCAGAACAAAAAGGGACTTGTACTATTACTTGTGATCATCGTTTGTTTTGTGAGCTACAAATAGCTAATCTAAGTTTTTAGAGTTAAAAAGATTAACGCTAATTATAGTTACTTAATTTGAAAATAAAAAATAATAAGGCTATTCAGTAAAATATAGATTTAAATACATTAAATTTGAAATATTGCTAAGAATGGGCCACATGTGGATATCTAAAGAATTGCAAATAGTTGTATTCACAAATGGAAAAAAAGACCTATTGAGTAAATTTTTAAGTGGAAGGGATGTCATTGTCCGGAAGGTAACTTTCAGAATGATGAAATTGATTAATTTACAAAGTAAATGGCAATACATTATATTCTTTCATAGTTGTCTGCACTATGGGACTTTCACAAATTTGTTTCCATATATTGGCATGCAATAATTCTATTTAATTAAATTCAACTCTGGTCCACACTTATTATCAGTTATACTTCATTCCCTCCATCATTAATACTCATTATTTTTTACATATTTAATTATTAAAATTGTAGAAATGATGCAAAATTTCATTATATTTGCTTAAAATAATATTAATCACATTAATTTAGAAAATGTAAATTTATAATATGTTATTAAACAGAATATGTTTTCAGAATATCAGCAAGAAAACTATATTTTCATAGATGTGCTATAACTTGTATTATTTCTAATTTTTAGTTTTATTCCTAGAAATTATAATGTAACATGATTTTTAGGTATTTAAAAGTAGAAGAAGGCAAAAACAAACCAAAAGAAAAAACCAAAACAAAAAAACACATGAGGGAAGAAACCAAACCATAATTTCTGAAAAATTTTGCTACCAACAGAAAGGAAAATTATGATGAAGAAGAAATGCAAATTTATGTATCTTAACAACTACTTATTAATATTTCATGAAAATCTGGTTTAGAGGACAAAGCTCAGTCCCATATCCCATTTAATAATTTAAAATCATAATAGTTTATTAAACATGTGCGTGCACACATGCATTTGTGCAGTGGTATTGAGGAAACAGATTATTTTCTTGCTTTGCTGTGGAGAATGATAGAGTGTTTCATTAGTTCAGTGTAAATGATCTCTTTTTTAGGGTTTATATTAACATTGCTGCTTATCAGCACCGTGTTCTACTCTATTTATTGCAGGCCACAAAGTCTTTTCTGTAGGTTTAAAAAGTAAACTGTAATTTATGTTCTCTGAAAGATAGCAAGGATTTAAAATAATTTACTTGCAATTTGATGTGGATTTGCATTTCTAAATATAAAACCAAAAAGTGAAATTTCTTTCTGTATTTCTATTTGTAGGGAACGAGGGCAGGCCGCCCCAAAATGTTCGACATTGAATATTGATTGTTTCGAATGGAAGCTACGTGGAAACAGCTAGTACAAGGACACTCAGACCCTCCTCTATTCCCCTGAAAGCAGGAAAGAAAACCCCCATGTGAAAAATACCCTCCCTGTACTAAGAAGTCAAAAGATATCCTCATCAGTAGAGATAGGGACTTTAAAGTGGAGAAAGCTGTAGAAACAAACCTTTTTTTCTTTTTTTTAATCTAATACCTCTGCCTCCGTGCTGCTTTGAATTCTTTATTAGTTAAACCTTCCAAACACCTGTTTTCTTTATCCTGCCATATCACAAATTTATTGCCTCTGTGTCTAAAAGTGTATAAAAACTGGCTGCTTTGGTCATTTCTTTGGGTCTCAATTTCATTATTGGGCATCTGTGCGCACATAATCAAATCCTGGGTTTTTTCTTCTGTTAATCAGTCTCCTATCAGTTTAATTCCTAACCCTGCTAAAAGAACCCTGGCATGGGGGTGTGGTGGGGAGAAGGAAATTTCTTCCTCTCCTACATATTTCTACAGAGAGCTGTAGCAGAACAAAGTAATTCTACTTTTCTTAGTAGTTATGAAAATATTTAGTTTGTGGATATTCCAATTTGGTTTTGGCATTTCATGTGTTGTTTTTCCTCCATGTTTTCAAAAAGGAAAGAGAAAATTTGCAACTTACAATTTTGCAGATGGGAATTTTTGCAGAGGTACTCTGGGAGCAGTAATTTATCATTGTTAAATCAAATATTACATAAAAGTGGAAATGTATTAGTGCAAAATTAGCCAGGTTTTGTTACATGTCTATCTTGATTTATCTGATCATTATCTCTGTCCTTGATTGTTCAGAGGCATTCATGCTGGTTTCCAAATTTGAGAGCAAATAGATAACCAAAGTGTTTCTGTGCATTTAAAGGTGGAAAATTATTTTCTAATATAAAGTAAAATTTCAATTAGAATGTAATTCTTTACCCTTTAGCAGCACTGCCCACTATAACCTTCTGTGATAATGGAAATTACATATGTCTGTTGAGCACTTGAAATATGGCCAGTGCAGCCAAGTAAGTGATTTTTTAAAATTTATTTGATTTTAATTAATAAAATTTTTGTATTTAGATAGCTACATGTGAAATGTGTCTACCATGTTAGATAAGATAGCTTTGGAGTTTTATTATTACTCTTTTGTTTTATCTAAAATTTAAAAAGAATGTTTTAATATTTGATCTTCACATGAAATTAGTTTGCTTTACTTTTAATTTTTACACAATTTAATTTACTGTGCAGTTATGATAGAAAGATACAAGCAAGTGAGAATTTCTAAGGGCGATGTTTCTGTTTCTCATTTTCTTGGTGTTTTCAGACTTCTGGACCAATAAGCCACAAGTGCCAGTCAGCTGCTCGGTTTGAGGCACTAAGGTACTTCTTTTGCAAACCTTTCACTATGATCTGGCTCAAGTCCAAAGAGAAATAATGTGGTGATCTCCTGCATAGAGAATTTTCTGGAGAACTCTGGACTAATTTGGGAATTCTGGTGAAATTGAAGTCTCCTAATTGAGTAAGTAGAATATGGAAAATCTATCACAGGGGCAGGTAGGAGGGCAGGTGCAAGCTTTATCCATGACATTTAAACAATTTGACATGGAAGCAATCTTATAAGCATGACTATTGGTCCTATTTGAATTTGAACTTATTATGGAAGAAAATACAGCATAAAGAGTGTGCAATGATGACCTTAGCTCAGAAAGTCCATTAGTACAGTTTTGAGTTAAAATATAGATACAGAGATAAGTAAAGAAATAAGGTGTAATTAGAGAATTGCAGTTTTGTACGTGCAGGGAAATGAAATAAAACAGACTCTAGGGTATTAAGGAACAATGGCACAATCAGAAACAAGAGTATAGCTTTAAGCTATATTGAATTGGGTGGGGCAAAACTGGAACAGAAATAAAAGGCCAGAAATTCAATGTTACCTCAGTTACACTTCCTAAACGGGTGGGGTAATTACTCCCAGAGCAGCATTTCGGGAAAAGATTGAGCTTAATACTTGATGCTTTCATCCACAAGCATGAACACAATAGAATAAAATGTAATCACTCTTTAGTGTAGGTAATTAAAAAAAATTTTTTTTGTTCAATGTTTTTGTTTTAAGCATAAATTTTGTGTATATAAAAATAGAAGAAAATTAGGAGAGGAATGTAGAATCATGTGGTTGAGGTGATCATGGTTTGGAAACCAAGGCTACATAGAAATGCTTCAACTTTAGAAAATGGAAGATAATAATTCCTAGTACAATCAAAATAAGGTTAATTATTAAATTACAGTTAATTTCTAAAATTAATTGAAAATGTTCAAAAGGATAAATAGAAAATTAAATTCTTATTTATTTTAACAGCATTTTTAAAAAATGTTTATTTTTCTTTGAGACAGAGCATGAGTAGGGTAGGGGCAGAGAGACAGGAAGACGCAGAGTCCAAAGCAGACTCCAGGCTCTGAGTTGTCAGCACAGAGCTCAATGTGGGGCACAAACCCATGAACCACAGGATCGTGACTTGGGCTGCAGTTGAATGTTCAACCGAATGAGCCACCCAGGCACTCCTAACAGCATGGTTTTGAATTTCAAGACTGGCAGTTATAATGGAAGGCTGAGTATGTAGGTTAAGATTGGCGATTATTTGGGGCACCTGAGTGGCTCAGTAAATTAAGTGTCCAACTTCGGCTTAGGTCAAGATCTCACAGTTGGTGAATTTGAGCCTCGAGTCCCGCATCGGGCTCTGTCTGTGCTGATAGCTCAGAGCCTGGAGCCTGCTTCAGATTCTGTGTCTCCCTCTCTCGCTGCCCCTTCCCTGCTCACGCTCTGTCTCTCCTTCTCTCTCAAAAACAAACAAACATTAAAAAATATTTTTAAAAAAAGATTGACTGGCAATTGTGTAAATGAAAGTACACCAAAAACTCCGAGATTCTAGACATGAAAGGTTAATATTTTGAAATATACATAGAAATATTTAGCAAAGTAATGAAAGAAGGAAAATAAATTTGATACCTTATCACTTGTTAGCCAATTATAATACTCTAATAGAAGATATAAAAAATAATTAAGTTCCAAGTTTAGTATTTGTTAATAAAACATATCCAGATGTCCCCAAGAAGTGTTTTATCAGGTTAGAATCATGCAAAAGCTTACTAACGTACAGAGTTGATATAACTGTGAGGAAATTCTCTGTATACATTGCTGTTAGAAATGCGCATTACTCAGGGCACTTGGGTGGTTCAATTGGTTAAGCATCCGGCTTCAACTCAGGTCATGATCTCACTGTTAGTGGGTTCAAGCCCCATGTTGGACTCTCTGCTGACAGCTCAGAGCCTGGAGCCTGCTTCAGATACTATGTCTCTCTCTCTCTCTCTCTCTCTCTCTCTCTCTCAAAAACAAATAAACATTAAAAAAAACTTTAAAAAAATGCAAGTTAGTTGCAAACATTAATGAAGGCAATGCTTTCAACTACTTCATTTTTTGAAAATTAATTTCTCACCATTATGAAGATATCATTGACCTATAACATGTAAATTTAAAGTGTACAAAGTGATGAATGATTTGATGCATGCACATATGTACATTGTGAAATGATTACCATGATAGGTTAGTTCATACCTCCATCCCCTCACAGAATTACCATTTTTTTGTAGAGCTAACTTCTCTCTAGTTGCTCCTCTCTTAACAACATTCAAGTACATGATACTTTATTATTCATTATAGTCCCCATGCTGTACATTAGGTCCCACAGCTTATTCACCTTACATCTGGCAGTCTGTACCTTTTGACCAAATCTCCCCCATGACCCCGCCCCTGACAATCACCATTCTACTCTTTCTTCCTTTGAGTTCAGCTGTTTTAGATTCCACATTAGTGAAAACAGTATTTGTCTTTTCCTGGCTTAATTTTCATTTAGCATAATACTATCAGATTTCATCCATGGTGCTGCAAAGGCAGATTTCATTCTTTTTTTTATTGCTGACTAATATTCCATTGTGTGCATATACCACATCTTCTTTATCCATTCATCCCTCATAGACACTTAGGCTACTTCCATATCTTGGCTGTTGTAAATAATGCTGCAGTGAACAAGGTGGGAAAGGGTAGACATCTTTTCCATACACTGGCCTCATTTACTTTGGAAAAAAATATGCAGAATTGGAATTACAGATCATACGGTAGTTTTTCATGTTTTGAGGAACCTCCATAGTGTTTTACCCAGCGGCTGCACCTGTTGACGTTCCCACCGTCAGTGCACAAGGGGGTGCAGCTGCCAGCAGGCACCTGGGTGAGTCTAGGGCCTGGGTTTGAGGGAGCTTGCTGTGAGCTGATGCCTGAAGCAGCCTGGTGCCTCTTGAGCTGCCTGAGGGCAGGTGGACAGCGCTGCGGTGGGGGGCAGGGGGACGGCCGAGGAAGGGGCGGGCCAGAACTCACAGCTTCCGCCCAGAAACCTCTAGTAGAGTACCTGCCTGGTGGGCTAGGAGCCTCCTGGGGCTAAAGGAGTCAACAGGCACCGGGATGCCTAGGTTCCCGGGAGCTCCGCCGGGAGCCTTGGTGACCCTGGTTCCGCCTGGGGTTGCCGGAGCCACCAAATGCCTGGGTAAGTTTGTGACCCATTCTGTCAATTGCTGAGCCTACCAGAAGCCTCCCCGAGCCTGGCAGCTGCCCTGAGCCTCTGGGGTAGGCAGACAGTGGGGTGATGGGGAGTCTAGGTTCATGGGAGCCTGCAGGGAGCTGCAAAGACGCCAATTGGGGCAGCTGGAGTTGGCGGCTCCAGAGCCAGAGGCCGGCGTGCACTGGAGCCTCCTAGCAGTCACCTAGGTCCCGTGGAGGGAGATGGGGGGGAGGGGGGGGGGGTCTGTGTTGAAGTCAGGTGTTCACACTATTCTCCCACGGAGTGTCGGCGCTGGGCTGCCCAGGTGCTGTGCTTCACCAGGTGCTGTAATCCCTGCCTGTAATCCTTAGGCCTTGTGAAAATGTTTCCTTTCATTCTTGCACAGATAGGTGCTCAGTTGGAGGGTGGGGTGAGTCATATCAATTTTTATGCCACCATTTCACTGACGTCACCGGCAATCTCCAAGAAGCGTTAAATTCTGTTTGAATATTGTATTATAGCTATGAAACTTTATTTAAAAAATCGCAAAGTAGTCCTTTTTTAAATTTTTTACTCATTTTAGAGTGGGGGGAGGGACAGAGAGAGAGGAAGACAGAGGATCAGAAGCCTGCTCTGTGCTGACAGCAGAGCCCTGGGCTCGAACCCACAAACTGTGAGGTCATGACCTGAGCCCAAGTCAGATGCTCAACTGACTGAGCCACCCAGGTGCCCTGAAAAGTAGTCATTTTTGAGGATCAAGATACTCAAATGTCTTTTTTTTTTAAAGATTATTTAGCTACATGTAAGCAACAGATGGCCTATTTTTGGATGTTACAGTGAGAGGGAAATTCAGAACAAACTTCTTTCATAATTCAAATTTGTGTACTTTGTAAAGAGTTTTGAAAATTTAATGTTGTATGAAGTTGAGTTTACAGAAAAATGAGCAGGGAGTTGGTGATGCTTAACAATTCAATTTTTAATGGAAAGGGAAAATAGGGTTTGCATATGGGAAACTTACCTTAAGTCAGAGATTCCTGAATCTTGGATTCCTGAATAAATGTCCAAAAATTTACAGATAACATAGAATCTGGATGCAAACATGTTGAGGTGTTTCTCAGAGCCGTAACCTCTTAAAATGTCTGTGGAGCTTTTGAGTGAAAACCTAGGAATCATAGCTTTAGGCCACATCCTGGGTCAACCCTTCAATCTGCTGTAGTGGTAAAGATAAGTGTGGATGGACTCTTCAAATTCATATGGTCAGATTGTTTAAGAACTACTTTTATAATGATTTGTGATGTTTTTGCATTTTTCCAGTGTATCATAACAATATTTTCCAGCGTATTTTATGGTGTTAAATTCAGGGCGGGAGATATGGGATCGGTGAAATAGGAAAGGAGAGAAATAGCTGGGTTTTTTTGGCATAGATGTATTTTCATCTGACATGTTTTTATTTTTAAAAATCTCATTTATTTCTTGCGATTTTTTTTTTTTTTTGAAAATCCATGGCTATGACTCTGTGGTACAAAAATAGACTGGTTAATTCACTCAATTTTTATGCATCTTTTTGGTATTATATAAATAATGAATATTATTTTTACACCTGCATATTAGACATTTCTTCTCAGATATTGAATAGTGAAATTATACTTAACATATTTAAAACAAAATTCATATTTTATAATAATCTCTATTCCTACCTGCTCTATTACAATTAATATTCTCCTAGTCATATGTATTCTCTATCTTACCGACTTTGTTTCTGTAGTTTTCTTTTTTCTTGGCCAAAATATCGTTAGAACGATTTTTCATATTCATAACTTCTTTTCATTAATAACAGTGTCACTGCTGACTATCCTTACCTTCCCACACTCCCCGTTTCAATCACCCCAATATCCCAACAAACTAATTTTCTAAAACAAGACTTTGATCCAGTTGTATAGCCCTTTAAGATTAGTTGATAAATTTCCACTGACACTGGGCATTAATCCCAATGACTTAGTTGTACTTTAAAATATTCTGTAATCGAACTTTAACATACATTTCTTGATTTAGCAATTCTCTACATCAGAATTCCAGTCATTATGGAGCTACATTCTTCAATTGAAATGCCCTCAACTCCTCTGCTTACCTATTTTCTGTTCTGTCTTTGAAAGTCTATGCCAAATAGGTCTGATGACCTTAATACAAAACAGTAGTAACAAAATCAAATATCTTCCAATTCAGACAAGTAAGGTGGCCTAGTTTAAGAGAATGGAATGGTGTTGGCCTCAGCAAACATGAAGAACAGGGACCTTCCCCAGCTCCACCAAAAATGTTCAATTCAATAAGAACAAACCCAGCTGAACCACAATAAAACAGAAATACTGCTTTGGCTAAACAAAACTCATTAACAAGGATGGGTTTGGCTCCCAGAAGCAATAGAAAACTATTTCCAGCTTTCATGGTATGGCCTTACTTGTCTTAAAGTTGCAGTGATGTTTATATGGTGCCTGTCAAAGATGTGTTTTGTCCTTAAGAATGGAAAAGATGTACAAATTTTGGAAAGCAATGGGTAACGTTTGCTTAGTCTCTTATTTGTTTTTAGGATTAGTTTAGCACACCATATAAAGCAATATGTGTGTAAATAGACAACTGTGTTGATGGAGTTTTCCAAAGATTGTATTTTAAAGATAAATTAGCTTGAAAATTAATTCTTACAAGTGTGTATGGAGTTTAATTATTTTTCTCCCATGAATACATGCGTACACATCAATATACTAATTTATTGCTTTTGTTTTAAAATATACACATTTATTCTTATTTTCATACCTGTCTTGGATTAGTGCATGGTCAGTTTTGGAAAGAAAACATCTTGGCCATATCACTTCAATCACTAGTTTTTGACTTTGGACCAATGCCTGAGAACTTCTACCAAATATTTTCCTCTATCTTGTACAATACTAGGACAGTTCTCTCATTTTCAACAATATACAAGATATCAAAATCTTAACTTCTTGGTCCAGCAAATACTTGCTCCTGAAAAATCTGTGGACCTACTACAGTAGTTTGTTCAATAAGAAATCTTAAGGTGCGAAGTTTGACTTTGCACAGAAAATGTTAACAAAAATCTGAGGTTTGGACCTCTCTAAACTACAAACAATCTGTATCGTGAGACTGTAGTTTAAAACATAAGCAAATTTGGGGCGCCTGGGTGGCTCAGTCGGTTAAGTATCTGACTTTGGCTCAAGTCATGATCTCACAATTCATGAGTTCATCCCCACATTGGGCTCTGTGCTGACAGAGCAGAGCCTGCTTGGGATTCATTTCCCCCCTTTCTCTCTGCCCCTCCTCTGCTTGCTCTCTCTCTCTCTCTGTCTCTCTCTCTTTCAAAAGATAAATAAACTAAAAAAAGAAAAAAAAGAAAAGAGAATGCTCCTTCTAAGAGCTAGTTTTAGGTTTATTTTTGTATTTTTAAAAAAATGTTCACTTATTTTTGAGAAGGAGAGAGAGAGCAGGGGAGGGGCAGAGAGAGAGGGAGACACAGAATCTGAAGCAGGCTCCAGGCTGTCAGCACAGACCCCGATGCAGGGCTCGAACTCATGAGGCATGAGATCATGACCTGAGCCTAAGTCGGATGCTTAACCAACTGAGCCACCCAGGTACCCCTAGTTTTAGGTTTAAATAAACCAATAGGAAGCAAGCTCCAACTTAGACCAAAAGCAATAGAAGAATCAGGCTCTGTCCTAATAGATAGTAATGTGTTTGTCAAAAATCTCTCTAAAAGTACCAGACCTTTGCTTGGACATGGGACTGCTTTTGTGCTCATTTTGGGTGTTCAAATATTGCCCTGCTTTTGTGCTCATTTTTTCTGTTCAAATATAGCTCCACTCCATTACTACCTCTTAAAAATAAAAGCAATTGCAAATGGAAGGTACATCAGCAGTAAGTTATGGTCCAGCAGGGGTATATAACCTCACATCTCCTGCACTGTTTTCATCAAAGGAAAATAACCAGGTTGCCTTGTAAAAAGCATGGCCATTCATAGCTTAAACTGCTTCTCTTTTGTCTTCTGCTTCCAGTTAAACTGGCCTCTCTCCATTTTGTATTTTTCATGCTGGAATGAGTGTTAAAATAACTTCGTTTGATTAAACAATATGAATGATTTAGGGAAGAGTGAAGTACTTCTTCCCTTTTACTCAGGTATCTCTTGCTTGCTCAAGAGCTAGTTTTAGGTTTAAATAAACCAATAGGAAGCAAGCCATTTTAAGGTGCTGCCACCTACTTACTAGGTGAGTTACTAAGTAGACCACATTATTTGTGCATATTCCTAATCATGAATCCATCCATTACCTTATTTATCCATCATCTATTTCTAATTTACTCAGTGAGCTAACTAGGTACCATGCTATGTTTTCACAGGTCTAGATTTTATTGTCACACTCAGAATATTTTTCTATAAAACATTAATATCCTATTCAACCTGGTTTGGGAAGGTGGGATTTTCTTGGACTTTCCAGTACAGTTCCTGGAGATACTTATTTTAAAGATTAATATTTTGTACATACGCTCACAAATTCCTTCCCAGAGAGTGGGCATATTGACTCTTAAAGAAATGAATCCATTCCACAAAAACCAGACCTCCTTGTTAGACATTGGCTTACTGTTGAGCTAGATTTTTTCCCCATTCCACATTCAACCGAGAGTCATTTTGTGTGAAAATAAACTAAATGATAAATCAGTTATCCTCTGCATAGTACTTTTTGTGCTTTTCCTGTGAAAATTACTCCCAAATCATGATGACTCATAAAAACGGCCCTGAGGTACACATGGTACAGTGTTAAAACAACTATTTCTGGATTCACTCTGGTAACAAAGATCAAAAATGGGGAAACAACACCAATTATTCTGCCAGACCTGACAGGTGCTCGTTTTGAAATTCAGAACTTGATTTTGTTACACAAAGAGAAAAGCTGAGTTTGTATAGGGATTATAATAATAATTCAGAGGAAAGTGGAAGGATTAATAATGCAACTACTGCTAGTAGTTATTATAAAGCTTCTGGAAGGTTGGCTCTGCGTTAAAAACAATAGTAATCCAAATGTATCATTCAGAGCAATATAAATCACAGTGGGGTGGTTTGATTTTATTTAGAAATGTACATCCCATATTTCACCTAACTTCTAGAAAATCTTTTAATGTAGTGTTTTAAAAAATTGAGAGTTCTTGTATCTTCCAACCTGAATTTATCATGGACACTCAAATCTCCTAATACCTAATCTTTGCTACTGTAAATAGCATATTCTCTTTCTCATTTTGATATTATAAAAGTGGAAAGTAAATGTATAAAAGAATTACATTTTCCAAGAGCTGTTAAGATACTTTTCTTTGTTTCAAATAGAAGAAAAATTCTTAAGTGGTTATTTATTCTATCCTTCACAGTTTTCAGATATTGGAAGAAATATTTGAAAGAAAAGCAAGAGGGAATTCTGAAACATCTCTGGCATAAATTCAATTCTGCTGTAGATAAATTTCACATTACTCGAGAGTCGTCATTTTGAAGCTTTCATAGATTTACATATTCACAAAATAAAAGTCAACCCAGTCTGAGTATCACCCATTTTGCCTCTTTGAGTCTATACTTAAAAAAAAGTCCTTTAGTTATGTTTTTTAAAAACATAATTAATACAGATGGTACTTACACTTGTGGTGAGCCTAGCATAAATATATAAACTTGTCTAATCACAGTGTTGTACACCTGAAACTAATTTAACATTGTCAACTAAAAATAAAATAAATCATCGATAGTCATTAAATCAGAATTCCAACTGGTAAAAATAATTTTACCTAGTACAAGTGATATCAGGTAAGAAATACATATCATATCATATAAGTATTTAGCTGCTAATACAAAATTTAATATTGTATGCTTTCAATAAACAAAACTCAGACCATATCCTATTAGTAATTCAACAAGTTGGTATGTTGAATTCAACTCACAGTAGTTCATTTAGTAAATAATATTGTTCTACTAATTGCAGATACTTAAGGCAAAAATATCCCCCTCTTACCAAAAAAGACTGAGTATATTGAAACTTGTAATTTATAATATCATACATACATTATTAATATTTTGTGGCATTTACAGATACAGACTGCTTTTGTTTTTGAAGCTCTTCAGAAGAGTTCTAGAAATGACTAAAATTCCTGTTGTGGAAATATGGAAATAAAATAAATATATGTCAATTTGGCAAATGAAATATAATTCATTGTATGTATAAAATCTATTACCAAATAATATATTCTATTTAACAGATGTCTTTCTAAAATTGTAATGCTCAAGGGGTTCACATTTCTGCTGATACAGCCCATGCTTTGGCACAGGAGTTGGTAGGGGGATGAAGGAATCAACGTGTTGAGGACAGAACACCAAGAGAACATGAGAGAGAATTCTTTGACAATATGAGGGAGGGAGTGAATGGTTATAGATTGTGCAGAAGTAGTTATTAGGTGAGGCATCAGTACTGACAGTTGTAGTGAGTCTATTGTAAAACCCCCTTCAGTGTTTATGGAAGAATTTAGATTAAATATTGGATATTCTTGTTTGGCCTCAGATTCTTTAAAAGCAGCGCTGATTTGGGACTGAACTGTGCAGTATTTCATCCTTTAGTAAAGGTGATCACCATAGAGTGTTCTCATTATTGTCTTGTCAAGGCAGTGCACTGACTTGCGTTTGGAGCTAAAACTTTGTCAAGGTGTATTTATTTGTTGAGGTCAAATGGAGGGGGGTTGTAAGACAGTTATTTTTCTATATCCTGAGATCTTTCTGTGTTAGAATAACAACAACTACATAAATAACCCTGAAATTTCAGAATCTTCAAACAATGAGCATTCATTTCTTATTCTTGTAGAAGCACAATTCGGTATCTCCTATCAGGCTGAGTTGAACTGCTGCTTGTCATCCTGTGCTTGGCTATCCTGTGACATAGTTCAAAGCATGGGCTCTTTCTATTTTTTTGGTTTTGTTGTCTACTGTGATCTTGGAGTTTCCTGCTTCTACATAGGTGACAAGGCAGGAGGCGATGGAGGGAATCTACTTCTTAGAAAATTGGACCTGAAGTGCTACACCGCTTCCATCATGTTCTGTTAAGAAATAGAGGCACCCGGGTGGCTAGTCCATTAAGCATCCTACTCTTGATTTCGGCTCAGGTCATGGTGTCACAGTTTGCGAGGTCAAGCCCCGCATTGGGCTCCACGATGACAGCATGGAGCCTGCTTGGGATTCTCTCTCTCCCTCCCTTTCTGCCCCTTCCCTACTCACTCACTCTCTCTCCCTCAAAATAAATAAACTTTAAAAAAAGTTATATGGTCCTACCAGGATAAAAGGAAGACTCAGATTCACAGTCCCAGTTTTTGGAAGTTCCCATCAACAAATGTCTACCGTGGCAAGGGTCGGCAATTTGTGGAGAAGACTTGTCCACATGCAGCACAGTGACATTGGCTGCTTCTACTTTGATGAGACTTTTAAATGTAAATGTATTGTGATGATCTAAGTTTAGCTGTTTTAATACACCTTCATGAGGGTGCCATCTCAGGGTGGTGAGTTCAAAGCCCCATCTTGGGCATGGAGCCTATTAATACACACACACACACACACACACACACACACACACACACACACCTTCATGAAGCTAGTATCAGGGTCCAGAAGGAAATTTGATTTTCTCTGACCTGAATAGTTTTGAACCAAATCAGTCTCTGGTGGAAGGGTCGTGGGGGGAGCTCTTGAGTCTTCCAGAAATTCTGCCAGAAACACTCTTAAGTGCTATTTTCTACATTGTTTACATGAAAATTGTATTTTATTCATTTAATTTTGCCTGTCCTCCAAGCCCTAATGCATTTCTCAAGTGGATTTTGTTGTTGTTTTTAATAAGTTTATTTATTTATTTTGAGAGAAAGTTGGGGAGGGGCACAGAGAGAGGGTGAGAGAGAGAATCCCAAGCAGGCTTTCCAGTGTCAGTGTGGAGCTCTACTCAGGACTCGAAGTCAGGATCCGTGAGATCATGACCTCAGCTGAAATCAGAAGCTTAACCGACTCAGCCACCCAGGTGCTCCTCAAGTGGAAATAGTTTTATTAGAGAGATTTAAATTCAAATACAAATTTATTTAGTATCTAGAATGTTCCTCGTTTCAGAGGTCTTCAAGACCATTTCATGGTTAGTGATTCACTAGATAGACTCAGAACTAAGGTGTATTTTAGTGAAAAGATATATGACAGTGTTAGCAAGAAGAAAAGACATAGGACAGACAGGATCTGTAGCAATCCATATACAGGTTTTCTTATTTTTTCTTCTTCCTCTGATGGGGCAAATTAAGTATGACCCTTTCTTCAGCAGTGAAAAATTCAATAAAATGTGTGCAATATTTCTTACCACATAAGCTCATTAGCGATTGAGCACCCAAGATTTTATTGTGCTGATCACATAGGTATTCTGTCCCTTGTATGTTCAAAATTCCAGATTCCAAGAAGGAAAACAGGAGTTTACCATAAATTGCATTTTCTTTTTGTATAGTCTACACACAGTGATTTACCTTTAATCAGGGAACAGTCAAAAGCTAAGTTCCCAGGTACCAGACAAGGGCCAACCTTATAAGCAAACCCTTCTAAAAATAGCCGTTTCACATCTGCAGTGTTAACTCTTTCTGGACACTCACTAAAATGTTAATATGTTTTATCTCATTAAGGCCCCATAATGATTCTCTTCAATTGAGACAATTTGTGTAAAAGGAAGGAAACTTGAGATAAAGGAAACTGTTATGTTTTGAGTCCCATGTGCGTATCAGAGCTTTGACTAAGAAATTTAAATACATTAACTCAGAGAAGTTAAGAATTTTGCCTATGGCCACATGGCTAGTAAGAGGGGAGCTGAAACAAAACTAGGACTGCATGATTTTGGACTATACCTTTGTGCCTTTTTTCAAAGTACTTAGAGAAAGCCCTCTATCTGCACTGTCCAGTATAAGCCAGGGACCACATTTGACTATGAAACACTTGAAGTATGGCTAGTCCCAGTTGAGATGTTCTATGAGTGTATATACACACCAGATTTTGAAACCTTAGCTTTGGAAAAAAAAGAGTGTAATATATCCCATTAATACTTTTAAAATATTTTGGTATTGAATACACTTGGAAATAACATTTTGGCTGTGTGAGTTTAAATAAACCACATTATTAAAATGGATTTTATCTGGTTCTTTCTTTCTTCCTTCCTTTCTTTCTTTCTTTCTTTTTTTTTTTTTTGAATGTGGCTAGTAAAAAATCTCACATTATATTTCTTTTGGATAACACTGGTTCTGTCAGGCTGAAATCCTTTGTGTGATCTTTAAGGCCAAACCATGGGCAAATACAAGGTTTTGCCTGTCAGGCCTCATGGTAGAAGCTGTCATCCTCTCTCTGAACTTGGTGCTCAGCCAGTGCATTGCAGTCTTTGGAGGAAGTTGTATTCAAGTTCTCAGCCCCTTCTCCACCGTAGGCCAACCATTCTCTTGCACATATCGGCATTACTAGCTCAGACACCTGCAATTTGAGGCTTTCTTATTGGGGGCAGGGAGCTTTGTTGATGTACTTTTCAGGCCCCTCCACCGAGACATCCTTTTCTGGGACTTTAACTAAGCTGACTCGTATTTTTCCACTCTTAGTCCTTTCTCTTTCCCATCCCGAAATGCTCTGGGTCCTCACTGCACATCACCTGATCCTCACTGATCCCAACCTGTGGGGAAAATGTAATAGGGAGAAGCCAGTACTGTATCCTTTTTTGGCCTCTTGCTTATACTATTTCAATTGGTGAATAAAGGCTTGATTATTATTTTCAGTTTAGGTCATTGCCCTAATTGACCACTTAAACGCCTGGCAGCTCTTACAAGCCCTCAATAAATATTAGGTCTTCTTTGTGAAAGCTGTAGTTTTAAAGTTTGTTTGCTTGTTTGAGAGAGAGAGAGAGAGAGAGAGAATGAGTTGGAGAGGAATGGGGGTGGGGAGAGAATCCCAAGCAGGCTCTGCACTGTCAGCATGGAGCCTGACCTGGGGATTGAACTCACAAACCATGAGATCGTCACTTGAGCTGAAATCAAGAGTTGGATGCTTAGCTGACTGAGCCACTCAGGTGCCCCAAACTGTAATTTTATGTGAAAAACCTTTGGGATTAGAAAAGTCGAAACGCCCTTCTTGTGGGCTTTAATATCACAATTCTGAATATCAATATCTCGATCATTTCACAGTGTTCTTTGTCTTGATTTTCTGCCTTCTCCAAAAGTAAAGCCACTTAAACATACGAGCTGTTTCTTGACTTGGTTTTCTGTCTTGACACATAGCATGTGGCCTTTTACATAGGATGGTCTCAAATGTTTCTCAATTAAATGAAATGTCTTTGTCTAAAATAATACAGGTAGTAAGTGGTTCATAAATGCTGATTTTCTGATATCAATTTTAAGGATTTTGCTGCTATAATGGCTACCTATATACTTTTGTTTTTTGTTTCTTGGGTTTTGTTTTTGTTTAATGGCATGTGGAGGGTCCACAAAGAACAGAGAGGGATGTGCAATTCTGGCTGATAGAATTTTTAATTCCTTATATTCATTTTCTGTTTTTACGGTAACAAGTCACCACAAATTAGTGCCTTAAAAAGAGGAATTTATTATCCTGTAGCTCTTTAGGTCAGTTTGACATGAGTCTCACTAGGCTAAACTTAAGGTGTTGGTGGGGCTGAGTTTCTTTCTGGGGGCTATACATGAAAATCTGTCTTTTCCAGCTTTAGAGGCCGCCTACACTCCTTGACTCATGGCACCTTTCCCTCCTGTTGCAAGCCAGTGTCATTTCACTGCTCTGACCATTCTTTTGCAGTCACATTGCCTTCTTTCTAATACAGCTAGGGCGTTTCTCTACTTTTATAGACCCATGTGAGTATATTGGGTCCCCCTTCATAACCTACAGATATCTTCTCTCCTCAAGGCCCTTAGCTTTAATTACATCCAAAAAGTCTTATCTACCATGTAAGGTGACCTATTCACAGCTGTAGGAGTTTAGGATGTGCACATCTTTTGGGGACCATTATTCTCCCCACCACAATATTTAAATCAGTAGTTCTCAATATAAATTTGTTAATGTCTAATATTTTTTTCAAAATGTGGAAACCTAGCCTCACACTGTTTACATCACCTGAGAGCCTATTGAATCAAAGACTATAGAGGTGGGTCCAGCAAACTCTGTTTCTAAGCCTTCCAGGTGTTTCTAATATACAATAAAGTTTGAGAACATTCTAAACCATCCTTATACTTAGCAAGCTTCCAGGAGTTAGCTGCATGAGTTTGAGGTAATCCAATTATTTTTCAACAGGAAGCACTACAGCTGGGTAGCAATCCTAGGAATCAGAGAAGGTCAGTGTACAAGTGCTTATTAAAGCTGGATGTCTGAGTATCCCTGTTATCATTATATTTTCAGAGACTGTTGGAAACAACTGAAAAAGTCATCATCTCCAATTGCAGCTCAGAGAGTTGTTGAAGGTAGGCTTTCAAAGAGGAGGGAGATAAAAATAATATATTCCATAAATTGCATTTTAAATCTATTTCAGAAGAAAATGCTTTCCTGAAGCTGCTGACTAGTATTATGAATTAGTTTGAAGAAGCCATTTCTCCTTTTAATCCATTTCTATTTTCCACTCTATAACCAACCACTTGAGTGTTTATTCATGTCAATGCTAAGACTATCACCAAGTGGGCAGTATATAGAGGCTATGGGGCAGTCACTGCCCTTAAAAACCTGAAAATATTGAATGGAAGGTACGACTAATACCTAATGAAAGACAGCATTTTAAGACAGTATTCTGCAGCGTATAATGATCTCAGATAAAATGTTTACTTGGTAATATAGTTGAAGTGTTTGTCATAACCTGAGATCTCACAAATATTTCCAGAATTTAATACCTTTGTGAAATTCTCTGCTAGATAGGGGTAAATGCTTTAAGTGAATCCAGCTGATGTGCGAGATTTACAACTCACTCAAATGCCACCTTTACTTTTATTTCTACTTCTACGATCCTGTAGATAATTTTGCATATCTACCTTTGCATAGGAAAACAACCCCTGACAGCTGTGACCTGGCCTAGCACTAGCAGCTTGGCCTCGAAGTTGTCAGCCAGAGGTCCGGCTGTCATAGTCTCCTGGCGAACATAATTTCATAGAACACTAATATCAGACAAGGCAACGCCGACTGCAAGGGGTCAAGACAAAAAAACAGAAGAGCCTTGTAAGCATATCCAAGCAGAGAGGAAAGCAACAATTATGTCCAAACCATAAAATTGATCATCCATTCTCCTATACTGTATGGCTATGACGGGGAGTACAATTTAGCTATAAAATCTAGACTACTGCCATTTAGGAAAGGCCAAGTAGTTTTACTTTGAATAAAATTTCTCTACTTACGTATTCCCTAATCTGTCCTATCTTTGTGTGACAAAAATCTAAAATATCTCATTGAACGGGTACAGGTTATTTAGACCTGAAAAAGACCTAGACATAAAATTAATGTCCTAACCAATCTTTGTCATAGTCATTGTTTTGTGCATCAGATCCCAGTGACAAGGTCTTTAATCAATAGGAGAAATGGTCAGGTCAAAGTGTAAAGACACATTTCAACTCAATTGACATACGGCACATTGAATTGATTGCTAAACTCAACACGGGTTCTAATACACAGCATACTTTGTTGCATTGCCAGAATGTGGTACATAGATCTATAGATTTGGGTCAAAAATGTTGCACAGTCACATACTAAACCATTGCACATATAAATGCTATCTGATTTTTCTGTTTCCCCTTTAAATAATGTTTTCTCTTTTTATCTGTCATCTATCTTCTATGCATTTTCTACCTGTAATGTTTGTATGTACACACATGTATTTAATGTCAGTTTATAGTTCTGTCTTTTCATATTGGGAGTCAATTTTCCAACTTAGTTCCCAGGATGACTTAGTCATCATATAACAAAAACACAGATACATTTAAAGGTTATATGTTTTCAAATGTGTATCATTTATTTTGCTGGGTGATTTTTTCTTAGTTAATTGAATGAAACAGAGATAACAAATGTTTACATTCTTTTTAAGTTGTTTGTATTTTCTTTATATATAATTGTTTCCCTTAGTAAATTTAATGTTTATTTATTTTTGAGAGAGAGAGACAGAACATGAGCTGGGGAGGGGCAGAAAGAGAGGGAGACACAGAATCCCAAGCAGGCTCCAGGCTCTGGGCTGTCAGCACAGATCCCAACTCGGGGCTCAAATCCACGAGCCAGGAGATCATGACCTGAGCCGACGTCAGCCACTTAACCAACTGAACCACTCAGGCACCCCCCTTACTATATTTAAATGCAACTTTCTATCGACTTGTATGCATATATGCATGTAGGCACACATATGCATGTATATGTTTATACATCTATACATAACATTTATTTTACAGTTCATATGTATCTTCCCATAAGCATAAATCATGTCTTTGTTCAATCTCATTTTGGTAATGTATATGAAATTCTGAGACATTTGAGTATTAGGTCTTTCTTATCACTAATGTTTCTTATTTTGTTGGTCTGAGCTTTTCTCTGTTATAGAACAGCATACACTGGGGAGAATATTCTCCATTCTTTGTCAATAATATATTCCAGAAATGGCCTACCTGTTTTATTAGCTTGCTCACTTGGCCCTGCGTTTACTCTCCAGAGCTAAAGTGAACTATATGATTCTAATATATGCTGATGGCCATTATAATGACCAAAATTGAGAAAGCTAATCGGGGAGAATTAAGTCAGTATACAGAGAGAAATAAAAACAGGAGTGGAGGGGCGCCTGGGTGGCGCAGTCGGTTAAGCGTCCGACTTCAGCCAGGTCACGATCTCGCGGTCCGGGAGTTCAAGCCCCGCGTCAGGCTCTGGGCTGATGGCTCGGAGCCTGGAGCCTGTTTCCGATTCTGTGTCTCCCTCTCTCTCTGCCCCTCCCCCGTTCATGCTCTGTCTCTCTCTGTCCCAAAAATAAATACACGTTGAAAAAAAAAAATTAAAAAAAAAAAAAAAAACAGGAGTGGAGACAAGTGCTAGATTGTAGTATAAATTATAGTTCTCAATACACTTAAGGTTAAGTTGTATACTTGTCTTTCCTACAGTTCAGTTACAGGAAACAATATATTCTTCTCTATCCCTAAGCTATGTTGAGCTGATTTTCCATCACAATTAATTTTTGTGAGAAATATATTTGCATTTCAGAGGCATCTCTAGTTCTGTGGGAATTAAAGTGAAAACAATTATTAAGGACACTCTACTATGTGGAAAGTACTCTTCTAGGCATAGTATCTCATAATTTTTAATATTTGTGTGTTTGCATGCATGAATACAAACATATTTATTTTTCATAGTGTGTAGCTGTCAAAACACACACACACACACACACACACACACACACAAATAGGGGAAAAGCCACAATAAATTTAGGACTGAAAGTAGACTTGACAAAAGCTACAGGGATTCAGAGGGGTGACTCATACTCAACAAAGACACAGTGAACTGTTCTCAGTCCTGGGCAGCAGGGAGGAAGTAGTGATCAGGATATTCTGACCCTCACAAGCCGTTGGCATTTCCAGGGACTGAAATTCCTGGGTGGGCGGCTTAAATCTTACTTGATTTGCATGACCAGAAAATCTCTAGATTTGATGAACAGAGATCTGACCTGAATCACCGCAATAACAAGTTACAGGCCCACAAACAATTTCAGACTTAACCAAGTTCACGACCTGAGAGTACCTTGAAATAAAGAAATGATGGTGCCACTTGAGGAAGCATCCTGCTTATAGATCGAAACATTCTGCATTTCTCCCCAACCTTCTCTAAAGGGACATATAACCATTTACTAGGGTGACTCTGCATTGGGGAAAAGAAGGGGATAATGAGATATTTTGGCTATTGCTATATGTATTGCTCTGAGCTGACAATTATTGGTGACACTGTCATGGTCCATAGTCATTCTAGGGCCTTAGGGAGGTTATGTGGTTTTTAAAAATTTTTTTTAAATGTGCATATATTTTTTAGAGGGAGAAAGAGAGACATAGCACAAGTGGGTGAGGGGCAGAGAGAGAGGTAGACATAGTATATGAAGCAGGCTCCAGGCTCTGAGCTTTCATCAGAAGACCCCGACATGGGGCTCGAACTCATGAACTGTGAGATCGTGAATTGAACCTAAGTCAGACCCTTAATTGATGGAGTCACCCAGGTACCTTTGGAGGTTATATTGTGAACAGAGTTTTGGCTTGAGCCCTTCTCACAGTTGCCCCAGTGGGCGATGAATCCTCTGTGTGATTATCTTTCCAGTCCAGAATGCCTAATAGGGATAGACATACTTAGTAACTTACAGAATGCAATATTCCCGACCTATGGAGTGAGGAATATGATGCTAGAGTCAGACAAATGGAGCCACCAGAAATTCCTCTCAACTACAAACATATTAAAATATATGCCACATTACTGGAGGGATTGCAGAGATTAGTGCCACCATTAAAAACTTGAAAGATGCGGGGATAATGATTACTACCACATACTCATTCACTTACCTATTTGGTCTCTGTAGAAGACAGAAACTTTAGATACTAGTTGTAAAATTAACTGGGTCTTTATTCTCATTTCGATTGCTCTTCCAGATGTGATTTCATTGCTGGAACAGATCAACACTTCTGCTGGGACCTGGTAAGTGGCTATTCATCTGGCAAATGTTTTTGTTTGTTTGTTTATTCTTGTGCGTTAAAAGATACCGGAAGCTATTGTCTTCCAGCTGCTAAGGCCAGCAATACAACCTCTCTGTCCTCCACTGGGGCTGTCTCAACTGTCCATTCTTGGTTGCCTGTCTTTGCTACAGGACATCATGCTCCCCTATTACATTGATTATAACATGTTCTTTTCACCTAATAGCAAAAAGTAGCATATATTTTAGAATCAGTTGTAAGGTAAATGTATGCCGATGAGTGGGAAATAAATCTCATAAAATTTTAGGGGTCTTTCACCCAGGTAAAATATCGTGGGGTCCAGTTGTTCAAGACATGGAGATCTATTCCTTAAATGGACACATTTCTGCATCTGACACCTTGTACTACAAGAAAAAGAGACAGTGCTTAGTGGGCCTTTTGGATATCTCTGCCCCATTTACCAAGTAATCCTTGTTACCAGTTTTGAACAGGAATGAGAACAATAAACATCCCTGCAACAGTATGGTGATCCATAAAAACTATTCTGCCACTTGGGCATATGGCCCAGAAGATGCAGTTTTCCTTGAAGTATTTTTGGCAAAATAGGAATATTACCTGGACCTTTGGGCTGCTCCCTAGAAATTTGTAGTAATGTATGCGTTACTCAGCAGATAATAATTCTCTTTTTGAGGGGCACTTGGGTGGCTCAGTCGGTTGAGTGTCCGACTTCGACTCAGGTCATGATCTCGCAGTCTGTGGGTTCGAGCCCTGCATCGGGCTCTGTGCTGACAGCTCAGAGCCTGGAACCTGCTTCAGATTCTGTGTCTCCCTCTCTCTCTGCCCCTCCCCTGTTCACACTCTGTCTCTATCTCTCTCTAAAGTAAATAAACATTTAAAAAGTAAAAAAAAAATAATTCTTCTTTTGAAAAATGGTTTCTGACTATCTTCAGGGCTTTAGGAAGGGCAGAACACTTGACCATACAACCTAAAATTACCATGTGTCCTGACATCATGAATTGGGTGTTCTGTGACCTACCCATCCTTAAAGGCAGATATGCACAATGATATTCCACGATCAAACAGAAATGGTAGATACAAGATTGGTCTTGAGTAGGTCCTAAAGTCTTAAGTAGGTGGCATGACCTGTGGCCCAGATGTCCATGGCCCATTCTTCTACTGTATTGCCTCTTTCTTATCAATCTACACCTGTGAGCTCAGTGGGATTCAGTTGAATATTGGGGGACAATTCTCCATGGCTCTCCAGTATTTCCATATACCTTTTGAAAAACAGCACTGACTAGTTTTTCAAAGGATGTTTATAGAGCATAGAGCCTTGGAAGATAAAGGCTATCCATCGTGTGTAGGTAGCAACTAATCCCATTTGAATCACTTTTTGGGAATTGGGGTTCAGAGAACCTGCACAAATGCAGATACTCTGGCTACTACCATTTTTGTGACTAATAACTCATTTATCTCTGACCTAGTATACTGACATTTCTCTCCACTATGTATCAAAGTGTGGGAGACTAACTTGTGAGCTTACAACCAGAGTAAAACTTCAGATCCTTCGTAGTTAATGAGAGATTTTGCATTGACAATAAAGTGCTCCCAGAGACATGGCTTTGTGAAAGACAAAGGATGGAAGCCTTGTGAGCATGTGCAAGGAATATGAAAATTCTCATTCAGAGCCATTAGCAAATATTCTCACCTAAGTGGTGAGTGAGTGGGAATGTTCACCAGGGAGTGAGTGGGAGTGTTGATAAAGGTCCCCCACTTTGCCACCTGTTAATGAATGTTTCAAGGAAGAACAGTGAGAGGAAAAGGTTGCCCAAATGGTGTTTTGATCGTTGCACACTCTCCTTCAGGCAGGAAGGAGGAGGTATGTTATTATGACAACAGGGAAGTAAGTCCTGCAACCCCAGATTAAGCACAATGTGGCTATACCAGTTGAATCAAGAAGTCCCCAAAGCTGAAATACATGGCATTAGGAATGAAGATACAGAGCTTTAGGGGAATTGAAAACATGAGAGGTTGGTTTGATTGAGCTGTGTGGGCAGCTTCTTACAACAGAAATTAAATGTAATGCCTTGTTGACTGGCATGAAGTGTTTCTCTCCCTTCACACCCTCTTTCCCTCCTACCCACTCTTATCTGATGTTTGCTACTTTAAGGAAGAAGATGCTTAAAAGTGAGGCCAAGGTTCACAGACTGTTTTCGGTTATGTTAGCTATAATACTATCATGTTATGTGGAATCAGGCTTTGGCTTTTGTCTTTATTTTGAGGTTGTGTATGGATGGCTGTGTATGTATGGATGCCAAGATGGATTTGTTTTGTGTCAGTGTAGCTCAACTGCAACAGAACTTCCTTCCTCATATGTAGCTTCTCTCAGATTGGTTATAAGAAATCTGCACAGTATTTGGAAGGTGGAAATTTAAACAGCGGCCATTTTTATGCTTGGGAATCAAAGTTTAGCCACTGTTGCAATTCATGTATGCTATGGTCAGTCAGCTGACACTCGATGTTGGTACATGGTGGCAGGTCCTCCAGCCTCATCTAGGTCACTATTTTCTGCCTCTTGGACTACTGGACCAGTTGAAACGTCACCATTTTCTCCTGCAGGTCACTCAGACCTTTGAAGTTGGAAGCTTAGATATATGGTGGGAGGCTAATGTGGGTTTCATTTTATCCTTGTGAGTTCCAACTAGTAGCATGGGTTCCAGTTTGTGCTGCGTTTTCTCTGCCTTTCATGCATCTTCCTTCCCAAATGCCTGCACTGCAGATGCAGTTGCTACCCAGTGCTGGACCAGACATCAAGTCAACAGAATTACATAAACTGCTTATCTAATTAACTATTTTAGGTCAAATTTATATAATAATCCCCTTAGTTGACATCACTTTTAGTAGTTCTCCTTCTCTAATCAAATTATGACCCAATCAAAGGAAGAGAAAAGAAATGATACTCTCAGTAGATGCATTTTAGTGTGTGTGTGTGTGTGTGTGTGTGTGTGTGTGTAAGAGTTAGTAGTTAGTAGATATGGCAAAGGACTACCTTAATTTGTTAAGGAGTATTTCTAAAATATCTCCACTAAATACCATACATAACAGTGAAAGATTGAAAGTGTTCATCTTTTTTTTTAAGTTGTATGTATGTATGTATGTATTTTGAGAGAGAGAGAGCGCACAAGAGGGGAGGGGCAGAGAGAGGGGGGAGAGAATTTCAAGCAGGCTCTGTGCCCTCAGAGCAGAGCCCAATGTGGAGCTCAAGCTCACTAACTGTGAGATCATGACTTGAGCTGAAACCAAGAGTCAGATGATAACCGACTGAGCCACCTAGGCTCCCTGAAAGTATTCATCTTAAGATCAGAAATAAGGCAAGTGTGCTTAGTATTACCACTCCTGTTTATTATATTACTATAAATTCTAGCTTGCATAATAAGGCAGGAAAATATAAATTATAAGATTTAGAAAAGGAAAAAATAAAATGCTCCTTATTTGGAAATGACTTAGAGTATGTGTAGAGAATCCAAGATAATCTAGAAATAAACTGTTACAGTTGAAGAGGATAAAATTTCCAGGGAACTGTATGCCAGGCCAATTAAAAATATGATTATATTTTTACAAATTGGCAATGAAAATTCAAACGTGAAATTTAAGGATTGATAGCATTTTAGTAGTAGTAAATAACTTCATTTACTTAAAAATAATACTAATGAGATATTTGCAAAACCTCTATATTAAAATGAATACAAGAATTTTATATTTATATATGAGTGTTTATTAGTCTACTTGGGTTGCCATAACAAAATACAACAGACTGGGTGACTTAACTGACAAACATTTATTTTCTCACAGTTCTGGAGGCCAGGGTCTAAGCCCAAAGTGCCAGGGATGGTTTCTGGGTGAAACCTCTCTTTCTGGTGTGAGTATGGCCACCTTTTTGAGGTGTCATCACCACATCTGTGGCACAGAGGCAGAGAGAAAGATGTCTTTCTCTCACTTTCTTTTCTTACAAGGATGTCGACCCCATGGAATTATAGCCCCACACTCTTTTGGTTTCATTTCACTTTAATTGCCTCCCTAAAGGCCCTATGTCCAAATACAGTCACATTTGGGGATTAGGACTTCAATATATGAATTTTGAGGAGACATAGTTCAGTCCACAACGACTGTTTATTTTTATACTATTTACAGTAGCCAAAAACAGGAGACAGCCCAAGTAACCACCAACAGTAAAATGGATAATTGTATTTTGTTTTCCTTCTTAGTATGGACTATGGGGCAACAATAAATAAGAAAGAAATTTTGGGGCACCTGAGTAGCTTAGTCGGTTAAGCATCCGACTTTGGCTCAGGTCACGATCTCACAGTTCGTGGGGCTCGAACCCAAAATTCGTCAGGCTCTGTGCTGACAGCTCAGCACCTGGAGCCTGCTTTGGATTCTGTGCCTCCCTCTCTCTCTCTCTGCCACTCCCTTGCTCATACTCTGTCTCTCAAAAATAAATAAACATTAAAAAAAATTAAAAAAAAAAGAAATTTTGCTACCCAAAGTATGAATATTACAAGCCAACTTAACAGATACTAATTAGTACAGAATATAGGTTTCCATGTATAAATAGACAAAAATAATCCGTCATGATAGAAGGCAGTATACAAGTTACCTTTGTAGGAGATACAGTAACTAAAGGAGATTAAGCCAAGTATGGAATGTTGGAAATGTCACGTTTCATCACCTGTGCTGTGATTACACAAATGTGTTTATTTAGTTAACATTCGTTCAGCTGTATGCTCATGATTTTTTAATCTTTTTGATACCCATGGTGAAATGTATTTCAATAAAAAGTTACTTTATCTATCTACCTATCTACCTATCTATATCTATATCTATATCTATATCTCATCTATCTATCTATCTATATCTATGTCTGTCTATATCTATCTATCTATCTATCTATCTATTATTTATCATCTTATTTATTTTAGAGACAGAGAGACCACAAGAGGGAAAGAGGGGCAGAGGGACAGCAAGAGAGAATCTTAAGCAGGCTGCACACTGAGTGCGGGGCTCAATCCCACAACCCTGGGATCATGATCTGAGCTGACATCAGGAGTCAGAAGCTCAACAGACTGAGCCACCCAGGTGCCCCAGTAAAAAGTTATCTTAAAACGAACAGTAAAAATTAGGGAAATCTCACTCTTAGAGGCACTAGTTCTGTTGTCATTGAAATTTTGGTTTTAAGTGAGCCAAGTTACTAATAAAATAAAATCTCTGCCTGAAAGCTTACACAATGAGTACATCAATTAAAAACAAATAAAAGCAGGGCACAGGGGTGGCACCATTGGTTAAATGACTAGCTCTTGATTTCAGCTCAGGTCATGATCTCACAGTTGGTGGGACTGAACCCCGTGTTGGGCTCCACTCTGACACACAGAGCCTGCTTGGGATCCTCTCTCTGCCTCTCTCATGACCACTCTCTTGCTCATGCTCTCTCTCTCAAATAAATAAATAAACATTAAAAAAAAAAAACAAAAGCAAGAAAAGCTTTATTTATTGTTATTATTTTTAAAACAAAAACTTTAGTTTTATCATCCCCTACTGTCTCACTTAGGATGCTTCCCAGTACATTCTTCTTACGTGTGTACATTCTTGCCTTGTTTACAACCCTTTAATAAAAAATGTCCTCTGTCTCCAAACTGCAATAGTATATTCTGTTATTCAAGAAATGCTTAATTTCCTGTATCATGTGTTTTTAAAAAAATTATTATGGAAAGTGTTCTTTCTCTGCATCCATGTTTTACAGAAGCCTTTTAACGTCATCTCTGCCCAAAGAGGACATTCACATCTCTCTGGGACACTTACTGGTTTTGTTTGATAGTCTAGGTGTTTTAAATGTGCCTTATATCTTTAATCATAGGCTGTATAAAACAAAAATATCATGAGCACATAGTAATGTTTGGAAGAAAGAAAAGAGCTGAGTAAGAGTTGTTAAAGTAAATTAGTTAAATTTTGAATATAAATTAACTTAGTTAAAATTAGGATAGAAAAAGTTTCCCAGGAAATGAAGCAGAAGGAAGATAAATTTTAATTGGGGGTTTCTATTGATAGTTTTTAAATATGTGGCAGCATTTTTTGAATGGTCTAGTGGACCCTAGACCTCTTAGAAGGATTCTCTGAAGTACAGAAATGTAGAAGTGAGAAAATGCTGAATATAACCTGGCCAGATAGATGCACACTTATTTTTGGAGCTTTCTTTGTTTCCACCTAATTCCACTTTGTATATTGCCCAAAATGATTAAGTCACATTTGTTTCTTTAATCTTTTAAAGCATGTGTCAAATTTATTTTATCAGAATTACTTATAGTAAAAGAAAGATTCAGCGAGGTTAATGTAATGCTATATTAATACAGAAACTTGTCTAGCTCTGCAGATTGGTTGTTAATCACTTTTTTCAAATGTCATACTTACATTAAATGAGAATGTTTATGTGTTCTTTGCTTACTAAATAAGGATAAATAGGATATTTCCTAACTTTTAAACATATGGGACTCAAAGTTTAAAAGGTATTTCCAGAGTTACTGGAGAAACAGTCTAATGCACTAAAAAAACACTTCTGACTAATAAAAAAAATTCAAAAACCCTAGTACTTTGTGCCTAAGGTCCTTATTGTTAAGAGTACTGAACATTTTGTAAAGTAGTAATCCTGTGATAGTGTATCTCAATGAGGCTCCCAAGTGATTTTAAGAATCTCATTAATCAAAATAATATTTCTAGGGGCATTTTCTCATGAAAGAAATATAAACTATTTTTCAGAGGTATGGGGTAGAAGAAAAGCTTATCCCTTTTTCTAATTTGCAATTTCTCATGAACTCTTCAAAATCTGAATAGTCCTGATACTCAATGTAATACAGAACTACCTGTGAACTTCGTTTTCGTCTCTGTTGCCCCTGACAGTAGTAATGTAATATTTGGATGTATATTTTTGGTTTAGATTCGTCATAACTCCCCGAATAGTTTTCTGCCATTTGCATCATTTTACCTGTTCTCATTTCACGTGTCTTGTTTAATAATGCTGGCTATTTTTGCGCACGTGGAGTCTCGTGTACAACCATATGTAAAACAGACTGAAAACACAGAATAATTTAATCCAAGTGGTGCAGTCTTAACAGACACCAACTCTTCTTTAACGTTAGCATCTTCTTTAAGAGAAAGCTTTTGAGAGAATTGGCAGAGGAAGTGCATGTGCATCTATCAAAGGAAAAGTCTTTTAAAGTCCAACTAGAGAATGATCTGATCACCATTTAACAAGCTCTGTACCATATTCACAAAATAAAGTATAGTTTGAACAAAAGAGAGAAAGACAGGACATCTCCAGGGATTTGATATATGAACATACTTTCAGCTTTAGCAAATGAGTGGAAGATATTTTACAGGATTCCCTGGATTGCAACTCGAAGTGTTTGCAAAGGGGCAATCATCAGGATTGAAGCGGCTGGAGGAGGAACTGGTGGGGGCGGGGCCTATTTTTTTCCTCGGACTCAGCTTCTTAATTAGTAGAGATGAATCCTGGAGACAAGCCTGTTTGGCAGCTCAGAGCGGAGGTGAGTACCTGCAGAAAAATAAGCATTGACCTAGAAACAAAAAGAAAAAAACAAGGCCTGTGAGTTGAAGGATTTATTTTAGCTTGACTTCTAATCAAAGTGACTTACTCACCCAAAAGCAGGGAACAAACTGACATTTACATAGTAGACTTGGCATGAGGTACAGAAATAAATTCACATACACATATTCCCAGGTTATAAGTATTCATTTTCCCAGTTCCCCGTATAATACCCTCAGGGAGTTGAATTATAAAACTAAAATAAATACCATCAAAGCCCTACCTTTCAAATTATAAAGGAAATATTCAGTTGTAGTTTAGAAAAATGAAAGAGCAAATAGATTGTATCCACATGAATAAAAGTTTATAGTAGGCCCAGAATTACCTGTAGTACAAGACAGATTCAATGAGATTTATGTAATGATATGTTAGCACGGAAAAGTGTCTAGTTCTACAGAGTGGTTATGCTCTTATATAAAATAAATCAACTTTTCATAGAACATACCGGTGTTAAGTACGTAAAGAAAATATTTGGTGATCTTGTCACAGAAGGATCACCGATGGACCCTGTCAGAAATACAGATATGTTATAAATTCAGATGCTATAAATGCAGATATGCAGTCACATTAGGGACCTAATTACAGTGTCAAGGTTTTAAAAATTCATAAGTTTTGCTAAACCTTCTTCACGTTATGAATTAAAAAGTATTTTTAATTGTTAAATTTTAAAACACTCTAAGTAGTTCTGACACAGAGACACATGGCAAAAATTCATGGTAATTTCTTGCAAATGAACAGAAAAATGCTTGCAAAGTAGTTCATCTGTATATAGTAATTAAACTGGTTGATGGCAATGGTGATCTCACAACTTCCGTTTCCTGAATGGGTATAGTAATTTAGACCAAAGGTTGTCCTGGTAATAAAGCAAGTATATATCCTGTATTAGCAAGATCACTATTTTTCTGCTGTAGTCCATCTCTTCCCTGCAATCTTCTTTCTTACCTACCTTCTCCCAAATGCCTCACTGTCTCTCTACTTTTTTTATTTTCCCGTATTCTTTGGAGAGTAGCATTTTTTTCCCCATTTTCTCCAGAATTTCCCGAGGAAATAGGAGAAAGTAGAGATTTAGCATCAGAATTTCCCAAGGAAGTATGAGAAAGTAGAGATTTAGTATCAGAAGTTGGAATATCAAATAATGCTAGGTGTTTCTTTATGAGAATGAAAAAAACCAAACAGATTTGCTAAAGCTGCTGTCTGTAGAGCTGACAGAACCTCGCAGAAGGCAACAATTTATTATTTCATAAAAGATCAGTAACATTCTCCTTATCTCCCCAGTTTCCCAAATTTTAGGCTGTCCACTATAAATGCTGTCTATTTCAGGGGCACGTGGGTGGCTCTGTCAGTTAAGCAGCCGACTTAATTTTGGCTCAGGTCATGATCTCGCGGTTTGTGAGTTTGAGCCCCACGGGTGGGCCCTGCACTGACAGTGTGGAGCCTGCTTGCAATTCTCTGTCTCCTACTCTTGCTCTCGATTTCTCTCTCTCAAAAATTAAACAAACAAACAAACATTAAATGAATGAATAAATGATATTTCAAAGTGCGTGTCCCCATTTTCATCCTTAGAAATTCATCCAAATAGTTATTGGGAAAATAACCATTACACCCATTAAGAGAATTCAGTATGTTCACTTTTATCCCACGTAGTGTATCAGCTAGATGACTCTGCCCAGGCCCTGTAGGTTCTGTGACAGTCATTTGTTAGTCACTTGGGTGAAAAATATTTTTTTGAGGAATTTTGTATGGTTCACAGTGCAGGATAGTCATGCAGGGACAGAAGAAATCAATAATAACGTTTAAGACACTGCTAATGCTTGAAAAGATTAAGTAACAGATATTTTCAAAAGTTTAAAGAAACTAATGTGACACCCCCCCCAACTACAGGTGATTATAGTGAATAAAAGAATAAAGTAAACATCACTGGCAATTGTTCCTAAAATCAGGTGTAAATTTGAAGGTCAAAATAGGATTTAAAAACATTTCTTAAACTTAATTAAAAGTCTCTGACTTTTATTAAATACCTAATATGTTTAATTTTTTTAATTTTTATTTTTTTAAAGTTTTTATTTATTTTGAGAGAGACTAGGGGAGGAGCAGAGAGAGAGAGAGAGAGAGAGAGAGAATCGCAGGCAGGCTCCATGTTCCCAGTACAGAGCGCAATGACATGGGGCTTGATCTCATGAAATGTGAGATCATGACCTGAGCTTAAATCAAAAGTCAGACATTTAACCTACTGAGCCACCCAGGGGATATGTTTAATTTTTTATGTATGCCTACATGAATTCCTCAGGAAATTTGTTCACCAGAGTAAATTTAAATATCCAGCTCTGAGTTTAAAAAGAATGTTCTTATGCCTTTATGAATGGAAAGAATGAAAATTGAAAACACAAGATAAATAGAATACAAAACTGATTAAGGAATTATAAATGACTGAGAAAATTGTGACAAAAAACCTAGGAAATATTTCTTCTTCTTCTTCTTCTTCTTCTTCTTCTTCTTCTTCTTCTTCTTCTTTTAAATAAGAGTAGGACATTTCATTCCTGAACTTTGATATTTAGACATGAAAATCAGTTTTTCTCAGAAGGTGCTGTTTGTTTTTTACAGTAATTATTTTGCTACTTGTCCTTATTGATAGACATAAGTTGGTGATTAATAAATGGGTCGTAATTAGTTTACTACCTAATGTAGAGTAGTGAATAGGTTCAAAGTTTAATGGTCTCCTAACTTCAAAAGACTAATAATGTATTACAGGGCTTTGTGAAATTTTTATGTTCTATGTTTTTAAATAAGTCATGAAAATCATCTATGATTTAGTGATCCCTAAAAATCATATGATCTTACCTGGTGCAACAGTCACTCTTGTGGACAACTAAATTAAAACTGTAGCTAGTGGGAAATTCATATTAGATTGAAATATTTCACTAATATTTATTGTGAACTTTTTAATAAACAATTATTAAATCGTGAATGTTTTAAAGGCGTGGTAGTGAGTGTGGATGTTTTCCTCAGTACATACATATCATTGTTGAAATGTGCCAGGTTGTAGCCTCTTGTATATTAGCAGTAGTTGTATGTTTTATTTTATCTAAACTTTCAACTGCATTATTGTTTGAGAAGCAAAGAGCAACTATCTTTCAACTAGTGGGGTTTAAATAATGAAGGGAAATCTCTGAGTCTAATGCTACTTTGTTTGAAATATATCTCTCTCAGATGATGGGTAAGTGTACCAGCTCATCAGGTGCTATTTTTACTTCTGTGCTTCCATGGTAACAAATTATCTTCACCTTAACCAGAATATCTCATACAAAGTCCTCTAAAGTAAATTGATCTGTTGGTAATAACACAGAACCAAATCAAATGATTTATCTTGGGGAGTAAATTAAAAATAGAAACACACACTTTGCCCAGAATCCAGGTAGAAAAAAGATAACTTAAAAAATCTAATAATAGGGGCACCTGGGTGGCTCAGTTGGTTGAGCCACTGACCCTTGATTTTGGCTCAGGTCTTGATCCCAGAGTTGTGGGAGAGAGCCGTGTGTCGAGTTCCACACTGAGCATGGAGGCTGCTTAAGATTCTCTCTCTCCCCCTCTGCTTCTGCCCCTCTCCTCCCCTCATGTCTCTCTTTTTCTCACTTTAAAATAAATTTTAAAAAGATCTAATAATAAATTAGATTGGTTGATGGCTGAATAGACCTAAATCAGACATTTCAACCTTTCATTTTCTATAGATAACTATTTGTTGCCTATATAGTAAATAAACATATTTATGTTTCTTCAGTGTATCTGAATGATGTAGGGACATTACTTTTCATAAAGGCTATATATAAAAAATAGAAATGAATCTAACAACATGCAAAAATTTCTTCATATTTAGAATTAAAGTATAAGAAAATGTTTTATGTGTGGACTTATCATGGCAATTTTTCAAGTTGAGTTCAAAATTAATTCAGATTTTTACAATAATGGGAGCCAAACTCTGTGAATTAAGTTTTAAATCAAATAAAGCAGTAGCAAGGCTGTCCTTTACTTAACATTACTTAATTTTGCTTTAATTTTTATTTTGTAATTTCTGAGAGTTGAAGTGGTAATTTATCTTTTTATTTTACATGTCAAAAATATAAAATTAGTCTATATTAGTGGTTTTTTTAATGTTTGTATGTTATTTAATTATATATCTATACCTAATTAACTAAACCATTACTCTTCCTTTGGATGTGTAGGCTGTTTCAATATTTTTAACTTACTGACAAGATTGTGATGGCTTCTTCTTGAATATAGCTTATAATTACCAGTTTGCTATTATTTGTATGCCAGGATGTGGGATCTCAGGGTCAGTTTATTTGAAAATTTAACAAGTCTTTCCAAATGATAGTGCAATATACATTTCAAAGTTGGGAGACAGTGTAAGATGTCTCACAAGTTTAAATGAGCCAACAAGTTCAGAGCAAGGTTTTTGTTCAGTATGCTGGAGTCCAACTCCTTCATCAAGCTGGGTGCTATATGGTGTGATAAAACATGAAACAAACCAGATGAACCAGGCTATTCCCCTCCATGGGTGTTCCCTTCAGCATTAGAATACATACATGTCTAACTTTGGCCACAAGTTTTAGAAAATAAATGATCTTCAGATGGCAGAAGGCTAACCTGGGTAAAATAATTTTAAACTTTTTTTTTTAATGTTTATTTTTTGAGAGAGAGAGAGAGACACAGAGCGCAAGCAAGGGAGGGACAGAGAGGGAGACACAGAATCTGAAGCAGTCTCTGAGCTGTCAGCACAGAGCCTGATGTGGGGCTGGAACTCACGGACCGTGAGATCATGACCAGAGCCAAAATTGGACGCTCAACCGACTGAACCACACAGGCACCCCTAACCTGGGTAAAATAATTTTAGAAAAATTAGATCAGAGCCATAATAAAACTGGAACTTCTATGACTTATTCATAGTTAACCAGAAGTAGGTTTGAAGAACCTCGATTTGTCGTTTTCCCAATAGGCATCCTTAGCAATGAGAGATGGTATAAATAATGGTACTCTGAGGCAATAGCACACATGACATGGATTGGACTTTGATCTCTTCAAGTAATTGTCAATTATAGGGACACGTGAAGAGCTACATGTTATATTTTATTTTATTTTATTTTATTTTATTTTATTTTATTTTATTTTATTTTATTTTATTAATTTATTTTAACGTACATCCAAGTTAGTTAGCATATAGTGCAACAATGATTTCAGGAGTAGATTCCTTAATGCTCCTTACCCATTTAGCTCATCCCCTCTCCCACAACTCCTCCAGTAAGTAACCCTCTGTTTGTTCTCCATCTTTAAGAGTCTCTTATGTTTTTGTCCTCCTCCCTGTTTTTATATTATTTTTGCTTCCCTTCCATGTGTTCATCTGTTCTGTGTCCTAAAGTCCTCATATGAGTGAAGTCCTATGATATTTATCTTTCTCTGACTAATTTTGCTTAGCATAATAGCCTCTAGTTCCATCCACGTATTTGCAAATGGCAAGATTTCATTCTTTTTGATTGCTGAGTAATACTCCATTGTACATATATACCACATCTTTATCCATTCATCCATCAATGGACATTTGGTGAAGAGCTACATATTATAAAACCTTCGCAGAAGGAAAAATCCTTAGACTTTCCTATTATGAAATACTTTTGTATTTATAGAAGAGTTGCATAGATAGTACAGAGGAATCCCATATATCCTTCACCTACTATCTCCTAATGTTAACACCTTACACAACCATGGTACATTTATTGAAATTTAGATGTTAACATTGGTACAGTACTATAAAGGAAATTATAGACTTTTCTCAGACTTCACCAGTTTCTTTCAATGTCGTTTTTCTATTTTAGGATCCAATCCATGATACTATTGTTGCATTTAGTTGTCATGACTCATCTCCTACAAGCTGACTGTTTTTTCAGGTTTTTTCTTGTGCTTCATGACTTGGACACTTTTTGAAGAGCACTGGTCAGATATATTTTCAGATGGCAACCAATCTGCTGTTTTGTCATGATTAGATGAGGTTATGTATTTTGGATAAGAACACCCCCAAGCTGATGTGCCCTTCTTATCGCATCTTTTCAGGAGGTATATGATATCAACATGACTTATTGATGGTGATGTGTAACCCTGATCACTTATGTAGGAACTCTTATTTTTAAAGATAATTTTGTTCCAATGGAAACAGTTCACATTTTATAATGAAGCCATACATTTTAATAATATGAATAGCATTTTAGCTAAAATCACAAAAACTTCAGATAGTGATAGTTCTCTACTGTTAATGTACTGTTACCCTATAAGCACTGAAAAAAAATCAGAATAGAATCTACTAAAGGCTGATACATTTATATAACTGCTTATGGTATCTTTTAACTGCTCTATATCTTTTAAGTTTGAAATGTCTCCATAGCCTATTGAATAAAATAACAGTAGAAGTCTACGAGCTGATATGCAGTTAACTGAATTACTAGATTAACTCTTATTCTTCATAGTCTGCAAAAACTACTGATTCCCAGAACATGATTTACATGTACATGGGCTGGCGATAGTACTCTGCTGTACTCATACACTACTTTTTCAACTCATTGAGTTGAATGCTTACTAACGTCTATCTTGTTTATTCCCAACTGAGTTCATGCAACTGAATTTATTATAGTGTTACATAAATTAATTAAATATTCGGTACACATAAGATTTGTGATGAAGGTGATGATTAGAATGCAAACAAGGCAATTGAAATAATTTAAAATTCAGTGTGGATAACTGTAAATGGTAAAATACCTTGTAAACTTTAGAATAATTCTCAGACTTCTAGGAAAATGTGTTCAATTTATATAGATGTATCTTAGAAGAAAGTGGGAAATCATAAGTCAGGTAAAAAAAAAAGATAAGGAATGCAACTAGTTATCAACAAAAAGGACTTAACCTCTATATCAAAAGATTGGCAGGTAAAAATACATTTAAGTAGTATAAGCTCAAATCACTAAAAATTCTTGCTCTGCTTAAGCAAAAGCTAAATATAGAAACATGCTTGAAATAATTAATACTTATTTATTCCCTCATTTACCCACCCATTTCTAAAAAAATAATATTACTCATTGTCTGTAACCTGGCACTGTGTTCAACATTAGAAAAAAAAAAATGTACTGGCCTGGCCAATGTTCACATGAAACACATAGTTTAACTTCGAAAACATGAAATGATATAAGAACAAGGCAAACATAAGGTTTTATAAAAATAATATAGAATAACAAGGGAGAATATAAAGGGATGATGAAATTTACATCGTGGGGCCAAAATGGACTTTCATAGGAAGGCTCATTACATTTGAAACCAAAGGAATTGTATAATGCAATAATGAAGCAGAGAAGCTAAGAAAATAGCAGATAGACCCTGAATGAGAAGAAAACTCAGTACATTTGTGGACTTGGAAAAAGAGTTTTGTACAGGAAGTAGTGCTTGGTGAAGATTGGAAGAGTACAACAACAGCAACAACAAAAAACCAAACAAACAAAAACATTGTTTGTGAAGAAATATAGACAACCCCTACAGAGGAACAATTGCCCAAGGTAGAGAATGGGGAAGCACTATGAATGAAGGACCGACCACAGAGCATAAGCACCAGGAATGAAACCCAGCCCTTGGTGAAGAACCAAAAGACACTATAGATGGCAATGGAAGAAAGAACACTAAGGACAAAACACTAACCAGGATGCAGAATGAAAAAGCACTGCAGATGGAGCGGTGCCAGTCGTGAAGAATGAAGAGCCTGTGGAAGGAGCAGAGCCTGATGTGAGCAGTGGGAAACCATTACAGATGGAGCTTGTCGTAACAAGTGCCAGAGCACTGCAGGAAAAGAGGTGTCTTTGGAAATAAATTGAAAGTGCTATAGATGAATCACTGCCTGTGATGAAGAATGGAAAGGTGACATGGTGAAAAGCCTGTGGGGAAAAATGGAAGAATCCTGAGTTTGATGCTCTGCATTTGATGAGTACAATGGGCAAAGTGCTACCTGTGGTGATGAATGCAAGAACACTGTGGATAGGACATAAACCCTTATAGGAAAATGACAGATCCAATTACATAAGCTTAAGATGTTCTAGTCATCAATGTACACATTCTAAATGAAATGGGCAGCCAAAACTTACAAAGATTTGAAAATTTTTCAAGAACTGTGTTTCAATATCAGTCTAAGTACCAGGGGTTTCCAGAGTATTAAAGCAATTCTCATAACCCAACATAAAAAATAGGCAAACAAATGTTCTACAAACACTTTACCAAGTGGGAAATCTACATGGCTGTGAAACAAAAAACATTTAGTTTCACTAATAGTCAGTAAATGAAACCTAAATGATATAGACAAAAATCACAAATGGCTTACAATACTAAATTATGTCAAGGTTAGGGAGCCACCCTGAACTCTCTTGAACATGCCAGTGAAAGTCTATTTTGAAAAGAATTTGGCTTTAGGTAATAACAGTTGGTTAGTCTCATAAAATCTGCCTATTGCTATCCTGGGCATGTAACCTAGAGAAAGTCTCCTAGTTGTGATGAGCGAGCATGGGGCAGGCTAAGCACAGAGTGCAAGCTAGCACACACCCCCTCCCCCCAGGTGGGATGTGTGTGATATCCTTCAGTCACTCTTGGCTGCCCAAGGACAATGGAAAGGAAAGAAAAAAATGACTAACTGATAGAGATCACAGTCATACAGGACATGGGTCTCCATCAGTTTGCAAATATCTTAGTAAATTACAAGAAAAAGGTGATCTATAGCCTACTCTCCAGAAACCTATAGACTCAGTTTCCTGGAGCCTCAACATCACTCCTCAGTGATATGGGAAACAAAGGCAAGAAGGAAATGGCAGGTAAAATTAAATTTCCTCATAACCTGCAGCCAAATACTTGAGACAAATACAGAGTTCTCCAGGACCCCCCTAGCGTCCTAATGTTAATGTCTTACTAGAGGGAAAACAATCTAAGCTTGACAATACCAAGGCCTTGGGCAGCTTAGGAGTCCTCTTTAGCAGATGAAAGTCCCTCTGGAGGCCTCCCTTTAGACTTTTCCTCCCCAACTTCTTAGTATAGGACTAGCCACTCTTCACAACCCCAGTGCAGCTCTTTCTGCCCACGGCCCTGTCCCTGAGATCACCTTTTTGCATCAAAGATGTCTTCAAGAATTCTTTCTTCGTCGTCAGCTCCAGACCTCCACACCATCACCCCAAAACCTCATCAGTTGTGCCTGAAGAGACATTGGCAATAATATTCATAGGAACATTTATTATATTGTAAAGCCCCATCAGTATTAGATCAGGGAAAAAATAATCATGGTGTAATCATAAAATGGAAAAATGCAAAAGTCACAAAGAACACAACATGCTACATTTGTCAGTGTAGGTGAATACAGTCAATGTTGAGGAAAGGAAGAGAGTCATGAAAGAAAGCTTACAGATGAACAGTTTCCCAAAAGGCATTGTGAGGACTCCATGGACTCTTTCCCCAGGCAGCCATGACTGATGAAAATTAAACAATTATCTAAAGTCTCTGGGAATCGTCCTACGGGCATGCAGCACATGTGGAAACATTTATTTATTCGAGAACATCTACTAAATTTCGGGACGAATGGTAAGTGCGTGGCACTTGTCACACCCACTCCCACTCTACGTGCCCCCTCCCCAGTCAGCACTCTGGATGGCTGTGGCAAAGAATATAGAGCTTCGCTTCCCCAGCTCTCCTTCAGTGAGTGTGGTATCTCTCCCAGCTGTCAGCTTTTTTTCATCCTCTTCCAGCCCTGAGAGTTCAGGGCGTTCACCTAGCCCACACTTGTAGTTTGGAAGTTCTACCCCAGTCACGGAAGATTGAAAATACTGAAATCCCATTCACCCTTGCCCTAGCTTGCTTGCATGACAGAGGTTCCACACCAGAAGAGACTAGAGGCTACCTCCTCTGCCTGCACCGAGCCCCCGGCTCTTAAAGCAGGGTGTCATTCAAGGAGAAGCAGGCAGCTGTTTGCATCTCCAGCTTCGGAGCAGCGATGCAGAAATTTAGCCCAGGGGGAGAGCCTGGCTATAAGAACAGAGAGCTCTGAAGCTCTCCCCAAGTTCACTGACTTTAGTTTTTAAGCAATTATAGGAACCTGGTAGCTCCATGAGAGTAACAAACTAAACTGTAGGCCAGTTAATACACAAGAAAGAATCAGGGAGAGATACAGCTAAGAAGAGCCCTCCTGTAGTCAGAACAAATTTTGAAGATTTGCCTCAAAACTACCCCTGAAAAGGTGCCTTAATTTAATTGGATCACAATGTGCTGCAATTTATGCCCCCAGGACATTGTCAAAACAATAGTGCTATGAGCAAGCAATTAATGGAACCTAAGTATTTGGTACCAAGAAAGGCCTACAGCTTAACAGATCCCATAAAGAGGCCGACCAAGATAGCCCTGCTAAAACCACTGTCATCCTTGGATAATTGTCGTGTGCCCAAGGCTACACCCTTTAGGGAGTGAGATGAGAGAGAGAAAATGATTTAAAAAAATTGAAAACATAATGACTATTTCCCCAATTTGTGGAAAAACCTTAATCTACACATCTAAGAAGCACAACCAACTCCAAGTAGGATAAAAGGAAATAAATCTATACTCAGATACAGAGTAAAACTGATGAAAGGTGAAATTTTTCAAGAATATCTTGAAAGCAGCAGTTCCTTTACTAATCCTGTACAAGGGAACTCCAATGAGATTAATTGTCAGAAATAGTGAAGGCCAGAATGCAGGGTGATGTCATATTCAAAGTGCTGAAAACAAACACCAACAAAGTCAATGAGGATTCATATCCAGCAAGATTGTCTTTCAAAATTTAATTTGAAATAAAGATGTCCTCAGATCCAAAAATGAGGTTTCATATCTAGCCAAACATACTTATAAGAAGTACTAAAAGAATTTTTTTTTAGGTGAAAGGAAATTACCCCAGATAGTAATTCAAACCCCTGTCAAAAATTAAAAGCCCTGGTAAAGTTAATTAAAACAAAAACAGCCAGTAAAAATGCATATTTCTTTTCCTATCTTGTCTTACCTGACTTAAAAAAACAATTAGGTAAAGCAACATATATGTAATTAAGTGCATGGTAGAGCCTAACACCTTTTAGAAATGGAATAGATTTGACAATAACAGTACAGAGCGTGTGGGTGGGAGAAAAGCCATATTAGAGTACAGAATGGTACCAGATAGTAAATTGAATCTATAGGAATAAACCCAGAAATGGTAAATAATAAGGCCATTATAACAAACTCTATGAATATATACTTCTTTATCTTTGTCTCAGCTTCTTTATTTTTTTTTTTAATATTTATTTATTTATTTTGAGAGAGAGAGTAAGAGAGTGTGCACAAGCAGGGGAGGGGCAGAGAGAGAGAGAGGGAGAGAAAGAATCTCAAGCTGGCTTCATACTCAGCACAGAGCCAGATGCAGAGATGGATTTCGCGATGATGAGATCATGACCCGAGCTGAAATCAAGAGTCGAACGTTCAACCAACTGAGTCACCCAGGCACCACCCCGCTCTCAGCTTCTTTAAAAGACATAACATATAATGCAATAATTATAACAATGTCTTATTGGTTTTATAACATATATAAATGAAATATTTGTAGCAATAATAACACAAAGGGGAAAAGGGAATAGCGTGAGATAGGATTGAGTCTCGCTGAAGTTAAATCAGTATACACTGAAGTAGATTCTGAGGAGATATATATAGTATGCCCTAGAATAGCCTCTAATGAATACATACATCTATGTATTATTTAAAAAAATCATTAAAGGAACTAAAATACTACACCAGAAAATATTTACTTGATTCAAAAGGAAGGGTAGAGAAATTAGTATCATGAGACATACAGAAAACTAAAGGTAAAATGGCAACTTAAATCTAACTATATAAATAACAACATTAGATGTAAATGAATTAAACAGTGTCATTAAAAAGCAGAGATTGTCAGACTGAATAGAAACAAAACCAAACCAAGACCAAATATATGCTATGTACAGAAGACACACTTTAGACTCAAAGATGCAAACAGATCAAGTGTTGAGAAAGCTGAAATGGCTATATTAATACCAGACCAAAGTTAATTTTAAAACAAACTAAAGGACTAGAGATAAAGAGAGACATCGATTAAAGGTTTAATCTATCAGAAAGATCACAATTGTAAATATACACCTACCTAGCAGTGGAGCACTAGCATATATAAAGAAAAAACTGACGGAACTGAAGGGAGATACAATTCAACTATAATAGTTTGAGATTTCAATGCCTTGCTTTCACTAATGGTTAGAACAAGTAGGCAGAAGACCAATAAGAAAATAGAAGACTTAAACAGCACTATAAACCAACTAGACACAATAGACATCTGTGCAATACTCCACCTAACAAGATCTGTACATGTCATGGAACATTCTCCAAGATAGAACATATGATAAGCCATAAACCAAGTCTAAATAAAGTTACAAAGATTGGGATCTTATAAATTACTTTCCTCTGACTACAGTGGAGTGAAATTAAATATAATAACAGAAGGAAATGGCAAGTTCAGAAAGCTGTGGAAATTAAGCATCACTTACTTAACATGGCTAATAGGTTAAAGATGAAATCACAAGGGAAATTAAAAAATACTTTGAGATGAGTGAACATGAATATACAACATGTAAAAACTTGTGGAATCATGTAATTACAGGGAAATTTGCAGCCTTAACATTTATAGTTTTAAAAGAGAAGAAAGATCTCAAATCAGTAGTCTATTATCTTTTTACCTTAAAGCAATGGAAAAAGAAGGGTAAACTAAATTTGAGCAAACAAAGGAAGAATATAATGAAGACGAAAGTGGAAGTTTATGAAATTTAGAGTAGAAAAACAGAATCAACAAAACCAAAAATTGGTTTTTTGAAAAGATAAAAAAAAAGTAACAAACTTCAGCTAGACTGACCCAAGAGAAAGAAAGAATGCCCAAATAATTAAAATCAGATATGAGCAGGGCACAATTAATATTAATTTTACAGAAATAAAAATGGAACACTTACACAATTTTATGACACAAATTAGATACTCTACTTGAAATGTAATAATTCCTAGGAAGCATAAATTATTGAAACTGACTTTAGAAGTAACAGAAAATTTGAATAGAACTATACTGAGCCAAGAGTCTGAATTAGCAATTTTTAAAAGTCCATTAAATAAACCTCAGGCCCATGGGGCTTCAGTGATGGTTTCTCAGAACACTAAAGCCACAGTTACCATACGATCCAGCAGTTTCACTTGAATCACAGGTGTGTGGCCAGGAGAAATGTGAATATATGTTCACATAAAAACCTGTACATGAATGTTCACAGAAGCATTATTCACAACAGCCAAAAGGTGGAAACAACCCAAATGTCCATCAACTGAAGAATGGAGAAGCAAAAATGTGGTATGTCTGTACAATGGAATATTATTTGTTCATAGAAAAAAAATGAAATCCTGATATGTGCTACAGTATGATTGAACCTTGAAAACATCATGCTACGTGAATAATGAGAACAACAAAAGACCACACATTGTATGGCATTCTTTATATTAAATGTTTAGAACAGGTAGATCCATAGGCACAGAAAATAGTTAGTAGTTGCCAACGGTTAGCGAGGAGTGTTAGGGGGAAATGGTGAATGGCTGTAGGTGGCTATGAGTTTTTTAATGGGGGGAGAGGGGCTAATGAAAATAAAATTGTGGTAATGGTTGCATAACTCTGTAAATATACTAAAATACTTGAACTTTACTCTTTATTTTTTTTTCAACGTTTATTTTATTTTTGGGACAGAGAGAGACAGAGCATGAACGGGGGAGGGGCAGAGAGAGAGGGAGACACAGAATCAGAAACAGGCTCCAGGCTCTGAGCCATCAGCCCAGAGCCCGACGCGGGGCTCGAACTCACGGACCGCGAGATCGTGACCTGGCTGAAGTCGGACGCTTAACCGACTGCGCCACCCAGGCGCCCCTGAACTTTACTCTTTAAATGAGTAACTAGTATTGTTACAGGGTAAATGTGTCTCCCAAAATCTGTTATGTTGAAGCTCTAACCTTCATTTTGGCTGTATTGGGAGATGGGGCCTCTGAGGAAATAGTTAAGGTTCAGTGAGGTCATAAGGGTAGGTAGGGTCCTGATTTGATAGGCTCGGTGTCCTCATAAGAAACACTAGGGTGATCACTCTCTCTCTTTCCCATCTCTCATGCACAAAGAAAAGGTCATGTGAGTACACAGCTAGCTGGTGGTTTTCTATAAGAAAAGAGGCTCAAAATGAAACCTACCTTACCAGCAGTTTGATCTTGGACTTCGAGCCTTCAGAACTCTGAGAAATAAATTTCTGTTGTTTAAGTCACCCAGTCTGTGGTATTTTGTTATGGCAGCTGTAGCTGACCAAGACATGTATGATTAGTGAATTAAATATGGCTGTTAATGTTTTAAGTGAGCAAATGATTTGAATAGAAATTTTCCCAAATATTATACAAATAACCAATATGCATATGAAAAGATAGTCATATCATAAGCCATTAGGTAAATGCAAATGAAAAGCACAAGTCAGCATTCTTACCCGCTAGGAATTCTGATGTCCTCATAAAAATTATACATGAATTTTACAGCAGCATCATTCACAGCAACCAAAATGTGGAAACAATTCAAATGTCCATCAACTAATAAATGGATTAAAAAATATGATGTATCCATAGAATGTAATATAATTGGCCATAAGAATAATTAAAATGCTAATACATAATACAACATGGATGAATCTTGTAAACATTATGCTAAGTGAAAGAGGTCAGACCCCAAATGACACATGTAGTGTGATCCTGTTGATGTGAAATGTTCAAAATAGGCAAGTCCATAGAGACAAGTAGCGTGGTGGTTGCCAGGGCCCAGGGGAAGGCAAAAATTGAAAATGATTGCTGATGGGCATGGGCTTTCTTTTTGACATGATGAAAATATTCTAATTCTAAAATTGGTGATGGTTGCACAACTCAGTGCGTATACTAAAAACACTTTATTTTTTTTTGTAATTTATTTATTTGAGAGATAGAGATAGATAGATAGAGAGAGAGAGAGAGAGAGAGAGAGAGAGAGAGAGAGAGAATATCCCAAGCAGGCTCCACCGGGCTCGAAATCATGAACTGTGAGATTATGACATGAACCGAAAACAAGAGTCAGATGCTTAACTGACTGAGCCACCTAGGCACCTCTAAAAACACTTTAAAAGAGTGAATTTTATGAAGTGAAAGTTATATCTCAATAAAGGTGTTATGGAAAAACAAAACTAAATAAAATATACAAAATTTTCCATTCCTATAAATCTAAAAAGGAGTCAGTGGTATGCCCCCCCCCCCCTATATATATACGCATATATATATTACATATATATACACATATATATTGCATATATATACATATATATTACATATATGTACACATATATATATACACACATATATATACACATATATATATATATATATATATATATATATATATATATAAATGTGAAAAGAGATCAAGAGCGTATTTACCAGGAAATTAGGAAATGGCTCTTTTCAAGGAGAGAGGAGAATGTGATCGTCGAAGGGAACAGATGAAGCTTCCACAGCACCTTTTTCAAAATAACTGCTTGTCTAACTCATCTGGGTTAGGGTGCACTGCTGCAGTTCTAATGAGGGATACTTTAGGGTATCAAAGCATTAGGACCACTTTACCATTGAGACAATTATGACATGTCCATCTGTTGAGTTTTTCATTGTATACATCTCTTTTATTTATTTTGGTAAATCAGATCTTGCAGAGGGCATTCTATTGGCTATTCTCGCCCCCTAACCCCCCCCCCATGCTCCACCTCATTACCCTACTGTGTGCCTGTCAGATTTTTCTTTATGGAGTGCCACCCCCAGCCTCCCTGGCACACTGGTTCCCAGTGGGGTTTGACCAATTGAAGTTATCCACAAGAGATCAGAGTGTAGGAGGAAGGAGGACTTGGGATAATTATTCCTTTTGTTCCTTCTCCACGGCCTCACAGTCTTTACAGAAATTCTGTTCTGTCTACAGCTTCTGACAGGCAGCCCTTCTTTTAAGGTTCCAGCGCTAAACAAAATCCTAGTAATGCCACTTCCTGTACCTGCACCTACAAGCAATATTGTCTTACTGCTATTGTTAGTCAGTAGGTGGCTCAATATTGCCTGTTGCTTAATCCTGCTTCCACATCTTTATTTAAGAGCCTTAAAAAATAATCTCAGATGAATGTGTGATCTGGCCTCTGCTTGGTCCTTAATTGCTATGAGGCTATTCAGAATTTCCAAACTTCCATTCCAAACTCTATCAAATTTTAGAGCTATTTGTACACAATCGGTGAAGATTGAGAAATTATCCATGTAGCAAAATCACACATTATAAATAATTCACATCCCCCAAGTGCAGTGTTGTTATTCTTTTATGTCCACATTAACAACATAGCTGTGTACATTTTTGCATTTCTTTAGTTTTGAAAAAGTTTTATGCTTATATGATAGCCATTATTTAGTAGGGATGTACGTATGTTTATATAAATATTTTGGTAAATTTTTCATCATCAGTAATTTTGAAGAACATATTATAACATCTCTTTTTATACTTTTTCCATGCAAGAAAGACAGAAGAAAGGCTAAATCTTTAAATCACATGCATTGGCTCTTCTCAAAATCTGACCTGTGCCTAACTACATTTTGTATAGCTCTCCTGCCATGGTATCTGGAGCCTGACCAGGGTCTCTGATATTCTATGATAGTTCTTGGCCCTGAAAGAGCCTCTAGATAATGCTGATTATCATTTAAATGAAATTACTGGTCAGTCGTAGATTTAACAACTTCTATTATTTCCTTTGGATGTTGTTATGTTTGGAGCAACAGGTGCACATTTGCAGAACAATATACCATAAGCAGGTAAACCGGTAACTCAGGAAATCATGTATAGGACTCAGATATAAGAACCATACAGATGTCAATAAAAAAATGGTATGTTTTGAAAATAGAAATTTTCATTTTCTGTTGAGACTGTACTAATCACCCATTTGCCTCAAGTTTTCATAGAAAATAAAATACAAATTATAAATATGTGTATTATAGCAAAATCTCCTGGACTCACAGGAAAATGTTTACAAATCCCCGGGACTCAAGGATCACAGTAGGAGGAATAGACACAGAAGGAAAGATATGAACACAACTAACCAGATTCATGGATTTTGTATTGTTATTTCAATACTGCATTATTCTGTATACATTTATAATACTCATGCTACATTATTTCAATGTCATTATAACTAAGTGAAATAATATCAAACAGTGTAGACTTCATATTCAATGCATGTAATCCAATCCCCAGAGGCTTTAAAGTAAGAGTCAGTTAAAAAGAATTCAGACCTAATTATAAAATGGATAGGAGAGTTACTTTTTCTGGAGTTGAGTAGGCACAATCTTGGTATCCAAACATATTAAAAGGTAAAGACTGTTATTCTGACTCTTCTGGAAACCCATTTACTTTTGGTAAACAATCCAGTTAACTTGTCCTTGGGATGTTAGGAAAGAGTTAACTAAGAAGTCAGATAATTATGTTTTTAAATAATGCACATTTTAAATAATACCTTAAACACTCCATTTAGCTATAGCCATAGAACTCCTGAAGATCTAAATGGAGTATGGAACTATCATATTAAAGAAATAAATTGGGGTGTTTTTTGGGGTTATTATTTCTAAATCCGTATCAGAATTTATGTACTGAAGCTTAGTTCAAAAGTCCTATAATTTTGTTCTGTGCAATGGAGTGGATAATTGAGGCAAATGGGTGATTAGCGCAGTCTCAAAGAACATGTTTTTACTATCTTTCAAAGTGTGTCAGAGTAATCTAATAGAGTTTAGTTAATTATGTCTCCATTATATATGTTTCAGAAGAGACTTTATACTTATTTGTAAGTCATTCGATAGTCATCAAAACTTTGTTTTTAATTATAAAACATGTTTCTGCTAGTGTCTGATAATTCAATCTACATTTTAAATATTTATTACACTCTTAAGAAAACTGGTATCAGAATGTTAACTCTATTTAAAATTTTTTAATGACTTAATACTAGAATATGGTCTGTTACAGTAAGTTCTGTCATTGACTTGTCTTTTCATTTGTTCTTATACTACTGCTTCTAATGATACATGAACACACCCTAAAATATACTTATGGAAGAATTTTAGCAAACTTCTGACATTTCACATATATAATGAATGGCACACTGCATATACTAGAAAAATGTAGGAGATGTTTTATCAATTGTTTTTTATAAACACATGGACTTCACTATATATGGCTGTAATTTTAGAATCTGTTGCAAAATTTTCTGGAACTAGGTGATCCAGATGATTTTTAGGTTTTATGAAGGTGGGATTTTAATCTCACCTATTGCTCTATCTCCATTATTCTTAACAGTATATGTCATAGAAGAAGTGCTTAAAAATACTTTTTCAATGAACACCTATTTTTCACACTTGCTATATCTTTTTATTAAAAGCACATACAATTTGTTTCTGATTTATACAAATACAACTAAAAATTCTTAAAGTTTTGTTATTCTCTTTTGACCTATTCTGTTATACAGAGGAAAATACAAGTTCTAATCATAACCTTTGTATACTACATTTAATACAAAACTGCCTTGATTAATGCAGCATGGATCATCAACGCTTTCAGTTTGGTACAACAGAATTAGCTAGCTTCCATCATAGACATCTATTAATTGCTCATTTGGAGCCAAATGCCTGTCTCACGTTCCTCCATTAGCTCTTCCCATGTTTACCATGTTTTGTCTTCACTTAAAAATTTTACTCAGGAAAAAAAAAAATTATTCATGGTTCCTTAATATCTGAATTTTTCCTTGGAAAAATAAGGAAATACATGATTTTATATATTTTTATTTTTTTACTTTTTAATGGTTTTTTTTTTGAGAGAGAGAGAGAGACAGAGACAGAGACAGAGAGAGAACGAATGAATAGGGGAGGGGCAGAGAGAGAGGGAAACAGAGAATCCAAAGCAGGCTCCAGGCTCTGAACTGTCAGCACAGAGCCCGATGTAGGGCTCAAACCCACGAACTGTGAGATGGTGACCTGAGCCGAAGTCGGATGCTTAACCGACTGAACCACCCAGATGCCCCAAAAGTGCATGATTTTAAAGATCAGGACACAATAAAAACAACATCAAAACATCCAACTCTTCAAGTTTCTAATTATCAATTCTTATTAGGTCTCATTGGACTATTCATAGCATGGGTGAAAGGAGTGTTTGATGTAGCATTTTGGGTATTGCTAGGCCAGAGAATAGATGTTAAAATACATAGTTCTAATTTTTGTTTCCCAGTTTTTGTCTGTGGCTTGCTAGATTCTGTGATAAAATTTTCTCTGGACAAAGACAAAATGGGAATAAGGAAGATAAGTTAGTGAGATTTTCATAAGCTAGATTTATTTAATTTAAATAAATATTTTATTTTGGGATTATTTCCCTTTCTAGATTTTAACATTAATTTATCCTTGTGTGAAAATATTGTGTTAATTTGATATGCTTTTATATCCATATGGCAAAACATTTTTAAGACAACTCTGTATGTTCTACTGATAAATGGTGGTATGTGTAAAATCTTACTTGTCTTGGAAATCCAAAATCTCAAGACCATTGCTATTATTGGTGAGCCTATTTTTAAGCTACTTTTAAAACATTTTTTCCTCTTGTTTCACATATTCTATACTAGTTACTCTTCATTTCATTAGATTTAGAAGATTTGCCACCCAAATTAATGCAAAATTAACTTCCAAAATTTATCTGCACATCCTCATTTTTTACCAGTTAATTTGTTTATGCGTTTCTAGGTTACTTAATAGGTTTGTATCCCTGTGGTATGAACTGATAGGATATAAATGTAAGAGAGAACACTTTGTTTCTAAAAAGCTAGTTGAATATAAGGAAACTTTCACTAATGCTGCCACATCTTGGGCAGAGTCCAAGAATTCTTGGATAAACTATCCATGTCAGAGAATCTAAATGGAAGAAGATAGAGTTTGGGGCTTAATGCCTCACAATTGCCCATTATCTCCATTATCCAATATTCTTTGTGATTCCATCAACATTGTTTATGGAAAATAAAGTATGTAAGGTTTGTTCACTGATTTGTTTTTATTAATCCATAATTACTTATTAAAGATACGTCATATATAAACACAGCCTAGGTAATGAGAATACAAAGGAACCAGACAAAAGAGATTCCTGTATTTATGGCAAATAGTAACATCATTAAGTCCTAAAGATTCCCAATTCAAGATTTTATTTTAAAGTAGATACTTATGAAAGGCTTATCACAGTCAAGAGGCTGTATTAGTGCCTGAAAAATCATTAGTGAATAAAACATACTATTCCTTTTGGAGTTGAGATTCTAGGAGGGAAGGAAGAGAAAACACCCAAACAACTGAGATGAGGAGAATTGGTGTGAAGAAAATCAGCAGGATAGAGAGTAAGTGTGGGGGTCTATGATTAGTAAAATTTGAACAGAAACTAGTGAAACCCAGTGAAAAGACTCAAAAAGAACATTCCATGAGAGACACATGAGAGATTTTAACAATAGAACCCTCTTATAAAAGAGAATTCTTATAGAATTCATTTAGGCAGAATGAAAGTGATCACAACTGGTAATTTTGACTTGCAAAGAGGAGTAAAAAGTTCATCTGTGGACGTATATGAAGACATAATAATAAGAATGTCCTGTGGAATTTGTAAAAAATCAAGAAAGAAGTAAAAGAATCCTCCCAAATGGTACCATGTTAATCATGAAGAGGCTATTGGCGTTAAGGCTTTTTAAAGTCCTTATATTATTTGGGAGGTTGATCTATTGATGGATTTGAACATTTGACATATTAATTATACATGTTTATTATTTCTAGGAAAACAAAATTAAAAATGGAGTTTATAGCTTTCTAAATATAATAGCAGAAGAATAATGAGAAAAATAAAATGTTTAATCCAATGAAATCAAGAAATGAGAGAAAAAAGAAAACACAAAAACTGAGATAAATAACAGCATAAAATAATAGCAAAAATAAGCTTCCAGTTAAGACAATAAATGTAATTGGATTAAATATTTTTAAAAAACCCACAAAAATGTTTCCACTTTATAGCCAAATCAGGCTATATGCTTTTTATAAAAGGTAATTTTAAAATAATAAAAATATACAAATGATAAGGGTAAAAATTTAAAAATAAGAAAAATAATAACCAAGGGAAATCTGTGTTATTATATCAATATCAAAGTACTTTCTAATATAAAAGGCATTATTGAAGATAAAGTGTCACTGCATGATGTTAAAAAATTCAATTCATCCAAGTTATATAAAAATTATATACTTGTATACCTTTACAAAGGAATTTCTAAAGTAAATAATATAAATATTTGAAAAACCACAAAAAGAAATAGAAAATATACACCTACATTTGGATATTTTCCTTATCTCAATAATTGATAAACAGGCCAAAAATCAGTAAGAATATTGGAGAATTAACACAGTCAAGGAACTAGATCTAATGAGCATATGAAAGACATTATACCCAACAGTAGACATTCAACAATTTGCTTCAAACATACATAGACATTTCTGAAAATTGACTTCATTCTTTGCTTTAAGACATGCCTCAGTCGGGGCACCTGGGTGGCTCAGTTGGTTAGGTGACCGACTTCGGCTCAGGTCATGATCTCACGGTCCGTGGGTTTGAGCCCCACATTGGGTTCTGTGCTGACAGCTCAGAACCTGGAGCCTGTTTCAGATTCTGTGTCTCCCCCTCTCTCTGTCCCCTCCCCTGCTCACACTCTGTGCCTGCTTCTCTGTCTCTCAATGGTAGATAAACGTTAAAAGAAATTTTTTTTAAAAACAAACAAACATGCTTCCACCAATTTTACAAGGTGTGTCACATAGACCACATTGTCTGACAATAGTTCTGATTAAGTTAGAAATCTAGTAACAAACAAGAAAAGCAAGAAACTTCTATGAGTTTAGAAATTTGAAAACATTGTTCTGAACAATGGGAAGATCAAATAAAAAAATCAAAATGGATATTAGAAAATGGGGCTGATTTGGGGCGCCTGGGTGGCTCAGTCGGTTGGGCATCTGACTTCGGCTCAGGTCACGATCTCGCAGTCCGTGAGTTCGAGCCCCGCGTCGGGCTCTGGGCTGATGGCTCAGAGCCTGGAGCCTGCTTCCGATTCTGTGTCTCCCTCTCTCTCTGCCCCTCCCCCGTTCATGCTCTGTCTCTCTCTTTCTCAAAAATGAATAAACGTTAAAAAAAAAAAAAGAAAAATAAAAAAAAAAAGAAAATGGGGCTGATTTAAAAAATTATTACATATCACAACTTATGTAATGTAAATGGAGTCTAACTCAATCGGCAATATATAGTCTTAAATTTTTATATTAGACAAAAAGAGAAAGGCTAAAATTAATGAGTTATATAGTCAGCTTTAAAGTTAAAAAACATTACCTGTAGAATAAAGCCAAAGAAAGAGGTAGGTTTTAATAATGAGGCATTCATTGCCTCTGAAGCCAGACTGTCTACATAATGAATCTCTGCTTTCCCTCTTGATAGTTTTTTGACCTTGAGAAAGTAACATAAGCTCTTCTATTTTCTCATCTATAATGTATGGGTGATAGTTATAGCACCTGCCTTGCAGAATTGTGAGGATTGAATGAATCAAAATATATAAAAGATACAGGGCACCAGGACTTTGCTTAGAACTTTGTGGTTAGCCTTTATCATTATAAGGGCAGAAATGAATTAAGAAAAGATAAGACACATCTAAACCAAGTCAAAACTACTTCTTTTAAAAGAATAATAAAATCGGGGTGCCTGGGTGGCTTAGTCCGTTCGGCAACTGACTTCGGCCTAGGTCATGATCTCACAGTTCGTGAGTTCGAGCCCCGCATGGGGCTCTGTGCTGACAGCTCAGAGCCTGGACCTGTTTCGGATTCTGTGTCTCCACCTCTCTCTGCCCCTCCCATGCTCATGCTCTGTATCTCTCTGTCTCTCAATAATAAATAAATAAAAATTAAAAAAAAACATAAAAAGAATAATAAAATCAACATACCCCTTCTACTGGTTGGGAAAACAGAGAGAAGGGCAAATTGGCAATGTTTATAAAGAACAAATAGAACATGAAGAAGGAGTCGTCATACACAACTATTTTGACAGCTTTACTTTGAAGAGTGTCATATAAAATGGGGCAATATCTGGAGGAGGTATGTTGGAGCCAAGTGGAATTTTAAAACTGTCCTTATGTTTTTAGGGTGGGCTAAGTAAAGGCAAGTTTGTATGAAGGTGGCAAAAATCCAGCTGAACAAGAATGTACTGAATCCCCTGAGAGGTCAAGGGAAGCAGTGATTCACAGGAGAGTGGACCGAGGCCAGGAAAAATAAATTATTTACAAGTGAGCCTAAAGTTAAAAAAAAATTGTATTCTGCGAGCCTTTCTGTTTTAAAGAAAACACTGCTTTTGACAGAGAAAGAAAGTGTTAATTTGGGAGGTAGTGATTATTGGGAGCCAAATCTTCGACAGGTGCCCTGCTAGGAGGAACACAATGATTAACAAATTCTTCCAGACTTCTCGTCTGCTGTGGATCCTTCCAACCTCTCCTATATAATTTTCAAACAGTTTTACCCATGCTCTTGCCTCATTCTAGCCATCTTGGTCTTCTGACACCCAAACTCTTTCTCACCTTAGAACCCTTGGTTTTGATGCATACCTAGAACACTCCTATCTCATACTTCCAGTGGAAGACTCTTTCGTACATTTCATGTTCTAGTCTAAAAGTTACTAATTCAGAGATCTTTATTCCTTGCTATCCTACGCTCTATGTCAGCATTTATTCTCTCTCACAGCTCCCTGTTGCCTTCCCATTATAGTACTTGTGTGAAACTGTAGTTACCACGGTCTTCATTATTTAAACGAGGTTTTGTTTTTCTCCCTCTGTAAAATGCAAACCTTATTGGAAGACAAGCATCCTGGTCACCCATCACTGTATTTATAGCATTGGAATCATATTGAACATACAATTATCAAGAACTGTGAAGGGTGGGAGATTCTTCCCTGCTTGAAAACTTACAAACTAGTCTGCCTCCACGGCCTAGATGCTAGCAGAAGACATGAGGTTTCTGGGTCAGAAACAAGGGACTTTATTATATACAGTACACCAGGCAGCATGTGCTACCAACTTTCAAGTCCTTACTACCCCCTCAAATACCATGAGAAGGATATGAGATAGCCTACATGAATTGTGCACATACAGTGTGTTTGTGGCATAACTGAGAAACTCTGATCTTTGGGAAATGCAATCCTCTAAAAAATGCCAGGCAAACCTGCTCAGCCTTTATCCCAGAGGGACACATTTGCTTTACTATTCTGGACAGCAAATAAATCTACTCTCTTTTCCTCTGTAAGAAACTATCTCTATATACCAATGTTGTTTGCTTTGTAAACAACCTTGAAAGGATAATCCAGAACAAAAGGCTGCAATGCCTTCAATCAGAGGTATGCAGAAATATGAGACTCATGGGTAATTGTTTCACAACAATAATAGGAGTTCAGTCATGTTTCATTTGACTTAAAGTCAACCTGGTTGTGTAACTGTTTGGGGTAGGGGGTGTCAGTAAAAGTTTAGATGAGGCTCAAAGAGTGAGCAAGGTTAAGTTCAGCCACGTTGGAAGGATTTCATGGATGGTATCCCTGGAAAAAGTAACTGAAGTTTCCAAGGTAATATAGGACAATAGGCTGATGGTACCAGTGGACAATTTAGGTAGGTGTGTCTAATGGAAATTGTTCTGCTTGTGATCTATTTCTCAGACTCTTCTTTGTTTGTTGTTTGTTTCCCAACGTGTTACCTCAATGTACTTTTCTGTCCATGCTACTTTTTACCACGCTGGTCATTTTATTATGTAATTTCTAACTACATAGAAATCTCAATATCTGATTTCTCATATTTCAGTCTTTGCCAATGACTTCAATATTGCTGTATTTATTTTTCTCATTATTTCAACCATACATTGCCTATTCAGAAACTAGATGCTAATGAGATTTGGTTTTCCTTCTACTTGGACTCCGCTTATACCTGTCCAGTTGCCAAGAAAGCTGTGTTTCTTTGGAGCCCTGGAAAAATAGATTTTGTGGGTAGCATAGAGGCCTGTAAAAGAACATGAATGGTATTCAATCTAAGCACAACTTCATAGTGTCTATACTATATTTAACGTCATTCAACCAAAAGCTCTCCTTGTCCAGTGAAGTATGGGAATTTTGTATTTGAGCCATCACACTTGGTGACATACACTTTTCTTTCAGCTGCCAAGGAGCATTTCTTGTGTGTCCCCTCTGTGACAGCAGCCTTGTCAGGCACAGAGATTCAGCCATAAATACTATATTGTTCTTATTTAAGCCGATCTCACAATGAGAGGCAGTTTTTTTTAATTAATTGCAATTTAGGCTTAAATGTATCTTAGAATTACGGGCTTATATGTAGATGCTCAGTGAGGACAAATATAATGAGTGGGGACAGGCGTGGTAAAGAGAATTCCCCTTAACATTTTATTTGAATATCGGATGATGAAAAGGAACTCACTAGGCTGAGTCAGGGTGGTTTGGGTCAGCAAGTAGAGAAGAAACATTACAGGCAAAGGACATAATGATATTTAAGGAGTCACTTAGGAACATGGATTCTGAGTTAGGCAATTAACGAGCTCTCTGACCTTGCTATCTCAATTTCCATGCTTGTGCTATGAGGTGATGGGATAGGTGATCTCTAAAATCCAATTGTAACTGTATCACTCTTATCAAGTCTAGATGTTATTGTTTTGTGTTCTGAAAATGACCATGGCTTCATGTATTTATTATTATGACAGGGGAACTATTGACAGGACTCTGGTTTACTGAGAAGATTCCTTCTTTAGCGTATAGGTCATGATCAATAGGAGTAAATCTCTGACGAGAAACACAGTATGATTTTACCACGTAGAAAAATTTAATACACTTTATTTTAATTTCCATTATCTCTTTGAGATAATGCACATGGAATAAGTACATCATTAAAAAGGAAGATTTAAGTTGTGGGTGAGCTGAGAGTGTCAGAGACAAACTGCTCAGTCAACATTTGTTCAGAACCTTTTTCTTACTGTGAATGTGCAATAAGAAAAATGTATTTGCTCTCTGCCTATTAGTATGTATACAGAATAGTTCAGAGTAATTATTGAAATTGCTGACACCTCAAGAGCCTGTGAATTGCTCAGAATGGTAAGAGATTGTAATTTCTTTAGTCAGCTTATAACGTTTTGATATTTTTTTCACCAAAATCCATTGCCACTTTATTATCGATGTAATGTAGTCATCATTAAGGAAATTGTAATGCCAAACACATAGTGAATCTATTGGCTTACACGCATTAACAGGGACAATATTAAAGTCAAAATGATGTGCTTTACAGTTCATCTTTTGTCCTAGGTATTTATTTCTCCCTTTATGTCATCTCATTTCAGAAAAGTCTCCTGTAAGTCTCCTCCTACCCTTTATATCTAAAGAAGAATATGAGGTTTCTGAAAAATATGAGTTACTTAAATAATGTTAGTAAACTGCTCCGACCTTTCATTTTTTCTAAGCTTGGATTCCTAGTTTCTTTATTCAAAAACAGGTGATTAAAATCAACAAATGGCCTGAACACTTTGCTAGGACCATCACAATCCTGAGTTACTGGCTTCGCTGATACAAATTAGGAAGCATTTCAGATTAGGTGAGGAGAATGCTAACCCGATGGTATTGCCATAGGTATATATTCTTGTCCAGTTATCAGAACCAGGAAACTTAGTTGAACATGAAAATTAACGTTGGAGATTAAGTCCCTTCCCCCGACTTTACCTTCTTCTCCTCAACTCAGCTGCAGGAAGAATGAATGCTGTCATGGATTTGTCAAATAAAGAACACTAGACTTGCACTTTTTCATTATCAAAGCAGTGAAAGTCCAAATTTCATCCATGGTTTCCGGGGAAGAAAAATCTCGTTTACTTCTCGTTTTTCCTGTCTCCTATCTTTATAGCCTCTGAGGAAGTCAAATATAGTAAGTACCACATTAGAGTTTGAGGCAAAACCAATACAAACAAAATATGATCTTTTTCTTGCCTCACTCACTAGATAAGAGGTGACATTAAAGAAAGTGAGGGAGGTAGCAAACTGGTTTTTGAGGACAGGTACTCCAGTTAGAAAAAGCAGAAGTGCAAATGCTTCAAGTCAGGAGTCTACCTGGTAAGTCTAACAATAGCAAGAGGCCAGCTCCCCTGCCCCCAGCCAGCCCTGGTGCCTGGGGAGAGCAAGAGGCAGGGAGAGAGGGGAGAGAGGGTAATGATGCTGGGTCACACAGGGTCATGCAGGCTATCCGAGGAGCTTTGCTTTTTTCATTTACCTCCATGTTCTGACTCTAAATTCAGAATACACTCTTTACATTAGTACACGTTGTATCCACCCCTCCTTCATTTCTCTAAATGAAGAATTCTTTCAGGCCTTCTAAAACAACACTCAAGAGTCCATCATCTTAGTTCTTCACAGGGATGATAGCTGCTCAAATTGGCTATACATAATCAACCCAAATCTAAGTCTCCTTCTCTGGTCTTTTACGGAGGCAGAAAAAGAATGTTCTTAACTTTAGCTCACATGAGCGATCACGTTCTCAAACTTTTGGTCTGCTACAATTTGCTTTCCGTCTATTTCCTAGAAATGACTCTTCCTGCTTTGTTTCAGAATGTAAAGAAGGTAATAAGAAGTGAGTGTTCTATATGAATAGCCTCCCAGTTTGAAGTCTGTTATCCTGAATGTAACTTAAGCTTTGTTTAAAAAAAATTGATTTTTTAAATAGTATCCCTTTCCTTGTTTTAAGTTTATATATTTACTTTGAGAGAGAGAAAGAGAGAGAGAGAGAGAGAGAGCAGGGGAGGGTGAAAGAGAAAGAGAGAGAGAGAGAATCCCAAGCAGGCTCCATGCTCAGAATGGAACCCAACACGGGGCTCGTTCTCACAAACCATGAATCGTGACCTGAGCCAAAATCAAGAGTAAGATGTTTGACAGAGCCACCCAGGTACCCCCCAAATTAATTTCTTTAATATTGTTTATTATATAAGACTAATTTGTATAGCACAAAGCATTCAGTAGGGGGTACCAATGATAGTAGAGTTGGTGAATACTTTTTTATGCTATATGTACATATACTTTTTCTTTAAAACCATTGTGTTTGGGTTTACAAACTTGGTAACTGCTTTTATTTCAAAATCTGTCCTTTAGTAACTATTGTTTTATTGATAGTGGAGTAATTTCACTTACAAGTGTATTCTAAATTACAGCCTCACCATCTTTACTTGGACTAGAAATAAAAATGTTCTAACCTGGGATGTCAAATGTATCAGAAAGACATTTAAAGATGTAAACTTTGAGGTTTATAAATTAAAAAGAAATGTGTGTTATTGGGGGACTGCTATTCACACTTGCATGCATTATTTGTTAAATAAGCCTATATGAAAAATATAAAACTTTGTTCCAATGTAATTTTTTCTAGGAAAAAAATAGACAAATTCAAAGTAATGTACACTTCACATGACAGTCTAAAAAGAATACATTGCTATGACTGCTAGGCTAGGACTTACCCTGTAGCCTTTCAGACTTCTGTGTTTGCAAAATACTTTTCCAGAATTTGAACATTACCCTCTTTCCTAGCATATATTCTCATAGACACAATTTCTGCAATTTACAGTAACAGGATAATATTACCCAGACTTTGCTATTAATTAGAATGTTGCTTAGTAGAAAAGGTACATGACAAGCAGATTTTCTAAATTACAGTTAGAAGCCCCATTTATACAATTTTCCTTGAAAAAGTTATGCATGCTTTTTCTCTACCCATTAACTGTCATTCTTTCCATAAAGGCATGAAAGAAGTCAGGGTTTTTGTGTCACCTCTTTTAGCTGTCATGCTCACTTCTTTTGCAACAAAAGCAATTTAGGTGACTGTGCCTTACTAAAATTAGATGAACAAATAAGCATCTTTATAATCCCGAGATTCCTCATGAAAGCTTTCAGTAAAAGCCTTAGTATCTTCAATACTTACAATATTCAATGAAAAGCATCTATAGGAAATATCACTGCCCAGAATAACTCATTAACTACAAAAATATATAATCAGAAGAAACAGTACACCAGTACCTCTCAATTGTTTAAAGTAGTCTGTGTATAAACTGTAATCTATGTATAAAATGTGGTTGCATATTATGCAGCTGCTCAAAAACAAAATGGAGACTTGTCACCTCCAAGTTCATCTGGTATGGTGACTATGGACTTTCTATCCTGTGCATCTTTGTGGAATGATTTTCTTATATACATTATCAAAGGGTTCATAGTCTAATAAGTCTACAGCATAGAAGAAGAAAGAGGTCACAGAAAAACATTCACAGGGGCGCCTGGGTAGCTCAGGCCGTTAGCCCTGGGACTTCGGCTCAGATCACAATCTTGCAGTTCATGCATTGGAACCCCACATCGGGCTCTGTGCTGACAGCTCAGAGCCTGGAGCTTGCTTTAGATTCTGTGTGTCCCTCTCCCTCTCTCTGCCCCTCCCCACTCACACTCTCTCTGTGTCTCTCAAAAATAAACAAACATTAAAAAATGTATTTAAAAAACCCATTGTATTAGATACTCTGTTCTGAAAAGCTGTGTATATTGAATTTTAAGTTAGTTCTCAATTCCCCAATATAAATTAAGACATATTAATTTTCCAGTGTATATCTTTAACAAGAATCATATGCATCTTATTTTCTCAAAATTTCTATCCAGTTATTTCAGTATTTTGCTATTTGAAGTGTTTTCTTTATACTGGATTCTTCTTTAAGAAGTCCTTTCCTATCCCGAGACAATAAAGATACTACCATATTCTTATTTCCCCATAGTTTTTAAAATTTTTACTGCTGATATTTAAATCTTAAATCCGTCTACAATTTGCGTCAATGTTTGGCATGTATTATATAATTAACTTTATGTTTTCTACATAAGGTGAGTGGCTTCCCCAAAGTCTTCTACTGATTGGTGGTTCAACCTCTATCATATGCCTTTCATTATCTTTTCTTTTTTTCAACAAATACTTAATAATCACTGTTAGAAGTCCTGGACATATAGCTAGGGTCAAAGTCCCTGCCCTAACCCTATATTTTTTATGATAATAATATAGTAATAATCAGCAATATTTTTTCTAGCAGAAGGGTGAAACACTAATCAAATAAAAGAAGCTATGAGAATTAAAAGCTCAATAACAATATACAGGAAAGTAAGGGTATTTCTGAACTCTATATTTCTAAAATATAGTTTATTGATTTACCTCTTCTTCTGTATATAATTATTGCTATATTTATGCCAGACAAAATTCATGACATATAGGGCATCTACTCCATCTTTGAACCTCTTTTCAATTTGTTTTGGTATTTATTGATATTTATTCTTCCATATGAATTTTACTATGAGTTTCATGAAATATAAAAATAAATATTTGGAATTCCATTTGAAATTGTATTAAGTTTATAGTTTATTCTGAGGAACATTAACATATTTTTAAGTTTTTCCATCTATGAACTTGACATATCTTCCTGTTTATCTAGATCCTTTAAAATTTACATCTAATAGTTTTGAAATCTTTTACAAAAATATCTCTTATTAGTTGCTACCTGAAGTTATTTCTACATTTTCTAGTTACTATTGCTCATGTGCCTAAACTATTTTATTTTTCAAAGAGATCTCCTCTATCTGGTGAATTTTATGAACACTCTTACTAGTTCTGGTGATTTGTTAACTCAAATAGGATTTTTACCTGAGTGAGCACATGTCCTATTGTGGGTTGATAATTTAGGTATTAAGTTGAGCAGTAAAAATGAGACCAAGTTAATGATGTTTGTGTGCTTTATTGTGTCTCAGATGTTCCATTATGGCTCTTCAAATTTCTAAGTATTTCTTATGTCAGTTTTGATCATTTGTGGTTTCAAGTTATTTATCTACTTCATTTAGATTGTCAGATTTATAGGCAGAAATATTATGTTATCATTTTGATTGGTCTAGGATATTGAAGAGTGCCCTTTTTCTTTGTCTGATCTTGGTAATTTATCTTCACTCCCATTTTAAGTTGATCAGTCAAATTAAAGGTTTATAAACATTATTGATCTTTTTAATGTAACCACTTTGGTTTCATTGATTTTCTCCATTGATAGGCCATCTTCTATTTCATTGATCTCTGTTCTTATGTCTAATTCTTCCTTTTGGGTATAATTTTCTCTTCTTTCTCTAGACATTTATAGTGGAGGCTTAGATTTCTGATTCTAGACTTTTCTTGTTTTCTAATATAAACTTTAAAAGCTGTAAGTATCCCTCTGGAAATGCTTCAGCTGCACCACACAAATTTTGATATATATATGTGTATATATATATAATATATTATATTATAAGCTATATATAATATATATAATAATAATAATATGTATTATTAATAGAATTATTAACATGATTCTATTGTGATCCAATACTATAATGTGCATAATTTAATATTCTTTAAATTTACTGTGATTTCTTTTTTTTTTTTAACGTTTATTTATTTTTGAGACAGAGAGAGACAGAGCATGAACAGGGGAGGCGCAGAGAGAGAGGGAGACATAGAATCTGAAACAGGCTCCAGGCTCTGAGCGGTCAGCACAGAGCCCAACACGGGGCTCGAACTCACTGACCGTGAGATCATGACCTGAGCCGAAGTCGGTCGCTAAACCGACCGAGCCACCCAGGCGCCCCAAATTTACTGTGATTTCTGTTATGACCCATCATATTTGTCTCCACTGATAAAGTTCCATGTTCCTTGGGAAAGAATAAATGTTTATGTTTAGTGTAATTCTGGATGTGGTTGTGCAATTTAGTTGTAATATCTTGGTAAGTGTTTTTGTCTCATTCTTTGTTTTTTTCTCTTTTTCTGCCATCTTTTGGACGGAGTATTTCTAGCATTCATCTTATTATCTCTATTTGTTTATTTTATCTTTCTGGGTTTTTGTGTGTGGGGGGGGGTTCTCTAAGGCAGTGATACATATGAGAACATTCAATGATAATGGAAGTGTTTTAAAATGCAAGTGTCCAGTTCAGGATTGTAATTTAAGTTAATTAATTTAAATTAAATTTACATTCCTACGTGTAGCTAGTGACTATTGCATAGAGTGCAACTCCAGGGTTTATAAGTATGTATCTTTTAACTCATTATAGTCTCCCATAAAGTATATTATATACTTTACCTATCACTAAGACTCTTAAAATTGTATAAGTGCATTTTTCCCATGTCCCATGTGTTAGGGTTCTCTAGAAAAACAGAATCAATAGGAGATACACACATATACATGTGTGTGTATATATATATATATATATATATATATATATATACACACACATTTATTATATTTGTATATATGATATAAAATTCTATATATATTTATTATATATACATATATATATATATTTTTTTTTTTAAGAGGGATTGGGAGTGAGCAGGGGAGGGGCAGAGAGAGAGAGAGGGAGAGAGAGAATCTTAAGTAGCCTCCAACCTCCAGCCCTGAGCCTGACATGGGGCTCATTCGATCTCATAACCTTGAGATCATGACCTGAGTTGAAATCAAGAGTTGGATGTTTAACCAACTGAGCCAGCTAGGCACCCCTATTATATGTGCTTTTAATGTTAAGTATTCTTTTTATTGTATGATATAAATAGTTGCACTTCTAAATTTTAAGATGAATGCTTTAGATATATTCCACAATAAAAGCATTATAAAATATGCACAGTTTTTCTTGATTCATTATTAATCTCAACAGTATGATTTTAAGGTAAATACACATATTTCCATATAGTAAAATACCTATAAAATGCACATATATGTACATATTGGGTTACTGTGATGTTTTGAATTCAATATTTATCAATTCTAAGTGCTAGAAAAATTTTGTTCCACTATGAATCTGTCAACACACTCTATATATATGAGAGAGATTTATATATTATGAGGAATTCACTCACACTGTTATGGAATCTAAGAAGTCTCACAATCTGCCATCTGCAAATTGGTGACCCAGGAAACGCAATGGTGTAATTCAGTCTGAGTCTGAAGGCAAGAAAAGAGGAGAGGAGATGAAATGTTCAGCTCAAGTAGAAAGGCAGGGGGAAAAAAAAAGAGGTGAATTCCTCTTTCCTTTTCCTTTTGTTCTATTCAGATCACCAATGGATCACATGATGCCCCTCCCCCACAGTGGGGAGAGCACTCTACCTAGACCGCTGATTCAAATGCTAATCTCATCCAGAAACAGCCTCACAGATATATCCAGAAATAATTTTTAATCTGGGCACCCTGTGGCCAATCAAACTGACACGTAGAATTAACTATCACATTCATCTTTTGTGCTATAATTTTAATTCATTTTATTTCCGCATATCTTTAAAAAGTCCACAATGCATCGGTGTTCTTTTTTGTAAAAAATATAAAATTATCGATTGTAGAAATTAATAGAAGAGAAAATATCGTTTATATTCACCCATAAATACTACTTCTGTTACTGGTGAATATTTTTGATTAGTTTGGAATTCTTGTTTTAGATTTTGTTTTCTTTTAGTATACTAATGCCTGTGTAGGGTTTGGTACAGGTTACAAGTATAGATGATACAGGTAGGGTGGATTTTAATAGAGACTTGAGTTTAGTCAAAAGTTTGACACATAGTCGTTTAAAGAAAGGGAGCTGTAGATAGAGGGTACATTTTGAATGGATATCTAGGGGAAGAATTGACTAGGCAAAGGAAAAACCTACAGCAAATAGCAGGGATGACAATTCACCTAAAATTGAATGAGTAAAGCAGTGTCAGAAGAGGAAGTCAGGGCACCGCAGGTCATTCAGAGACTTGTCAGCTTTTTTAAAACATTAGCTTTTATTCTGAGTGAAATGGGGAACTGTTTCAGACTTTAAAGCAGAGTTAAACACAGAACACAGACACAGACACACATGAAATGATAAGTTTCAAAATAAATACTTGTTAACAAAAAACTGTTAAGGTCCGGGAATGGAAGGAAGGAGACCATTAGGACAAGAGATGACGGTGACTCAGACAAGGGTGATAGCAATGGACATAGTGAGCAGTGGTTAGATTTCGGATATACACTTAAGGATTTCCTGGTAGATTTTATGTGAGGTGTGGAAGGGGAGAAGCAAGTGGAAGGATGGAGTATCCATCAAGTCGGGCAAGATAAGAGAATAAGGAGTTTTGGGGAAATCAGATGATTAGTTTGGGCATAATAAGTTTAAGATGTGTATTGACATCTTAGGAAATATGAAGTTAGCAGGTGATGTAAGTGTGGTGTTTGGGAGGGGAGTGTCTGATGGTATAAATGTAGGTGTAACTGTATAAATTGTATTTAAGCTCTGAGGATGAATTCTGCCTTGGACTTTGGCATAGACAGAAAAGCAACGAATATCAAAGACCAATACTGGGAGCACTCTGACTTAAAAAGAAAAGTTAGTCGCAGCAAAGGAGTTTAAGGAGAGACCAGTGAGTTAGGAGTTCAACCACAAGCTGCAGCTTGGTCAAAAATAAGGACTGAGGGTTGACTCTGAGATTTGGCATCTAGGAAATATATTTTGAAAAGGTGAAATTAATTAGAGCAATTTCAGAGAAACAGTAAGGGTGAAACCTGATTGGCATGGATTTAAGAGGGAATGAGAGGAAGGATGTTGTAAATCATAAGTGATGCCAACTCTGTAGGACTTTTGCTCAAACCGGGAGGAGAATTGGATTTGGAAAAGCTGAGGAATATGCTGTTAAGGTTTTTGTTTAAAGATGGGAAAAATATCAGCATTTTTAAATGTTCATTTATTTATTTTGAAAGAGAGAGAGAGAAAGAATAAGTGGGAGAGAGGCAGAGGGAAAAATACCAAGCAGGCTCCACGCTCACAGCTCCAGACGCGGGGCTCGAACTCATGAACTGTGATATCATGACCTGAGCCAAAATCAAGATTTGGATGCTTAACCAACTGAGTCACCCAGGCACCCCAATATATCATCATTTTGAATGCTTTATGGGTAATGTTTATGGGCAAAAACATGATGGTGCAGGAAAGAGAAGAGTAATTGTCAGAGATATGTCTTCAAGTAGTGAAGAAGGAATGTGATCTAATGCACAAGTGGTATACTTTGAGGGAGGTTTAAAAGCCCACACCTAAGCCTCTGTCCTAATTTGAATTCAGTTTGTTGGTTGGGGTGGTGCCTCAGGGAAAAGTCCTTTGAATATTACAGTCTGTTCCTGTTGGACCCCATTCCCACAAGGTATTCTTTTTTTTGGGGGGGGGGGTTTCTTGGCACTACTAATTTATAATAAGCACCTTTTAATTTTTTATCACCTTTTGTTTAAATCAGCTATAAGTAAATGTGTGATGAGAGGATTAAGTGAGACAATACCCAGTGGCTAGCCCATCTGACTAGACCCACCTATTCCACTCTGCCTGCCACCCTAGTAAGGTCTGGCATGAACTTGCATTACGTTTACACTATGACTCTGGTGGACTTTTTAAAAACTGTTTTCTGACTTGCAGGAGAGGTAGGATATTAATCATCCATTCAAGAAAATGGGCACACTAAGAAAATTCTCCCCATGTCTATTCATGATGTGCTAACCAGACCTTCTTTAGAATAACTGCAAGTAATTTTTGCCAGAAATTTGCCTGTTTGTATTCTAGTTGCTTGGATTCTTAATCTTCCTATAATTCTTGAAGCACCTCCATGCTGAGTTGTGGATAATTCAGCAATAGCTTATGTATTTTCTTTTATCATACGTACATAAATTTTAAACACTGGAGAGGGATCCTTAAATCCTTAGTTCCCATTCCAATATATTCAGAATAATTTATATTTCCCTGTTAAATATAAAATAAATTAATTAAGCAAAATCTTGTCTCATTTTTATTCAAATTTGTGGCAATAAAGATTTCTGGTACATAATAATTTCATTCCATTTCCTTTCATCAAGCTTGCACAAGTGATATTCAAATAAACAGTGCTAAACCTTTGGAAAGTACCCACTCACACCTACAACGTTTTGGAGAAAGTGAAAATAAAGTGAAAATTCTAATTTTATATGAAAATGCTAGATTTTTTAGTGTTGCTAATTTGATTCTACTTCCTGTAAAACTTCCTTATTAGTTATTACAGCTTCTAAGTGATGCGACTTTCAAAGTATTTTCCTGGAACTTGATCTAGGCTGGATGATAAAGAACGGAAATTGTTTAGTATGACTATTCAAACGGGCTTTGGATGTTTTCATTTGGGTGGACTATGAAACCAAACAAACAATCTGTGGAAGAATATGCCAGAATTAATGGGAAGGTGGTAGGTGCAGCACCAGTGCTTCCTCGATCTGCTCAAGGGATTTATAGAGCAGTCACAAATGCAATCACATTTTCTGCCTTCCCTTTCTTACACTAAGGCTAGCCATTGCTGGAGGTTGTTCCTTCGCCATGGTAACTGTTACCTTGGAGACTGCCAATATCATCCCTGATGGAACCTCCATCTGCTGGCACCGTCCCTCCAGTCTGAGCCTTCACAGGAGCTCACTTATGAGGGAGGAGATTTTGACTGGTGATCATTGAAAACTCTTTTAGGGAATGTTAAGTAGAATACAACCGGGTGATCCTAGTACCTAAAATCTAGATTCACATGTTCCAGTTATTTTTCATTATTTTTCTTACTAGGAGATTTGGGGGTTTAGTTTTATTTTGCAAATACATGTATCTAAGCTTCGTACCTGGTATATCGGGGTTTGCTGTTGTTGGGCTGAGGATTTTTTTTTACTTTGAAACAACCCATATATTGTTCTAGAGTATGTTAGAGGTATAAACAACTGAATAATGTCGTTGGTTATACTTAATAACTTTCTAGAGCAATATTCCTTAAACTGTCTCTCATAAAGTACTAGTTACCCCCATTCATTACAAATAAAAACTTTTGTAAAATGCAATATTATATATATATATCATATATATATTTATGTTATATATATTTATACATAATATATAATTATATTCTATAATATGTATATATAATTACTAGAAAAATGAAAAAAGGCATAGAGAATATAAACACTATTTTTACTGTTAAATTCAACAAATATGCAATTGCTTTGACATATTGCTCTAAAGTTTCTGAACACTTTTAATTAATGTACTATCTCCTCTTAAACTATTATTCAACAGGTCAGGGATGAAAACTGGTCTTCTGGCCTTACTATGGTTAGTCCTGATCTAAATGTGTGTTTACTTATCCATCAAATAGATAGAATATTACTGTTCCTCCCTATTCAGGGGCTCAAAGAGATAATAGTAAGCTAGAGAGAGATGTGAAGCCTTTAAGATAAAAATAGGTATTCATCTTTGCATTTCTTCAATGACTAGCAAAGTGACAAGTATATGGAATGAAACAGGCACTGTTTTTGAAATTTAAATTAGAAACGTTCAAGGGTATTCTGGTGCATTTTGTTTATCTGTGTAAAGAATTTTCAGTGATTTTTTTTCCAAACTGTCAGATGTCACACTGGAGTTCTGCCATCAACATGTAACACTCAGCAAGCTAGCGATGACAATCCAAGATGTTAACCACAAAGCAGACCTGACTGGCATAAAAATATTGACCTCCCAGTATACTTTCTAAGAAGAATGAATAGAATTACCCCTGAATTGCTGTGTTATATCATCCATAGTTAGTTGAGTGGAAGGCAGGGAAATAAAAAAAATTTTTAAATTATTTTTTTAGAGGAGGAAAGCTATAATTTCTTTTTACATAAGAAGAAAATAGAGCTTTATTTAATGAAAATTAATGCAAGGAAATGCTGAATTCGTCTATCATTCTGAATGAAAATTTAAAAGCTTTTCAAATCAAAGAAACCTATAGAAGGCTGAAATATAGGTAGTGATTTAATTTTTGATCCTCAAAAATGCTAAAATAGAAATATGACTTAAAAAATGAATTTAAGTGTTTTTACATTTGAAAAAATAGCCTAGAGATTTATTAATTTTTATTAAATAATAAAATAAAAATTTTTATTTATTTTTGAGAGAGAGAGAGCAAGCAGGGAAGAGGGCAGAAGAGGGAGACACAGAATCCGAAGCAGACTCCAGGCTCTCAGCTGTCAGCACAGAGCCTGACACAGGAATCAAAACCACGGACTGTGAGACCATGACCTGAGCTGAAGTTGGATGCTCAACAGACTGAGCCAATAACCCAGAAATTGAAAAGATTTCATTCCTACACCAAATTTGTATAATTTTATTAGAGCAGAATTCAAATCACAATATAAATCTCCTGATAGGAAACTTCATGTATTTTTGTAAATTACATTTAAAAATTAAAAATTTATCAATGAAAATATGTAAAATAATTTTTAAAATTCAAAATTATTTTTAAATTGATTGAACACCTGATATTTCTCATCAGGAAAAATGTGGCAAAAATCATTATGTGCATATTAATGAAGCAAAAATATTCAGGTTGAAAGTTTTACTGATTTCATTAGCATGGAATAAAGGGCAGTCATATTGCAGTAAACATTCTAATATGTGAAATATGTATACGAGGAAATGGTGAGGAAGAAGGTTTGAATAATGAGAGGAAGAACAAATATAAAAAAAAAACAGAAAATACTTGCAAATCACATACCTGATAAAAATTAAAAATTTATCTAAAAAATACACAAGGAACTCATACAAACTAATAGCAAAAAAAAAAAAAAAGACCAAAAACCTGATTAAAACATCAACAAAGACTTAAATACACATTTCTCCAAAGAAAACATCAAGTGGCTAACAATTTGAAAATGTGGTCAACATCATTAATCATCAGGGAAATAAATGCAAATCAAAATCATAAGGAGATATTAGATCACACTTATTAGGATGGTTAGTGTTGAAAAAAACAAAAGATAACTGTGTTGGTAAAGATTTGGAGAAATTGGAACCCTTATATGCTGTGAGGATGTAAATCAACGCAGCCCCTATGGAAAATGGCATGGAGCTTCCTCAAAAAATTAAAAATAGAACTATCATGTGACCCTGCAATCCCACATTTGAATACATATGTAATGGAAGTGAAATCAGAATCTCTAAGAAATATCAGTACTCCCATGTTCAGTGCAGCATTATTCGTAACAGCTAAGCAATCTAAATTTCCAATGATGGGCAAATAAAGAAAAGGTGATATGAAATGTTATTTAGCCATAAAGAAAAAGGAAGTCCTGCTATATGCCACAACCTGGAGGAGCCTGGAGGTCATTATGAAAACTGAAAGAAGCTAAATACAGCAGGATGCTACATGATACCTCTTAGATGAGGAATCCAAAACAGTCCAATTCATAGAAACAGAGAGTAAAATGGTAGCTGTCAGGTGCTGAAGGGTGGGGAACAAAGAGTGGCTTTAGTCAAAGGGTACAAAGTTTCACTTATGCAAATGGAAAAGGCCTAGAAATTTACTGTTATAGCATAATGCTTAGAGTTAACTATACTGAATTGTAGGGGCACCTGGGTGGCTCAGTTGGTTAAGCATCTGACTCTCGATATTGGTGGCTCAGGTCATGATCTCATGGTTTGTGAGATTGAGCCCCCTGTTGGTCTCTGTGCTGACAGCATGAAGCCTGCTTGGGATTCTCTCGTTACGTCTCCTGTTGCTCCTCCCCCCCCCATAAATAAACATTAAAAAAACAAAATAAACAATTAGCAGGTGCCTGAATTACTCAGTTGGTTAAGTGTCCGGCTTCAGCCCAGTTGGTGATCTCATGGTTCAGTTCCTGAGTTTGAGCCCTGCATTGGGCTCCCTGCTGTCAGCACAGAGCCCACTTCAGATCCTCTGATCCCCTCCCCACCTCCCCCACTTGTGCTTTCTCTCTCTCGCTCAAAAATAAATAAACATCAATAAATAAATAAATTGTTAAAAAAAAAACCAACTATATTGAATTGTATACTTAAAATTTTGCTAAGTGGGTAGATCTTATGTTAAGGTTCTTTTTTTTTTTTTTTTAAGTTTATTTTTGAGAGCGAAAGCGGGAGCATGGGGGGGGAGGGAGGGACAGAGAGAGACCAAGAGAGAGAGAATCCCAAGCAGGTTCTGCTTTGTCAGCAAGCAGCTCAATGTGGGGCTCCATCCCATGAACCAGGAGATCATGACCTGAACCAAAACCAAGTGTCAGAGGTTTAACTGACTGAGCCACCCAGGTACCCCAAGGGGTCTTATAAAATAATATAGTGATAATAACTAAGAAGTTGGAAGGAAACTTTTGGAGGTGATAGATATGTTTATGGCATGGATTGTAATAATGGTTTCATGGATATATACTTATCTCCAAACTCATTAAGTTTTATACATTAAATATGTACAGCTTTGTATGATAATCCTATGTATGTATAGCAATCATACCTCTATAAAGTAGTTAAAAAAGGAAGGGAGGGTTTGACATTAGTGTTTCTATTTCTTCTGATATTTCCTTGAATTATATTTCATCATAAGTTAAGATATGGTTAGCAAGAATAATTTTTATATGAATAAAATGATATTTATTGAAAGCCTGCTTTCCATAAGACCTGATGTCAGTCCTTCTGGTAGCAAAAATGGGTAATTGTCAACTTATCCTTTCACACTATCAAAGACTACATGTAGCTTCTAGTTGGCCTGTTAACAATGTGTTTGAAAAAGCCTTTTGAATGTTGGAGAATTTAGTGTTAATCTTTGGACTACTCAGTATTTAAAGCTGAAAATGTTTTCTCCAAGTTAAATATTAGAGATATATATGTTTTGTAGAAGTGTGCCTACTTTCTGACCTTCTAAAATTTTTTAGTCTGTATCTTAATAAAATCTCTTCACCAACATTGTTTAAAGCTATATAAGTATGACATATTGAAGAAAAAATTTTCATACATATTAGGTATTTTTAACAGGTTCAAAGTTTTTAAACATTTGTCCTCAAATGGAGGCAGTACAATTTTGAAAGTATTAAAAAAAGCCATCAAGTTCAAATATCAGTGTCAACATTATATGGGATTTTTAAAGACATTTTACTTTTTTTTAATTTATTTTAAATGTTTATTTATTTACTTTTGAGAGAGAGAGAGCAGAAGTGGGAGAGGGACAGAGAGAGAGAGAGAGAGAGAGAGAGAGAGAGAGAGAGAGGGAGAGGGAGACACAGAATCTGAAGCAGGCTTCAAGCTCTAAGCTGTCAGCACGGAGCCTGATGCGGGGCTAGAGCTCATGAACTGTGAGATCATGACCTGAGCTAAGTCGGACACTTAACCAACGGAGCCACCTAGGTGCCCCTAAAGGCATTTTAATATTTGATGTAATAAAAAGAAGAACTAAGGCTTAATAGAATAAGATTCTGTAGAGCACCTTCCTTATCTGAATAAAAGAATCTGGGCTTGAGACTTCAATGTCAAGATTCCGTAATTCAAAATTTTATGAAACCAACAAAAAGATTGTTTTTAATATAAACAACATTACTATGGAATTTTTATTATACTTTTTTTTTTTTTACTATAGAACTTACTTAAAAGCATTCAATGTAATCTTTAAAAGATGTAGAGTTTGCTTCAGGAACTATTTTCTGTCTACTACCTTTAGAGAAAAACAAAAATATACCTACCTGAAAATTCATTTTATTTTCTGACCTCAATTTTTCTTTTCACTTGTTTTGCTTAGCAGCTGTTTTTCTTCATGTCTTGTACATCTGTTTGGCAAAAAGATATTTTTATCAATGCCAAGTTCCACATTGTCGATTTCTGTTGAACCATGTGTTCATAGTTGAAGTACATAAGTATTTTTGGCATTTTTGCTAATAAAGCAAGTTTGATTTTGGTAATGGTCCTCACAAAATGGCAAACGTTCTTTATTGTTAGAGGATGATTTTGTTAATATGACTGTGTTCCTGGCTTTACCCTCAATTTGGTAATTATCTCATCCATGCAGTGTCACTTATTTCAGAATGTTGAGTGTGTCTTCCTCTTGTCTTCAAAGGGAGGGTAGCTTCCTGATAGGGAGGAAAGCCTCATTTAACGAAATGCAAAGGTTAGGAAGCATTCCATTCAACATCATCAAGCATGTCCTAGCTACACCATTAGATATTTATTCCTTTGACTGTGGTAGCTCATGATTGTTATTATTTTATAGCTAGTTTATACTCAGATTTATGTAGTAAATCTAATGATACAGGAAAATATATTTAAATGAAGTTTTGTATATTGGACAGATATATTACAGGATACTTATATTGCTAAATATTTTAGATTAGTATCTTTCCCATTTTATTTAGATCAGCATATTAATATCTTTATTACAAAAGTACAAATTAAAGTTCAGGAATCTATTATGAAGAGTTTATTATGTTAACATATTAGTTTTCTATTGGCGATATAACAAATTTCACAGCTTATGTGGCTTGAAATAACACCCGTTTGTTATCTCAGTTCATGGGGCACAAAACAAGGGTAGACAGCAACAAGCTGGGTCCTCTGCTTGCCGTTTCACAAGGATGAAATCAAAGTGTTAAGAGAGCTGTGTTCTTTTTGGGAAGCTTTGGGGCTGCATCTGCGTCCAAATTCATTGAGATTATGGCCCAAATTCAGCTCCTTGCAGTTGTAGGACTGAAGTTTGAATTCTTTGAGGTCTATAAGCTAGAAGCCTTTCTCGGATTCTTAAGGCATTCCTCATCATATTGCCTCATCCATTTTCAAACCAAAATTGGTGGATTGAGTCCTTCTCACTCTTTACATTAAATCTTTCTGACTTCTCTTGCTACCTCTTTCTGACCCCAGTCAAAAAAGTTCTCTGCTTTTAAAGACTTAATGTGATTAGATTGGGCCAGCCTGAATGATGGGTAATGCAGAATAATCTCCCTATTTTAAAGTATGTAAACTTGGGGTGTGTGGGTGCCTCAGTGGTTGAGCGTCCGACTTCGGCTCAGGTCATGATCTCGAGGTTCGTGAGTTCAAGCCCTGCGTCAGGCTCTGTGCTGGCAGCTCTGAGCCTGGAGCCTGCTTCAGATTCTGTGTCCCCCTCTCTCTCCGCCCCACCCCTGCTTGTGCTCTGTCTCTCTGTGTCTTTCAAAAATGAATAAACATAAAAAAAAATTTTTAAGTATGTAAACTTAACTACATTTGGAAAATCCTTTTTACCATGTAACACTACATATTCATAGGTTCCAGGGATCAGCATGTAGACATTTTTCAGTCATTCTGTCTACTACACTTAGTACATATCTTAGCTGAAATTTTATCCAGATTTTAGTGACTTGACTTTATTCTTAATATTAAATGGATGCTTTCCTAAATTTTAAGGGACCTCTAATATTGTCCATTATCCTGAATTAACTGATTCTTTGCCTTAAACTTTTGAAATTGACCAGAGTGAAAATGTTACAAAATGACTTTGGGGCTAGTTATATTTATCTACCTATTTTCATTCTCCTTGGCTCACCACAATGATTCAAGCAAATTATCCTTGTACTGAAACAGTACAAGAGGCCAGTTGAGGGGCGCCTGGGTGGCGCAGTCGGTTAAGCCTCCGACTTCAGCCAGGTCACGATCTCGCGGTCTGTGAGTTCGAGCCCCGCATCGGGCTCTGGGCTGATGGCTCGGAGCCTGGAGCCTGTTTCCGATTCTGTGTCTCCCTCTCTCTCTGCCCCTCCCCCGTTCATGCTCTGTCTCTCTCTGTCCCAAAAATAAATAAACGTTGAAAAAAAAAAATTTAAAAAAAAAAAAAAAGAGGCCAGTTGGATAAATGCATGAGGGAAAAAAAAAGATGAAATGGAAATAGAATCCCAATTTTACCATGTCTTACCACCTTAAATTTAGAGTAAAAAAAAAAAAAAAAAGAAATTACTTTAAGACATTGCCTTCCATTAAGGATAGACATCATTCACAATGGAGATAATGTTAATTGTTCATCCTCGATCTTGGATTGGTTTTGTTATCTTCATCATTACATTTAGAACCACAGCAATAAAATTGAGTCTCAAGTTCCACCTTTCTAGACTTGATGGAATAAAGCAGTAACCCCAATGGCTGAGTTATTTCAACCATTTTATGGTGTTCTACTGTGCTGTAGCACTTGTAGGTAAGATGGAATTTTCCTATTTAAATTGTAAATTAGGGATACTTATTTATTTAGCTCTTTTGGCTTTTTTCTTCCTGAGACACACTCATAGAAGGAATAGGCCATCACTTTATTAAAATTAATATTGAACCCAGGAAAAGAAGGTTAATAATTAGAATATGCTTTGGCTAAATCTTTTTAATCAATAGAAGATTATATTTTATTTATTTATTATTTTTTTTTTAAGTTTATTTATTTTGAGGAGGCAGAAGGGCAGAGAGAGAGGGAGAGAGAGAATCCCAAGCAGGTTTGTGCTGTCAGCACAGAGCCCATGCGGGGCTCGATCCCACGAACTGTGAGATCATGACCTAAGCCGAAATCAAGAGTCAGATGCTCAGCTGACTGAGCTATCCAGGTTCCCCTATTTTATTTATTTTCTATATTAGAATGAAAATATATACATCTTTGAATCCCCCATGTTAATATTGATATTTTAAGAGATGACTGTAACAGTGTTCTGCAGAGGTGTATTTCAGTTTATAGCAGTCACTTTTTTTATACTTAAGCTTCCAAATTAAGATAAACTTTAACAACTATTTCAGATATAAAGTATGGCTTTCAGTGAAAGAACATTTGCTTAATCTATAATAATTATGGCATCAATAAAAAATTGGCAAAGAATTTTCTTTTGTTAGTCATTGGAGTTAAATTACTCTGTATTTCAGGAAGTGATCTCTATGCTATGCTGTTTATATGTTTACTTTCTGATATTAATATACTTTAATATATTCTTCTAAGATCTTTTTGCTATACTATGATTTTACTTTTTTTTTTTTTTAATTTTTTTTTTCAACGTTTATTTATTTTTGCGACAGAGAGAGACAGAGCATGAACGGGGGAGGGCCAGAGAGAGAGGGAGACACAGAATCGGAAACAGGCTCCAGGCTCCGAGCCATCAGCCCAGAGCCCGACGCGGGGCTCGAACTCACGGACCGCGAGATCGTGACCTGGCTGAAGTCGGACGCTTAACCGACTGCGCCACCCAGGCGCCCCGATTTTACTTTTGATATATACTACATATATATCAAAATATATATAGTTCACATGTTTATGTCAACATGCTTATCTATAATACTTTTCAAAATGACTGAAATCTTTGCTGTCACCACCCTGTCCCCATACTGATATTTTCAAACTTCAGGAGTTCCAGCAGAATACTTTATCTAGAAGCACGAATCTTGAGTTGAATGTCTTTAAGGTTGATCAAAATGGAAATATCACAGTGGTCTATTTGTATCTTGTCCCTTGAACATGACAGATATCTCAGTAGTGAATCATCTTGGTTTACATATATGGTTTTTAATTTACACAACAAAAACTAGGAAAGTCAATGTAACTGAGAATTTTGACAAAGTACTTTTTTTTCCTCTCAAAAATTTTGAGCTAGTATCTGTTATTTAAGCACTAGGAATCTAACTTTGAGCTATTGGACATTTTAAAAAATAAGAACCTTCTATGAATGCACAAATGTATTTTTTTCATAAGTTAGGATAAACTTTGTCTGAAATTTTGGGTTTCTTTTACTTTGGATGGTTTTGACAGACAACTATGGCTTCATTGGAGATATGAGTGATTAAGCTGACACATTAAGGATAAATACTTATTATTTTAGTGAAGGAAGTTGGGGATGAATATTTTATAAAGAAGTAGTAGCTCTTTCAAAGAGTAGATGGTGAGAAAAGTAGAGCAGTTTTTCAAAAACTTAGATACATTCAGTAAAGCTATATTGAAAAAAAATAAGAAAAGGTAATTTGTGGCAGAGTGAGCCTGAAAATTTAAGTAGACACCAGGAAAAGGAAATTTTATTTTGACTGACCTAAAACCTATGATATGCTATGAATGAATTCTGTCACATATTAAAATGGAATCTGGAAGAAGAAGAGAAAGAAGCTAGAAGTAAAATATTTGAAAACATGTCAAATTTCTCAAATGAGAAAAAATCATTACTTATACATCCAAGAAGCTCAAGTAGGATAGTCACACAAAACACACATACACATATATACTTTTTAATTTTACACACACACACACACACACACACACACACTATATTATCTATCAAGTTGATGATAGCAAAGTATAAAGACAAAATTATGGAAGAACCAAAAGAAAAGCAACACATCCCTTATTGGGAAACAACAGCATGATAAACATCTGATTATGACCAAAAAAAAAAAAGTATGAAGACAATTGAATGACAAATTGAAAGGAAAATAACAAGCAAAACAAACAAATGAACAAAGCTGCTATCAAAGGATTCTATATCCAGTGAAACTATCCTTCAGAAATAAAATTAAATTAATACATTTAAAGATAAATAAAAATGGAAATAATCCAGTTTTATCAGCCTTGTATTATACGAACTATGAAAGTCAGAAGTAAAGTAGATGGTAACAGTGATCTATGGGAAGGAAAGAACAACCCCAGAAGTTATAATTTGTTAGTACACGCACACACACAAACCTACACACAAACGCACGCACAAGCACGTGTATATATGCATGTTTTCTTCTATTAATTTCTTTAAATGACATGTTTGTTTAAAAATAAGAATATAAAAATCTTGTTGGATATGTAACAAATAAGTAGACATAATACACATGCCAATATTAGCAAATAAGGTGTTAAAGGGAATTGAGCTCTATTAGTAAAAATTTTCTATATCTACCAGATTTAAATCAGGACTAACCTGAAATACGTTGCAATAAATTAAAGATGTGTAATACAATTCCTAGAGAAATCACTGAAACACACTGACGTGCACTCTTTTTTTAAAAAAAAATCTTTTATTTTAATTCCAATTACTTAACATACTATTAGTATCAGCTGTACAATATAGTGATTCAACGATTCTATACATTACCTAGTGCTCAGCTCATGACAACTGCACTGTGGGTTTGGCTCTCGGCTTTGTCCAGCAAAGGCAGGGATGGCAGTAAGTATTACTCAAGACTCCATGCAAGTCAAGGGAGGTGAGAAGGGAGTCTAAGGGAGGTCTCCCTGAGCTGCTCTCAAGCTCCTGTATTTGTTGAACATACATTTAGGGTAACATCATGCAATATTCAGTGGGCTACGTGCCAGTAAGAATGCATAGATGCGTGCAGAAAAACGAGACAGGGTAAAATATTCCATGCGATAACATGGTCTAAGGAATTTCTGAGCATAGGCAGGACCTAACCCCTAGATATACATTAACTAGATAAGCAAAGCCCCTTAGGTATACATTAACTAGGCAAGTGAACCATGACTACTGTTTTCAGCAAGACCAGAAAGCAGTTTTCTGCTTTGCAATGTGTTCTCTATAATCTCCTAACCCAGGATATAGCTATTTGATTTCCCTCACTGGAGTCCTTACTGTCCATCACCTACTTAACCCATCCACCCACATACCTCCCCTTTGGTAACAGTTGTTACCAGTTTGGCAAACAGTTTGTTCTTTATAATCAAGAAATCTGTTTCTTGATTTGTCTCTCTCCTCTTGTCTGTCTCTTTTCCCTTTGCTCATTTGTTTTGTTTCTTAAATTCCACATATGAGTGAAATCATATGGTATTTGTCTTTCTCTGACTTACTTTGCTTAGCATTATACTCTCTATCTCTATCCATGTCCTAGAAAATGGCAAGGTTTCATTATTTTTATGATGGATGCTTGGGCTGTTTCCATAATTTGGCTATTGTAAATAACGCTGCTATAAGCATAGTGGTGCATATATCCCTTTGAGTTAGTGTTTTTATATTCTCTGGGTAAATACCCAGTAGTGTGATTGTTGCATCACAGGGTAGTTCTATTTTTAATTTTTTTTTAACAGTGTTTGTTTATTTTGAGAGAGAGAGAGAGGGTACATGTGCATGAACACACGTGAGCTATTAAGGGAGAGGCAGAGAGAGAGGGGGAGAATCCTAAGCAGTCTACACACTGTCAGCACAGAGCCCAATGAAAAGCTGAATCCCATGAACCAGGAGATCATGACCTGAGCCGAAGTCAAGTTTCAGATGCTTAATGGACTAAGCCACCTAGGTGTCCCTATTTTTAAGTATATGAGGAATCTCCATACTGTTTTCCATAGCGAGTGCACCAGTTTGCATTCCCACCAATGATGTACGAAGGTTCCTTTTTCTGCACATCTTTGTCAACATCTGTTGCTGCTCGTGTTGTTGATTTTAGCCATTCTGACGGGTGTGAGGTATCTCGTACTTTTGATTTGTGTTTCCCTGATGATCAGTGATGTTGGGCATCTTTTCATGTGTCTATTGGACATCTGGAGGTCTTCTTTTCAGGAATGTCTGTTCATGTCTTCTGCCCACTTTTAATCAGATTATTCATTTTTTAGGTGTTGAATTGTATCTGTTATATTTTGGATACCAATCCTTTATCAGAGATGTTATTTGCAAATATCTTCTCCCATTCCATAGGTTACCTTTTAATTTAGTTGATTGTTTAGTTCACTGTGTAGAAGCTTTTTATTCTGATGTAGTCCCAACAATTTATTTTTGCTATTGTTTCCCTTGCTTCAGGAGACATATCTAGAAAACAGTTTATGGCCTATGTCAAAGAAGTTACTGCCTGTGTTTTCTTCTAGGATTTTTTATGGTTTCAGGTCTCACTTTTAGATCTTTAATCCATTTTGAATTTATTTTTGTGTTGCTCTATGGAAGTGGTCCAGCTTCATTCTTCTCCATGTCACTGTCCAGTTTTCCTAACACCATTTTTTTGAAGAGATTGTTTTTTTTTTCCTCATTGGATATTCTTTCCTGCTTTGTAAAAGATTAATTGGCCATGTGTTACAGATTTATTTCTGGATTTTCTGTTCTGCTCCATTGATCTATGTGTCTATTCTTGTGCCAGTAGTGTTTTGATTAATACAGCTTTGTAATATAACTTGAAGAGTGGAATTATGTTGCCTCCAGCTTTGCTTTTCTTTTTCAAGATTGCTTTAGTTATTTGAGGTCTTTTGTGATTCCTTATAAATTTTGAGATTGTTCTAGTTCTGTGAAAAATGTTGGTATTTTGATGAGGATTGTATTAAATGTGTGGATCGCATTGTGCGGTATAGACATTTTAACAATATTTGTTCTTCTGATCCATGAGTGTGGAGGGTCCTTCCATTTCTTTGGGTTGTCTTCAATATTTTTCATCATTGTTTTATAGTTTTCAGAGTATAGGTCTTGCACCTGTTTGGCTGAGTTTATTCCTAGGTATCTTATTATTTTTGGTGCAAGAGTTTTCTTAATTTCTCTTTCTGCTGTTTGATTATTATTTATTATTATACTGCAACAGATTTCCATATATTGATTTTGCACCCTGAGATTTTACTGAATTTATCAGTTCTAGCAGTTTTTTTGGTGGACTCTTTTGGGTTTTCTATATGTAGTACCACGTCATCTGTAAATAGTGAAGGTTTAACTTTTTCCTTATCAATTTGGATGCTTTTAAGGTCTTTTTTGTTGTTTGATTTGCTCTGACTAGGACTTCCAGTACTGTGTTGAATAAAATTGGTGATAGTGGACATCCTTGTCTTTTTCCTGACCTTAGGGGAAAATCTCTCAGTTTTTTTAGGAGGATGTTAGCAATGCACTTTTTGTAAACGGTCTTTATTATGTTGAAGTATGCTCCCTTTGTCAGATGCTTTTTCTTCATCTTTTGAGGGGATCATATGGTTCTTACCCTTTCTGTAATTTATATGATGTATCACATTGATTGAAATGAGAATATTCAACCACCCTTGCAATCTAGGAATAAATCCCTCTTGATCATGGTGAATATTTTTAATTAATTAATTAATTAAACTTATTTATTTTGAGAGAGAGTGTCATCAGGTCAGGGCAGAGAGGGAGGGAGACAGAGAGAATCCCAAACAGGCTCCACACTGTCAGTATGGACCCCATTGTGGGGCTCGAACTCAAACTGTGACCTCATGACCTGAGCTGAAACTAAGAGTCAGATGCCTAACCAACTAAGCCACCCAGGTGATCCAAAGAACGATTTTTTAAATGTATTGTTGGATTTGGTTTGCTAGTATTTATGGAGGATTTTTGCTTCTATAGTCATCAGAGATATGGGCCTGTAGGTCTCTTTTATTAATGTCTTTGTCTGGTTTTGCTATCAGGGTAATGCTGTCCTCATGGAATGAATTTGGAAGTTTACTTTTCTTTTCTATTTTTTTGGGAATAGTTTGCAAAGAATAGGTTAATTCTTTAAATGTTCAGTAGAATTTTCCTTTGAAGCCATCTGTTCCTAGACCTTTGTTTTTTGGGGAGTCTTTTGTTTACTGATTCCATTTCTTTACTGGTTGTTAGTATGTTTGAAATTTCTATTCCTGTTTCAATGTTGGTAGTATATATGTTTCTAGGAAGTTTCAATGTTGGTAGTATATATGTTTCTAGAAATTTATACATTGTTTTTAGATTGTTCAACTTATTGGCATATAGTTTTTCATAATATTCTCTTATAAAATTTTGTTTTAACATTTATTCAGTTTTGAGAGGCAGAGACAGAGTGTGAGCCAGGGAGGGTCAGAGAGAGAGAGAAAGAGAGAAAGAATCTGAAGCAGGCTCCAGGCTCTGGGCTGTCAACGCAGAGCCTGACACAGGGCTTGAACTCATGAACCATGAGATCATGACCTGAGCTGAAGTCAGCTGCTTAACCGACTGAGCCACCCAGGCACCCCTTTAATATTCTCTTATAACAGTTTGTATTTCTATGGTTTTGGTTGTTATTTCTCCTCTATCATTTGTGATTTTATGTGTTTGAATCCTTTCTCTTTTTTTTTTTTTTTTTTTGCTTGATAAGTCTGAGTAGGGGTTATCAATTTTATTGAAAAATTTTTAGAGTAAATCTTTTTATTTTAGAGAGAGAGGGGGAAAGGGGCAGAGGGAGGGAGAGAGAATCTTAAGTAGGCTCCTTGCTGAGCATGGAGCCTGACACAGGACTCAACCTCACAACCCTGGGATCATGACCTGAGCTGAAATCAAGAGTTGGATGCTCAACAGAGTGAGCCACCCAGATGCCACGATTTTATTGATTTTTTTTTAAAAGACCCTGCTCCTGAGTTCACTGATGTGTTCTATTGGTTGTTTGTTTGTTTGTTTTAGTTTCTATTTCATTTCTTTCTGATGTATTCTTTATCATTCCCTTCCTTCTGCTGGTTTTAGGTTTTGTTTGCTGTTCTTTTTCTAGATGATTTAGGTGTAAGGTTAGGTTATTTGAGATTTTTCTAGATTCTTGAGGTAGGTTTGTATTGCTGCTTCCCTTTTAGAACTGCTTTTCTGCATCCCAATGGTTTTGGAATGTTGTGTTTTCATTTTCACTCATTTCCATGGACTTTTTAATTTATTCTTTTATTTCCTGGTTGATCCATTCATTGTTTAGTAGCATGTTATTTAACCTCCATGTATTTATGGTCTTTACAGATTTTTTCTTTTGTTTTTTTTTTTGTGCTTGACTTTTAGTTTCATAGCATTGTGGTCAGAAAAGATACATGGTATGAATTTCATCTTGATTTTGTTGAGGCTTATTTTGTGGGCTAGTATGTGATCTCTTCTGGAGAATATTCCATGTGCACTTAAAAAGAATGTATATTCTTCTCTTTTACAATTAAATGTTCTGTATAGGTCTATTAAATCCATCTGTTCCAGTGTGTCATTAAAAACCTTTGTTTCTTTGTTCATTTTCTCTTTAGATGATCTTAAGTTGGGTTTTAAAGTCCCCTATTATTATTGTATTATCAATTAGTTCCTTCCGTTTTTTACTAACTCTTTTATGTATTTGGGTGCTTCGTGTTGGGTGCGTAAATACTTACAATTGTCATATATTCTTATTGCATTTCCCCCTTTATTATTATGTAGTGTCCTTCTTTGGACATTTGTTTCTTCTTGTTTTCAAGTCTATTTTGTCCAATATAAGTATTGCTGATTTGGTTTTCTTTTGACATCTATTTGCATGATAAATGTTTTTATAACCCCTCACTTTCAGGCTGCGGGTATCTTTAGGTCTAAAATGGGTATTTTGTAGGAAACATAAATGATTGTTATTTTTGTTATCCATTCTAACATCCTATGTCTTTTTATTGGAGTGTTTTGTCCATTTACATTCAAAGTAACTATTGACAGAAATGTATTTAGTGCCATTTTATTACTTGTCTTGTTTCTGGATCTTTTCTTGTCTTTTATGGTTTGCTGATTTTATTTAGTGATATATTTGGGATTTCTTTCTCTTTATTCTTTACACTTTATTTGTGGCTTTTGATATAAACCAAACATTAGGTTTGTGTCTAACTTCTTCTGCATATAGCAGTTTATATTAAGTTCATGGTTGTTTACATTTAAATTCATTCCTTACTCCTCTCCTGTCCACATTTTAGGTATATGTTGTCAAAACTGCATCCTTTTATTTTGTGAATTCTTTGACTGCTTTTTTAAAGAAATATTAATTTTTACTCCTTTTGTGTTTCCTACTTTCATACTTTCACGTTTGGTTCTTCCTTTCCACTCACAGTCTCTTTTAATATTTCTTGCTTGTCTGGTTGAGTGGTTATGAACTTCTTTAGTTGTGATTTCACTGGGAAACTCTTTGTCTCTCCCTCTATTTTGAATGATAACCTTGCTGGATAGAGTATTCTGGGCTGCAAATTTTTCTTATTCAGCACTTTGTATAGGTCATGGCATTCCTTTCTGGCTTGGAAAATTTCTGCTGAAAAATCCTCTGGTAGCAGGGTTTTCCCTTATATGTTATTGACTTATTTTGTCGTGAGGCCTTACATTTTTTTTTTTATCACTGTATTTTGCCAGTTTAATTACAACTTGGTTGGATCTGCTTTTATTGATTTCTTGGGTGTTCTCTGTGCCTTGTAAATCTGCATATATGTTTCCTTACCCAGATTAGGAAAGTTTTCAGCTATTATTTTCCACAAATAAATTTCCTGGCCCTTTTTCTCTCTCTTCTCCTTTTTCTGGGACTCCTGTAATACAGATATTATTACGTTTGATGGAGTCACTGAATTCCCTAAATCCATTCTCATTTTGCATAGTTCTTTTCTCTCTTTTGTTCTGCTTGATTACTTTCCATCACTGTGTCTTCTAGTCTTAATTCCTTCCTCTGTTTCTTCCAGCCTGCTGTTCATTCCATTAAGAGTGTTTCTCACTTCATTTATTGAGCCCTTTTCTCTGCTGTGTTACTTCTTATCTTTGTGTTAAAGGTTTCACTCATGTCTTCCACCATTTTCTTAAGTTCAGTGAGTATCCTTATGATTATTTGCTTTAAATTCTCCATCAGATATGTTAATTATATCTATTCACTTAGATCTCTGGCCATGGCCTTGTCCTATTCTTTCATTTGGGATAAATTTGCCTTCTCATTTTATCTAAGTCTCCATGCCTGATTTTCTGTGTTAGGAAAGTTAGTTTTATTTCCTGTTCTTGAGGGTAATGGCCTTATGAAGAAGTGGTCCTATAATGACCTGTTGTGTAGTGTCCTCTGTTCTCTGTGACCTGGGGCCAAGAGTTTCTTCAATGTGTTTTGTGTGTGCTCTGCTGTTTTCTGTTGGTTGCTTTATTTTTAGACCAGTCATCTTCGTAGGCTATTGTGACCAGTGTTTTGTCCCTGGCTTGAATGTGGTGCTTTTTAACTAGGAGTGCTTTGGTCTGCTTGCTACATGAGACCTATCACCACTGCTCTTGGAACTAAGACTCTGCAAAACCCATGATTAGGGAGACATGTTGAGAGCAGAAGTTTGGGCTGGTCTTCTGTGGGAGGTCACCTGCAGTTCTAGGAAGGAATCAAGCAAGACTTGGAAGGCCAGTTCCTCTGGAGCATGGGAGAGGGGACAGGGCTTGGTGTAAGTGAGGTAGCCAGTATGGTGCCCTGCTGGTTCCTGAAGATGGCCCTGTGCTCATTCTGATGGGTGGGAGTGGTAAATGACACTTGCCATTTCCTTTGTTCTCAGAGTTGTCTCTCTCTGAACACTGCCTCTCTGTGTTGTGCTCCAAAATGAGAAAATAACCTCCCCACTGTGTGCCCCAGGTGCTCTTCAGATTGCTAATTCCATGCTCTGTGACTGCAGGTTGTTTGCATGCCTTCTCTCCAAATTCAGAGCAATGCCCTCCAGGCTGTATCCCAGTCAAGCCTGTTGAACTGTAAAACTTCAGACTTTAAGCACTGTTGATTGCCAGAAGTCCCAAAATTCAGCTCTTCTCACTTTCCAAGCCAGTTGTTGTGGGGATTCACTTTCCCTATGTACTCCCCCCTTGTTAGTCTGTCTCTACCCTGCTCAGTGACTGCAGTCACACTACAGTGGCCATGATTCTATTCTCTTCCAGACTGTGTCTCCATACTTTCTACCTTTCTTGATGTGGCCTTTTCTCTACATTTAGTTGTGGAGTTTGTTCTGCCAGTTCCAGGTCAATTTCTGGAGTACTTAGAATGATTTGATAGTTATCTGGTTATATATATGAGACAAGGTAAGCCTAGGCTCCTCCTCTCCCTCTGCCATGTTCTATTGAAAGAACTACATGCACTCTTAATGGTAGAAGAATACACAGAATAGGATGATATAAAATTTGTAAATATATGTGCACATAATTGTGGAGTTCCAAAATCCTTGAAGTAGACCTTACAGAATAGAAAGGAGAAATAGAAAATTCAATAATGATAAACGAAAATTTTGGTAATTTTCTTTAGTAATTGAAAGCACAAGGAGGTAAAATATCTCTAAGAGTATAGAAAATAGGGAAGCATTGGGGTACCTGGGTGACTCAGGCAGTTAACTGTCTGACTCTTGGTTTTGGCTTACGTCATGATCTCACAGTTTCGTGGGTTCAAGCCGTGCTTCAGGCTCTGTGCTGGCAGCATGGAGCCAGCTTGGGATTCTCTCTCTTTCCCTCTCTCTCTGCCCTTCCTCTACTCATACTGTCTCTGTCTCTCAAAATAAATAAACTTTAAAAAAAGAAAAAGAAAATAAGGCAACAGTGTCAACAAACCTGACCTAATTAGCATCTACAGAATACTCTATCCAACATCTCTAAGATATGTATTTGTTCATGTGTACAGAGTCTATCAATTAGTATATACCACTGGATGAATCATAAAATAAGTTCCCTTAAATTTAAAGGATTGGAATTATTTGATCTCTTACCACAGTTGATTCATATTGCAAATTGGTAACAGAAAGAAATTCAGCCAACTCACAGATATGTAGAAATTAACACATTTCTAAGTAAATCATAAGTCAAGGGGAAAGCCTCATAGTAGCAAATAGAAAATACCTCAAATTAACTAACAATGGACTATATACAAAAAAATCTCTGGGATGCTGCTAAAGCAGTGCTTAGAGGGAAATTTACATTTAATGTTTGTATTATGAAAGAACAGTGATTTAATGTCAGTGCTCTAGATTTTGCCATGAGAAGCTAGAAAAAATGAGAATATTAAACCCTAATGTAGCAGACGGAAGGAAAAAAAATGAAAAAGATCAGAGCAGAAAATGATAAAATAGAAAAAGATAAAGCAATATATAAAAGCGACAAAAAATCATGAACCAAAGGATAAAACTTTGGGTAAATGATTAATTTTTAAAAATGCCAATTCTGAAATAAAAGCCAGGACCTCAGTGCATAACTTACAGACATTAAGATGATAATAAATAAGTATGATAAACAGCTATATGCTAATAAACATGCCAATTTAGATGAAATGAACACATTCTATGAAAAACAACTGCTTTAAGACAATGAGAAAATATAAATAATCCTATATCAATGAAATAAATTTAAATGAGTTTAATTCTTAAACTCATCCCACAAAGTAAAATTTAGTTCTAATTGCTCACTGGTGATTTTTTTTTTAAATCTTTAAGAAATTTTATCAATATCCCTTAATTTTTATCAATCTCCCTTAATTTAATTTTTTGAAAAGGAATACTTTTCAACTTATTTTAATGGGAAAGCATTACCCTGATGTGAGAGCCAAAGACATCACATAAAAAGGAAATTTGAGTCCAATATCCCTTGTGAAGACCGATATAGGCATCTTAACCAAATGTTAAATTGAATACATTCGTGTATATATGAGGACAATACCTGACCAATGGCATAAAGGAATATTTTTTTTGGCAAAGGAAGTATTCTAATATCTAGTTTTGGTATTGTTCAATCACTGTATAAATTTGTCAAATCCATCAAACTATTCCCTGAGAATATGTGACTTTTGTTTTATATATAATTAAACCAAGTTGCAATAAAATTCTGTATTCACTACACACAGTAACTTAACCACCCAAAATTTAAAGAACTTATAATTTTATTAACAATTCTTATAAATACCTAAGACTTTTAAGATAAAGTGACAGTTCTTCCCAGTCTCATGTGTGGTATAGCTTATGTAACATAATAATAGATAAGCCCTTGTCATTTAGTGAAATAAGTGCTTTAATTAAAAGACACAATTTTAGGCTAGAGGAAAAAAGGTAAGATGTGCTGCTCATAAGAGACAAACTTAAAGTATAAAGAAATTATTAAAAGTATTAAGTATTCAATAGCAATATTGAAAGTAAAAGAATGGTGGATAGATTATAATATTTTTCAGCAAGTATTTATTCTCCTTCTCCCTAACTTTATGAGAATGTTATACTTCTTACTTCATTGATGTTGAGCTTGTGATATTCCTTGCAATGACCAATATGCATAGATACGACTTTTGGTGCATTCAGGCAGAGGCGTTTAATATGTTTTTAGGGCTTCTCTTGATATTTTATATTCCTTCTCATCACCATAAGAAGTGCACATATCACACAGGAGCTGCTCTTTTAGCAAGATTGCTGGCATGAAAAGACTTGTGAAAGACCTACCCCTAGCCTGGATGGAGCCTGGAGCACTGGCATCACACCTGACTCACAGAATTTATGAAACATATTTGTATAATAAGTCATTGAAACCTCAGGCATTGCATTTTATTCATGTAAAAACCAACCAAAGCAAATCTTATGCTGTGGGTTGAATTGTGTCCTCCCCAAATTCATGCTGAAGTCCTAACAGTCCATAACCTCATAAACTGGTCTTATTTGAAGATAGCTTATTGCAGATGTTATTAATCAACATGAGGTTATACTGGAATAGAGTGGGCTCCTAATACAGTGTGACTGATGTCTTTATAAAAGGGGAAATTGAACACAGACATGGCCTGGGGGAGCATGTCATATGAAGAGGAAGGTAGAGATTGGGGTTATGCTTCTACAAGCTAACAAACACAAGACTAGCAGCAAACCACCAGATGCTAAGCAAGAGGCATGGGATGGATTCTTTCTCCCAGCCCTCAGAAGAAACCACCCTGCCAACACCTAGATCTTAGACTCCTAATCTCTGGGACTATGAAACAATTTCTGTTGTTTATGCCAACCAGTTTGTAGTTCTTTGTTACAAAAGCCCCAGCTAATATTAGTTAAAGTAGACTTTAAGCAAAAACTATTCGAGATGAAGAGAGAATAACTCACAATTATTAAAAGTTCTTATACAACTAAATATAAAATTGTATATTTGTATCACCTAATTCCATAGCTTCAATATATATGAAGCAAATTAAGAAATTAAGAATTAATAAGCAGACTCTATACTCATAGTAGATGGAATCAGCACAAACCTTTCAGTTAATGATAGAAGAAAGCAGAACAAAAATAAGGATAGAAAAGGTTTCACATGCATTATTAAGAATATTGATCTTTTGATATAGATTAATAAAACAGAGCATTCAGCAAAAACCAAATACTTGTTTCTTTCAACTTGATATGGATTATTTACCAAGACTGATTGTTAGTGATATTTTCTGGATCACAAAGCAAGACTTGGCATATCTCAAAGGATGTACATAGTTTATGGTATATTTTCTGACTATAGTTGAAATTAACAGTAGAGTAGAAATAAAGAAATAACAGGAAAACAATACACTCTTAAATGGCCTATTGGTCAAAGTAGAAATCTAATGGGAATTAGAATATTTTTTTTAAGTCAGTAAAATAAAAATATAAGATTCACAAACTTTTGAAATATCATTAAAAGCTGTTTTTAGAGTGACTAGAGAGAAAAATATAGTGATAAATGCATATGTTAAAAGTGAGAATACATGAAAATCCATCTTGAGAAGACAGAATGTGACTAGAATATTAAACCAAAGAAATATGAGTAAAGGACATGTTTTAGATAAAAGAATAAATGAATAAAAAAGAAACAAAATGGGCTGTAATGAAAAAATCACCAAATCTTGAAGCAAGCTTTTTGAGCAATTAATACAGTTTTCAGACATTTAACAAGATGAAAAGAAACATAGACAAAGTGCAAACTAGCAATATTACGAATGAAAGAGGAGTCATCATTACAAATCATACAGATATTAAAATATGTTGAAGTATACCATTAACTGTTTTCTGCCAATATATTTGACAATGTTTTAAATGGAAAACTTCATAGAAAAAACACAAATTTTAAGTGACACAAGATGAAATTGAAAATAAGGTAGTTCTAAATGTATTAAATATATAATGAGTATCTTCACGCAGATAACTTTCCAGGATTAAATAGATTTACCAAATATTCCCAATGTCCAAGGAAAAAGTAACACAAAACTTTGAACAACTTTCCCAGATACACGAAAAGAAAGAACACTGCAAGCTCACTTATGATGCTGGTATAAATTTTATACCAAAACTTGACAAGGAAACATTCTAAGAACAAGATTATGGCATAATATCTTTCGTGAATATAGGTGCAAAACAAACTAAACAAAATATTATTAATCAAATCCAACAACACATAAAAGTATAATGTATCATGATCAAGTTGGATTCATCTTTCAAGTGTGAGGTTAGCTTAATATCAAAAATATATATATAAGTCACCATATTAAAAAAGGGACAAATCATATGAATTTGTGGTGGCCAAAAAATTCAACCAAAAGTTATTCATGTAAAGTCAATGGAATCTGTGAGTATTAGTTGATATGGCTAAATATAAGATTAAGTTTAGGATCTTGAGAGAAGGAGCTTATCCTGGATTATCTAGGTAAGCTCTGAATCCAATCACATGCATTCTTTCTTTTTGTTGTTGTTGTTGTTGTTGTTAATTTTGAGAAGACAGCAGACAACATGGGTATGCGAGAGGCAGAGAGGGGGAGGCAGAGAATCCCAAACAGGCTCCACGCTGCCAGCTCAGAGCCCAATATGGGGCTTGAACTCATGAAACCACAGGATAATGACCTGAGCTGAAACCAAGAGTTGGACGCTTAACCAGCTGAGCCACTCAGGCTCCCCCAATCACATGCATTCTTATAAAACACAGGGAGGGGGAGATTTATGAAAGACACCCAGAGGAGAAGATCATGTGAAGAAGGAGGCAGGGACTGGAGTAATAAAGCCACAAGTCACAGAATGCCTGGAGCCCCAGGACCTGGAATTGGCAAGAAGAGATTCTCCTTCAGAGCTTTTGTATAACTCTGATGACAGCTTGGTTTTTTAGGACTTCCAGTCTCCAGAACTGTGAGACAGTAAACTTCTATTGTTTTAAGCTGCAGAGTTTGTGGAAATTTAGTATGACAGCCCTGGGAAAATAATAGTCTTTGCAGAGACAAAAACAACATCTGATAAAATTTAACACCAATTTATGACCCAAATAAGTGCACAGAGCACTAGGAAAACAGTCAATCTCTTTTTGATGAGTATCTACAAGAATCCTTCAGCAAGCAATATATTTAGTAATAAAATATTGAATGCTTTATTCCAAAGTTAGTATTGATTCAAATTGCTTGTTAAAACAATTTTTAGTCAACATTTTTATCCAACATTAAATTGGTTGTCCTAGCAAGTGAAATAATTTTAAAAATGAGAATTAGAATAGAAGAAATAAATTATAAGCATTTGCTGTTAAAATGATTGTGTATATAGAAAGTCCAAAATATTTGATTGGCATTCTATTAAAATAGATTCGTGTATCCAGCAATGTCACTATAAAGCAATCAGACATAATTGTATCTAGCAGCAAATAAGTATGAGAACAAACAATTGAAAAATAAAACTGATAAAATTACTTTGGAAAAATCTTAACAGTATCCAATAAAGCTGAACAAATACATACAACCTTGGGTTCAGCATTCCACTTTTATGCATGCATACAACAGAAATGTATACATACATTTACCAAATACGTAATAATTTTCATAGGAGCACTATTTGCAGTAGCTAATAATTAGTAATAAACCAAATATCCACACACTGTAGAAGAAATATATTGTGATGCATGTATAAAATAGACTATCTGAAAGTTATAAAGAATTATCTCTTGCTACCTACAATAATGTGTATTTTATTGAAGAAGAGAGGCCCCTACATAGAATAGTACATACTATTTGATTCCATTTATATTATGTTCAAAAGCAGACAAAATTAATTTATGGTGACAAATATCAGGAATGTGGCTACTTATGAGCTTAGTAGGTACTAGAAGGCATCAGGGAGCTTCTGAGTTCCTAAAAATACTCTTTTGATGCGTGTGTATTTAAATGGACTTTCAGTTTATGAAAGTCCTGTGTCTTTAACAAATCAGAGCCTAAGAGATGATGTGACCAAAAAGGACCTACATTAACTCCCCAACAACTAGAAAATGTATAACAAAAAATTAGGCAGTGAAATAAACTAAGAGGGAAGTTTTGTGTTTGTTCATTGCTGTTCTACTTTGGGCTGAGGACTGTGAAATTGAGGGTAATGAACAATTCTAGAACATAAAGCACAGGGAGAATCTCTCTTCCCAGACAGAGTTCAAGTGGTTTGTAGAATCATGAAGCATAAATGGCTGTGTAGGTTGTGGGGTCACAGTATGGAGTTTCCTACATAGTTTGGTGGAGGAGAGAAGCCAGCGCAGCATGATTCCCCTAAGCTGAAAAATTACGGGAATAAGACAAATGTCAGGTGTTGCATAAATGTACCAAATGTAATCAAATTGTTGATGTTCAGAATTGTTTAGACTTGTCTGCTATTGTAAATTCCATACCCTTCATGAGGAATCAGTGTTTGTCTTTATGCACTATTTTCATTCCAGAATCTGGCTTGCAGCTTTGCATCAAGTAAGAGAGCTGACCCTTCTGATGTCTGCTCTATATCTCATTAGTTCACTTAAGTTTATCTGAAGTTACTGACAGTTCACAGCCATCTGATGGCTGCCGATAGCGAGGGCTTATGTATGTCTTTCTTCTCTGCCAAGAGGTTTTCTCTAGCAGAGAGTGGGCTTGCTGGGCGAGGTACAGGCACAACCAAAGGACAGAAAAGAAGATCATGTGGTTGAGGCAGTCTTCAACCAGTGGATGATGGAATCAGAACATAAATGATTTAGCCTTCTGTCCCTGATTAGGCTGATTCTGAGGCATGTTCACACATTATCTTAGAGAGTTCATGATGAAATTGAGTCCCAATTGCCCATATTGGAAATGAACTTTGGCATACACTTTATGGTTTATTTCACTTTCCCTAATTCTCCACTTATATTTCTCAGTTAAAATACCTGGACTTACATCCTTGCCGTAGGATCTATGCTAAGGAGGGATCCAACCAAGGCGGTAGATATGATGGTACTTAAACAAGGAAACTGTTGTTATTACTGTCGCTAGTACTCCTTCAGTACTTCCTATGAGAGAGGCCAGCATTAGAACTTCAGTTATAAATGGGAGAGGGAGAGGCAAGGAATGTATGTAAAATAACACAAAGGGGTGCTTAACTAAAGCAGACTTCTGCTCAGGACTAAAGAAGAAATCCACAGTGAATAAAAAGGGAACATAAGGGAAGGAGTGAAAAGAAAGGTTACTTTAAAGTTTGTCGTTAACCGATCATAAAAGTGTTTACTAATAGAATGCTTAACAATGATCAATAATTTCCCTTTTTGTCTAAATTTTGCTCTTTGTCTCTTCCTGGAGGAATGAGGAGAAAGGAGGGGAAAAATCTGTACATTTTTGCAGTTTTCTGAATCAGTGCATTCTCTTACATTTGCACACTGTTAGTTAATTGCATATTGAGATTATTAGTTTTAAGTTGGATAATTTTAATTGTAATATTGCCATGGTAACACTGGCAAAGGTGAAATATTAATCATCGTGGTTGGTATCCAAATGTGCATATTTAATCTGGACATAGCTATGATTATGACGACTTCTAATTGCTAATGAAAATTAGTTAGTTTGTTTTTTTTCCTTAACTCTGTGCAGTCTGAAAATTATTTACTTGGGCTCCTTGAAAAAGTGATAAATAGTGAGGGGATTCATTTTACTACATCAGAAATTATGTTCCCTAAGAAGGCAGAAAATATTAATGACCATGTAAAGTTGCTTTATCCTGTTTTGACCAAGAGACTAGTTTTTAATAAATATTTTTTTCTTACCATTTAACTGGAGGACTGAAGGAAGCCAAGTGCTCAAGATATTTCTTCTGAAATCATCAACATATTTTACTGAAATCTGACATTTTTTCTGCTGGTTTCAAGATGTGCTGAACTTGCAAACTGTTGTTTGTCCTTCACAAAAGAACAACAGAATCTCCAGAATATTTTAATTATTTTTTCCTACATTTGAAGAAAATTGATTTAATGCTGAAATAATTGATCCAGTGATTTAAAATTTGAAAATAAAATCTATCAAATTCATGCTGATACTTGTTTTCATTCATTGCTTGATTGCCGTCTCTTTCTTCTCTTTAGAGGTAGGGGTGAAAAGTCATATTGGAGGTTTATTTTACTCTTTGACCCCTGAGATTGAAACTCAAACATCTCTTCTCCATGCTGCTTAAAGAGTTTCTAGGCCAGGCCTAATCCTTGCTCCCACAAGCATTTAACGGTTGAGATACAATTGTTTGGACTAGAAAAAAGTGGATTGTAGAACATTTGATTCATTGGTGCTCAGTTGGTAGAACGGGAGGGAAGAAGAGGGGAACGTGTCTTCGTGTGTGATTCTGGAACTCTAGCCCAAATGCTTTCCTGGCTATGTCTGTGGTTCCATCTCTACTTTCTTCAATAAATCCATCATCATTTTTCAACAAGAGCATTAAATCCTCTTCAAAATTTGGTTCACAGATTCAAATCTTAGAACTTTAATAGTCCATTTTTCAGAATGTTATGGGAGTGTCTTTTTTTTTTTTAATCTGGGTCTTTTTCTTAAATGGGCCTTGGTTTTTTTAATTAAATGTCTGCTCTTTATTGCCATTAATGAATTTTCTATTGTTTTTTTTTCCATTTCCTGAGGTATTTTCCTATTTCATGTTCTTCTTTCCTTATTATAGCATCTCTTACGTATGTTTTTTTACAGGGAATCTAGGTGAGGCATTTTCCCCTTTCCTTTTTGTTACAGAAAAATTCATATTATACTAATTAACAAATATAAAACATAAAAATATGGCAACTGAAAACATGTTTAAAGATATTTATTTCTGATCAGAACATTCTGTGTGTACCCATAGTTGGAGGATGGTTGTGTACGTATATAATACAGGATTTATCTGGCCAGTGATTATTCTCTGAGTATCATTCTTATCAGGTTTATAAATACATTAAAACATATATAAATTATATCTTCCAGAATAGAAGAACATTTTTTCTCAGTTTCCTAAGGATCTGTCAAAAATTTTGAACTTGAAGTAGCTAACAACTCCTTCCCATATTGCAACTGCCAAACATCTTCCAGTTACTTTGACAGTATTTTCAGATCCTGAAGAACACAGGAGTCTATTTGATTTTTCATTATTTTATAATTCAGTTTTACCAGGTGTTTGTATATGCATGCATACTCAGCATTCACTCATGTGTTTTGTGGTATGAAAGTAAAGAACCATAACTATGTTTTTAGGCTGCATGATAGCTGGAATTCTGGATGCCAGTTAGATTTTATAATATGGATTCCTTCATATGACATTTGGGTAATGCACGTGAGTCGGAACCCAATTTTCTGCTGTTCTAGGTGATTTTTTTCTTCTGGCACTGAAAGTTATGATGATGTAGGGTTTTTCTTCAAAAGTGTTTCAATGTCTAGTCTCCCGTTTTGTGGTATTTTAGCTTCTGGATCCCTGAATTGCTTATTGTTACTTTGGTGATTATGGGTTTGTAATATTCATCTTTATTTATTTTATTCTGAATGCACACAGGAAGCCTTCTGGGTCAGAGACAGATATCTTATTTATCACTTCATGATAAATAAGTGTGTTGGTTCCCTTTTTGCACTGGTTCCTATCCCTAGGGTGACGTGATGAGAGCCAGTAGAGATTTTCCTACACAAGGATCCAGACATTCTGTAGGTGAAGGGCAAAGAAACATGATCTCTTCCAGCTTATGAAAGGAAAGAGGCAGCTGTCCTGCTCTCCTGAAAGGAAATGCAAGAGGAGCCTGAATACCTGAGACAGATAGCACTTCATCCTGGGCCATAACCTAGAGACCTAGTCAGAGCTATAACCATTTAGACCTCTCAGAGAACTAAAATATTCAATTACCTGTTTAGATCTAAACCATTATCCAGAGAAAAGCTATAAATCTAATTCTTAGGATATACAAAGAATCTCAGGAGGCTAGTTAGAGCTTTTTATTTTTTTTTAAGTTTTTATTTAAATTTCAGTTAACATACAGTGTGATACTAGTTTCCGGTGTACAATATAGTGACTCAACACTTCTATACGACACCAGGTGCTCATCACAAAAAGTGCCCTCCTTAATCCCCATCACCTATTTCACCCATCCCCCCACCTACCTCCCCTCTGGTAACCATCAGTTTGTTCTCTATAGTTAAGAGTCTGTTTCTTGATTTCTCTCTCTCTCTCTCTCTCTCTCTCTCTCTCTTTCCCTCTCTTTCCCCTTTGCTCATTTGTTTTGTTCTTAAATTCCATACATGAGTGAAGTCATATGGTATTTATCTTTCCCTGACTGATTTCACTTACTCTCTACAGCTACCCATGTCATTGCAAGATGAAGTCATATGGTATTTATCTTTCCCCAACTGATTTCACTTACACTCTCTACAGCTACCCATGTCATTGCAAGATTTCATTCTTTTTATGGCTGAGTAATACTCCATTGTATATAGTTCTTCTTTATCCATTCCTCAGCCAAAGGACACTTGTGCTGTTTCCATAATTTGGCTATTGTAGATAATGCTGTATTAACATTGGGGTGTGTGTATCCCTTTCAGTTGGTGTTTTTGCATCCTTTAGGTAAATATTTTGTAGTGCAATTGCTGGATTGTAGGTTAGTTCTGGTTTTAAGTTTTTGAGGAACCCCCATGCAATTTCATAGAATGGCTGTGCCCGTTTGCATTCCAATCAACGGTGCAAGAGTCCCTTTCTCCACATTCTCACCAACACCTGTTGTTTCTTGTGTTGTTGATTTTATCCATTCTGACAGGTGTGAGACGGTATCTCATTCTTTAACTTATATTTCCCTGATAATGAGTGATGTTGAACATCTTTTCATCTGTCTGTTGGCCATCTGTATGTCTTCTTGGAAAAATATCTAATCATGTCTTCTGCCCATTTATTAATTGGATTATTTGCTTTTTGGGTGTTGAGTTTTATAATTTCTTTATATATTTTGGATACCAATGCTTTATCATATATGTCATTCACATATATCTTCTCCTATTCCTTAGGCTGCCTTTTAGTTTTGTTGATGATTTCCTTCACTGCGCAGAAGTTTTTTTTTTTAATGTTTGTTTATTTTTCAAAGAGAGAGTGTGAGTTGTGGAGGGGCAGAGAGAGAGGGAGACACAGAATCTGAAGCAGACTCCAGGCTCTGAGACGTCAGCACAGAGCCCCACACAGGGCTCGAACTCACGAACTGCGAGATTGTGACCTGAGCCCAAGTTGGACACTTAACTGACTGAGTCACGCAGGCGCCCGTAGAAGCTTTTCATTTTGATGAAGTCCCAATAGTTTATTTTTGCTTTTGTTTTCCTTGCCTCAGGAGACATATCTAGAAAGAAGTTGTGGCAACTGATGTCAAAGAGATTTCTGCTTGTGTTCTTTTTAGAAGCTAGAGTTTTTTTAAAAGAATACTTACAAATGTCTCTATGGTAGTTCATTTTATTATTTTATTATTTATTTACTATTTTATTTATGTTACTGTGATGGCAGTGACCTCATATCCCTTTCTCATTGTTCCAGTGGTGTGAGCTTTCTGGATGTTCATTTCTGCTAGGTACCGGAATGTATTCTGGAGACCTGATCTAGAGGCTTTTTATTTTGTAGCCTATATTGCAAAGGTTTCATAAACACAAGTTTCCTATGTTAAATCCTGGTAAAAATTGAGTGGCCATTTTTTCCACTAATTCGGATACTTTGAGTGAAGATATTTGGTCTTCTGAGGACTTCCACCTCCGTCTTTTTCTGTTTCTTTCTCTGACTCTCACTTTCATTGGGTGAAGCTTTTCTTTGGGAGTCAGATGACAGGGTGCGTACGGCTCAGAGGAGAGCGAACAACATTTAACTCAGTTACTGCTGATACAGTTAGGGACAACTTTAGGTTCAAAAGACTCAAAACAGGAGACCTGACAATTTGATTCCAGGGTATCTATCTGTCTTAGTGAGATATGGAAGGGGCGTAAAGATATAGAAGCCTTTGTCACCTAATGGTTTGATTTTTGCTTAAGCATTCTGATTCACAATGACATGGACCAGAGCACTTCACAAAGAGGCCAGGCAAATGGGGGCCGTTGGCCAAACGCTTTCTCCTACACTACCAAAGGTAAACTGATATTAGAGTATTTCGAATGTTTGTTGTTTATCAAATTGCAATTGACTTATTTTTTTAAAAAATAATGTTTATTTATTTTTGAGAGCGAGAGAGAGAGAGAGAGAGCATGAGTGGGGGAAGGACAGAGAGAGAAGGAGACACAGAGTTTGAAGCAGGCTCCAGGCTCTGAGCTGTCAGCACAGAGCCCCAAGGGGGCTCGAACCAGTGAACAGCAAGATCATGACCTGAGCTGAAGTCAGTCACTTAACTGACTGAGCCACCCAGGAACCCCTCAATTGACTTATTTAAATAATGATTGGTGACATATTTTTTTCCTCTTTTTTCTACTGTTTGTTAATTTTTCCTTTGAGCTAAGTGGGATTCGATGGCTGATGTTTTTCTTTTTCTATATATTTTTTGGAGTATAAGAAGTAGGAAAAAATATTTAGAAGGTACAAAAATGTGTGAACAAAAGATATTTTAAAAATCACCTGGAATGTCACAGCTAAAAGAAAAACCACTATAAATATTTGGTATCTATTGTATTTCTTTTTTACTTTTTTCTCCTTTTTCCTTTTTCTGCATGTTCCTATATGCGCAAGTGCACAAAATTATGTCATAAAATTTACTTTGTCTACTTTTAACTTTATACTGTGATGACTTTTGTATGTCATTTTCTTCAAACATATGTTCTACTATGTCTAAATAATATTCAACTTTTTGTAATGAACATTATCAGTTTCATATTTTTCACAAAGAAGAATATTTAAGCTATTTCTTTTCTTCATGAAAACAGTACAGTGAATTTTATAGTACATAAAATTCTGATATCTTCTCTGAATGTTCCCTTAGGATAATTTTCCAAAGTTGAATTGCCAAGTTAAAATGTACATATTTTAAAATGTTTAATTTATATTGCTAAATTTTCTTCTGAAATGTCATAATATTTTATATAAATGCTTAACAAAAATTGTAGAATATAAAAACACACGTTTTATCAAATCCTTCACAATAATGAGTACTATAATTCTTTATAAATGTTGCAATTTACTATGCAAAAATGCTATTACATGGTTTCATTTTTTCTTATTTTTTTGATTTTGGGGGCAGTTAAATTTTATGAATTTAATTTTTTTTCTCTGAGATTTGACTATTTAGATCATATAAGCATTTTTATTGGTCTCTTGCTCTCTAGTCTTTCTAAATAGATAGTGCTCTTTATATAGTCAAGTTATTTAAGCTGAGATTTTAATATATGTGAAATTATTTCCCTGACTGTCTCTCTAATTTTACTACGTACAATCATTATCGATACATAGGCTATTTTAATTTTTGTTATATACAATCTATTAATTTTTATGGTTTTCAAATTTACTTTAATGTTTGCATTTTAAAATCTATTGCGAAATATTTTATTACTGTTCAACTAGCATGTTTGACATTTTAGTTAGCTTCTGTATCCATCTGACATTTATTTTATTGTGTATCAACAGATAAGAGATTCACTGTTGTGTTTTGAATATTTCATCCCTTTCTCAAGATTTTGAAATTTAAACTGTCTGAGATTCTCTTGTATTTTCCTGTTCATCTAGTGTTCTGCTGATACCTCAGTTTTAAATTTTGTTCTTCGAGAATCTGTTTTTGAGGATAACAGTAGGATCGCAGCATCTCCAAGAAGTATATAAATAGAAATACTACATACAAGACTGTATATAGCCTATTGTATATGTACTACATACAATACTATATAACAAGATTAAAATCATCCAGGTTGAGTTTGTGAAAAGGTAACCTGTGGAATGGGAGAAAATATTTGCAAATCATATATCTGATAAGGGATTAATATCAAAAATACATAAAGAACTCATACAACTCGATGTCAAAAACAAAAACAAACCTAAAAAAGCCAATGTAATTTACAAACGGCAGAGGAACTGAATGGACCTATTTCTCGGAAGGCATCCTAATGGCTAACAGGTATGGGGAAAAGTGCTCAACATCACTAATTACCAGAGAAATGCAAATAAGAGCCACAATGAGATATCATCGCCCACCTGATACAATGTCTTTATCAAAAAGACAGAAAATAACAAATGGTGAGGATGAGAAAAGGGAATGGTTGTACACTCTGGGTGGGAATGTAAATTGGGGCACCTTCTAACAAAAACGGTATGAAGGTTTCTCAAAAAATTAAAAATAGAACTACCATATGTTTTAGAAATTCAGCTTCTGGATATTTACCTGAGGGAAATGAAATCATTTTCTTGAGACGATATCGGCACTCCCACCTTTACCGCCGCATTAACTGCAACGTCCAAGACATGGAAACAACCAAAGAGTCTGTCGGTGGATGAACGAAGAAGAGGCGGTGTTAATATATAATGGAATGTTGTTCAGTCATAAAAAAGAAGGAAATCCGACCATTTGTGACAACATGGATGGATCTCGAGGGCATTATGCCAAGTGAAATAAGTCAGAGAGATAAAAACAAATACTGTTTGGTTTCCCGTATATGTGGAATCTAAAAAAAAAAAAAAAAAGGTGAACTCATATATACAAAAACAGAGTGATGGTTGCCAGAGGCAGGGGCTGGGAGTGGGAGAAATGAGTGAAGGTGGTAAAAGGTAAAAACTTCCAGTTACAAGATATTTAAGTCCTGGCAGTGTAAAGTACAGAATGGTGACTATGGTTAGTGATATTCTATTGCATATTTGAAAGTTGGTAAGAGTAGGTCTTAAAATGTTTTATTACCGGAGAAAAGAACTTGTAACTATGTGTGCTGATAGATGTTAATGAAACTTACTATGGTAATCATTTCCCAATCTATACATACATCAAATCACTATGTTGCACACTTAAAGTGAATTCAATGTCATATATTAATTATATACCAATAAAATAAAATAAATAACAGATTCTTAAAAGTGTAAGTTGAACATCTTGGTAGCCTTACACAAAGTGTACCACTCCCTGCCTCTCAATACTCTCTGTCTTCCCAGCTTCAATTTCCTCCTTCTCTATTCTTCCAACCGCAGGTCCTGTAAATGTTGGATTTCCCAGGAAAGCATTTCTGGTTTTTATCTCAATTTATTCTCTCTTACTAAGCAGTCCGTCATCCACTCTCACAGTTTCAAATGCCATCTATGTGAAAAACTCCCAATGTTATATTTCTAACATAAATCTCTCCACTGAACTATAAAATCATGAATAGTGGCTTTAAAATATGTTCACAAATTATTTGCTAGCCCTCCACTCAAGAGGCAAAGCTTAACCTTCCTTCTCCATGAGTGTGGGCAGGATTTGGTAACTCATTTCTAGCAAATGGAATATGGCAGAAGTGATCATGTGGGACTTCTGAGACTATGTAGAGGTATTGCAGCTTCCTCCTTGCATTCTCTAGCATCACTCATTCTAGGAGAAGCCAGCTGCTGTGTCATGAAGACACTTAAGCAGACCTGTGGAGAGGTTTATTTGGGGAGGAATTATGGCCTTCTCCAAACAGCCAGCAAGGAACTGAGGCTTCTGCCAAAAGCCATGTGCATAAGCCATCTTGGAGGCAAATCTCCAGCCTCACCCAAGCGTTCAGCTCTGGCTGAAACCTTACCTGCAACCTCATGAGAGATCCTGGGCCATAAAGCTGTTCCCAATTTCCTTACCCAGGAAACTGCACGAGAAGTTGTTTTATGCTGCTAAATGCTGGATTAATGTGTTGTACAGCAATAGATTGCTAATATAGATTTGCTGCTAAGTTTCACAGTAATTTGTTATGCAGCAAGAGATAAATAACATACATGTATTGAGCCACCTACCTGACATCTTCACCTGCACTGAAATATCTCTTAGACTCATTTCAAAATTAACACACCTAAAGCTGAACTCTTGGTCCTCGCTCAAATCTATTCTGTCTCAAGTCTTTTTGCAACTTAGTACACAGCACCTTCATCTACTTGCTTTAGGTCCCTAAAAACAATCCTTGGCATATCCCCATTCTGATACCACAATCTATCACCAAATTCTATTGGTTACAATTCTTTTTTCTTTTTTAATTTTTTTTTTAACCTTTTATTTTTGAGACAGAGAGAGACAGAGCATGAATGGGGGAGGGGCAGAGAGAGAGGGAGACACAGAATCGGAAGCAGGCTCCAGGCTCTGAGCCATCAGCCCAGAGCCCGACGCGGGGCTCGAACCCACAGACCGCGAGATCGTGACCTGAGCTGAAGTCGGACGCCCAACCGACTGAGCCACCCAGGCGCCCCTGGTTACAATTCTTAAATGAACATTGAATCCATCTACAACTCTTCATGTCTCAATCATGACCCTGTCCAAGCTACTGTTACATCTTAATTGGAGTCCACTAACCTAAGGGCAATGAACTAACATTGTCTCATTTCTGTTTTTATTCCTTTCTAGTCTGAAAGTGATAGCCAGATTGACATGAACTTTGGAATAATTAAATTAATGTGGTTTACAAAGCTCTGCATCATCTGACTCCTATGTACACCAAGCCTTATGGTGTTTTCCCTGCCTCTCAAAATGCTCCAGTCACACTAGCCTTTCCTGCCCCAGGATATTTGCTCGGGCTGCCATGTCTGCCTACAGTACTTACTCTTCATTCCATTCTCAACCTGCATAATTACTCTGGATATATTAGGTCCAATTTTAAACATTTTTTTTGTAACAGCAGACTTCTGGACATTCCCATCTTTTCAAGGCATCCTGTTTTTCCTAGCACCCTAGTACTTATCTCAGTTTGAATACATATTGATTTGTATAAGTCCAAGAGGGTAAGAAATGTCTACCTTGATTGTCATAGTATACCTAGTTCCCAATACAGGTTGTCAAAATTATTGAATGAATTTATTTAATGAGTTCATTAAGAAAAAAAAAATTTAAGTTTGTGATGACTTAGACCAGTATGGTTGCAATGAAGTAATTAAGAAGTGGTAAGATACCTTGTATATTCTAAAGGTAGAGATGAGAGGTTATCCTTATAGATTGTTTCAGGTATGAGAGAAAGAAAAGAATCATGGGTATATCAAATATCTTTGGTCTGAATGATTGGAAGAATGGTGTTGTAATTGACTGAGATGTGGAAACCTGTAGGAGGGGTCTCTGTGTGTGTGTGTGTGTGTGTGTGTGTAGAACAGGAGTCCCTTTGAATACATAAAATTTGGCCTTTTAGACCCCCTTCATGAAGCTGTTGAATACAGAGTTGGATATCACATTTAGGATTTAGAGAAAGCTGAAAGTATAAATTTAGGAGTTTGAAGACACAGATGTTTTCTAAAACCATGAGACCTTAGGACAACACCAAAGGAGTAAGTATAAAGAGTGAAAAAAGAAAAGGAACAAGGATCAGATTCCAGATAACCAAAGAGCATGAACAACATTTTCAGGGGACTTTTCTGTAAAGGAGAGGAGAGAAATGTTGTAGAAGTTATATGGAAAAGCGAACATGAGAGAGAGATTTTTTAAAAGATGGATGTAATAACAGGGTATTTGAAAATGGAATGCCTTTCTTTACCCACATGCCATGGAAAATTGTCTTGACTGCATTTAATTATACATCTGAGTTTCTTAATTTTCACCTCATGAATATATTTTTTGAAAGAATGTATTGGCAGTGGAAACTTCACTTAGATTTTTTCTCTTTGTCCTCATAACTTCATCTGTGGATGGCTTTGTTAATATTCATATATTATTATGTGGCTACTGAGTGTTGTAAGGTAAAAAAGAAAAAAGCGTTTTTACTTCTATTTAGAAGATGTTTTTAACATTACATTGACAGTGTTATAGATTTATACACTTTATTTTTTTTCCAGTTAATTACAGTGTCTCTTTGCAAACTATTTACTTAATACTGATGGTGTTACTGCTTTAATGGGGAGAAAAACATGTCATGGTAGCCATGGTAACGATTAAATTGTGAACAATGTATGCAACTCAATTTCAATGTTCAACCTGAATGTTATTGACATTTTTCTTTATATTTTACCTTTATTTATTAATTTAATTTAATTTAATTTAATTTTTACATGTTTATTTATTTTTGAGAGAGAGAGAGAGAGAGAGAGCGTGAGCAGGGGGTGGGGAACAGAGAGAGAGAGGGACAGATGATCCAAAGCAGCCTATATGCTGACAGCAGAGAGCCTGATGCAGGGCTGAAACTCACAAGCCACCCATGAGATCAGGAACTGAGCTAAAGTTGAACCCTCAACTGACTGAGCCACCTAGGCACCCCTGTCTTTTACCTTTTAAAAAATACTAAGTCAGAGGGATGCTCTGTCAGTTAAGTGACTCAGTCAGTTAAGCGACTGATTCTTGGTTTCAGCTCAGGTCATGATCTCACAGCTATGTGGGTTCGAGCCCACACTGCATTTTGCTGGCAGCTGGAAGCCTGTTTGGATTCTCCCTCTCTCCTCTCTCTCTGCCCCTACCCCACTCATGCTGTCTCTGTCTCTCTCATAATAAATAAATAAACTTAAAAAATACTAAATTAGAATGTTACTGTATATATAGAATTATAGTAAATGTAACATATGAAAAGTAGACTTATATAGGTGTATTTTGTTGGTGACTCAAATATCATTACTGGTGTTGTCGGTAATGAAATTTTCTAAAATGGTAACATTTATTTTATTTTGAATAAAGCAAGATACAGTTCCCCCATGATTTATACTATAGTTGCATTTATGAAAAATTGATTGATATAAAAATAGTTTGCATGTAATACTCAGTCCATTAAAACCATGCAAAAAACTTATTTTGTGTTACATGTAAAATGTATTTAGGTTCTAGTCTCAGATGAATAAAAACCCATTATTCAAACTATGCTAATTTCAGAAGGGACAGTTTTTTTTTCTCTGTGTAAAACTGATATTTGGGTTGTAGAATATCTAACACCACTGCCTACTATACACTGAATTAAACTAATGAACACCAGTCATTGTGTCAACAACCTTTACAAATTTCCAAAATACCCCTTTAATATGAACCACTCCCCAACCACGGACTCGTTCTTTGTCCTCTTCAATCAATTCTCTCAACATCATCTTGAGTCATCATGTAAAGGGGCAACTCCCATTACATTGACAACCTACCTAAAATATATTCATGTTATCCTATTATTAAGATAAAGATTTAACTCTTCCAAACTGGTCAGGATGCTGTAGCCTTTCATGCTTATTTCCCCTAGCTGTATTTGTCCTATTTCCAAATTTTATATTTTACAAGCAAATTTCTACCACGGAGACTTTGCACATGCTTTTTCTTCTGCTTGGAATTCCCTCTGTTCCTCTTTTCTTGTAGCCAACCCCTACTTAGGTTTGCTTTTGATTTAATTATTATTTCCTCTGGAAAGGCTTTATACACTCAGTGATTTGGTAATCTCTATAATTTATATCCTGTCATAATTCCATGCTCCTTTTCTTTATAGCACTGTTCACTATGTTATGTCTTTATACGAGGCACTGATTTCTATTTCACGACAGGCTTGTAATGACCATTCGGGTCTTGCCATACTATCCAACACGTTGTCATTTCTTAATAAATACGTTCAGTAAGTTACAAAATTAGTGAAGACAGAACTTAACAGTTGAAAGAACTGGTTCATAAAAGAAACCAAAAAGTTTCTTCAGTAATAAGGAGATGGAAAAAGTCATTTCAGATGTAGAAAAGATTATATACGGAGGCATATAAATCAAGACATTTGGCACAAGCACAAATAATGCAATATAGCCGGACTGCTAACGAAGGGATTTAAGGATTGAAAACGTTTACAGGTTCATAATCAGAAACCAATGATGACTTTCAAACAGGGTAATGATAAGATTATATTAGAAGTCAGAAGGATTATTCTGCCTGTAATAAATGAATTGAAACATGGCATGTCTAGATAGAGAAATGATTTACTTCTCAATTAACATAGTCTAAGAGAGTAAATTGGGGTCCGGGCTAAAGGAACTTCTACTGATCTGTGTTTGGGTGACGTAGCCCATAGGATGATTTTGTTTTTTTCATGTTGAATTGTACTTTCAGTTCATCTCCTTCTATGTCTTATAAGAGACAGAAATGCTTACATTCTTTAGAAAAAGATCATATAAGTAGAACAATTTATTATTGAATTATAAACTCAATTTTAAGTTTCATATTTGTATGAAAGACTTCTAATAGGATCCTAACTGACACAAAAGAAAAGCAATCAAATTATCTTTAACTGAAGCATATAAACTGGAAATGAAGGCTACACCACAGGATCCTGTTCCGTGCAGCATATAAAAAAGGTATTTAAGAGGAAATTAAATTGAAGTATATTCAGTATAATGTTAATTGATATAGAAAATGTCAATTCAAGTTGCTCATAATAGTTAGAGATGAGCAAATGATTCAAAGTAATTCGGGCTATGAAGATATTGATCACTCCATTTTTTTTTCACTCCAATTCACTTTACACTGTGTCCTTGGGAATGCAGTAAAATAATAATAATAAAAAAGTAATTTAAAACATAGCTAATCAAGCCTTTATTTTAGATGTTCTGGATTTCTTCTGACCTTATTAGAAAGAAATATACTTATCATAACCTTTGAAAAGTTTACAGAGGTACCACTGTCAATTCTGCAAAAATACATAATGGTTTTTACACACTAATCCACACTTAATATTTTTTGTGCTTTCCCTTGATGGAAATCATAACATGTAGTGCAAACAATAAATGAAAAGAAAGGCATACATTATGTAAATATTTATTGTATATTAAATCTAAATTATAGTCCTCAAGTTTCACCTGAATGCTAACATATTCGTTTGGCTGAATATTTCTTACGAAGCCCAACACACTATTCAAGGTACTGACAAAAATAGATAAAACAACAGCTAGAGGAAATGAACACAAGGGTTTTTTTTTAGTAAAGTTAAAGAGAAAAAACAATGATTAGTTTGCCTTACTCTTCAGTAAAGCTACAGCAGCTGACCCATGAGAGCAGCATGTAGAATGCACGAGAAAAAAACCAAAAACTTTATTGTTGAAAGTTTGACACTCTTTGCTACTGCAGCACAGCAAACTAATACACCTAGTGAGAAATTGCATGAAGGTAGGAAGCAGAGATATGTTTCAGGCAGAAGAAAAAGAATATATGACACCCTGGAAATATGAGACCTTCAATATCTGAGGAACAAAAGGCAATTAGGATGCATACAAAATAGTATAAGAGGTGTTTAGGATTATGGAGAACTAAAGAGCCAGATTTAAATATTAAAATGCCAGTTAGAGAATTTTCTAGAAAGAGGACATGCCTGATGCCAGACAGGCTATTATAAACTAGATGGGAGATAATGGACTTGAAGTGGAACAGGAGCAATCAAAATAGAGAAAAATGTACGGATTTAAGAGAGTTTAGCATTTAGAAATTACATTATTTGGTATTTGAGTTGAAATGAGTCAAAGAGAGAAAGACATGTCTGAAGCCCAGATTTCCATTAGGTAAAGGATACCATCTATGAAAAGGGTGGGGGGTGCCTGGGTAGCTCAGTCGGTTAAGCATCGGACTCTTGGTCAGCCTAGGTCATGATCTCACTTGTTGGGCTCTGCGCTGACAGTGAGGAACCTGCTTGGGTCTCTCTCTCTCTCTCTCTCTCTCTCTCTCTCTCTCTCTCTCTCCCTTTTTCTCTGCCCCTCCCAACCCCCCAATTAAAAAAAAACTTAAAAATTTTTTTTAAAATAATAAAAAATAAATTTAAAAAGGAGGGGTAAATACAAGACCAACATTGGGGATTGGAGAGTAAAGTTGGTAAGTTCAGTTTGGGATGGGCTAGTTGTGTACTATATGCACAGTGAAATGTTATGTTTTATGTGTGGTCAGAAACTCAAGAGGACTTTGTAGAGTAGAAACACCTAGTCAGAAGCTATCAGCCCATCAACATTAGCAGAAGTGGATGCAGTTTGCTAGAGAGAGTGGTGTATGGATGAAAAGAAGGTTAAGGACATGGTTCTTGTAGTGCCAGCAGTTAATAAAAGGGCAGAGGGAAACATTCTGTGAAGAAAACAAAGAATCCCTGAACTTTCAGGGTAAAATGAGGAAATTATAGTATAGTGGTAGCTAAGTCAGTATTGAAGCAGACAGTATGTTCAGTACACACAGATGCTCCTGAAATATCAAGAGTAAAAGGAATCATAAGATGGTCATTGCTTTTTGTTATAAGTTTTATAAAAGTAACGTGGAGAAAATATAATGAGTGAATGGGTAGGAAATAAAGACTAGGGACCAGTGATTTTACCAAAATTTTCAATACATTTGACTTTAAAGAGAAGCTGAATAATAGGATAAGACAAAAGTGATTTGGAGCCAAGGGATTGTAGTGTTTTGCCACTGCTGTTCTGGAAATGACCTGATACTAAGGGAACAAGCAAGAAGAGACTAATTGACCAGCTAAAGATGCAAAAGGCAATGAGAGAACCTAAAGTTTACCAAAGAAACCAAGGGGATGCCATGCAAAGTGCAGAGAAAGGGGCTTGGATTGCATGAGTGGAACTGGAATAAGGAAAATAATTTCTCTAGGGGAATCAGATGTGTGCTGAAAGGCTATGTAAAGTAGTGTCATTAAGGGAGAGTGAGGGGTATGACCAAGGTCTTGAAGTTTCCCTCAGCCTGACCAAGATTTGGACATATATATTTTTTGACCCTTATTATTATTATTATTTGACCCTTATTATTATTATTATTATTTTGACCCTATTCTGAGATGATTTACTTTAGAAACCTTTACCTCATAAATACTCTCCATGTCCCTTTGAGATGTAAGTTTCTTCCCAGCTTCTTGAAAGTTTTACTAGAGGAATGTCTTTTTCATGAACATGGGAGCCTTCACTCTGAAATGTAATCATCAAGGGAGATATCACCTTTGCATATCATCCAGAGTCTGAAAGAGAACAGGAGCCTTTCACTTCATGCCAGTGAGCAAACTCGGGTGGCCCAATCACATTGACTAATGTCCCCCCTAAGGTCCTCCAGTGCTTTTCCTCTAGCTCACCGCAGTTAAATGCACTCTCTCTCCTAAAGCAACAAAGTGAGTATTGGATCTTTGAATTGTAGGAATTTCTGCCAGTGGACGGAACAATTGAGTAACATTGCTGGAAAGAAAGAAAGTTGGCCCTGGTGTAAAATCCTATGATTTTATCTTACATCCATTTGTTATTTCCAAGGTCCTTCATGTCTCCTTAAACATGTGTTGTTTAGCTGTGCTTTGTTTTGTTTTTGATAACTATAAAATATGTTTTATGACTCAAGCCCCTTTGCCTCTAACAAGTCAACTTTGCTTTTTGAAGTTTCAGTTCCTGTCCTAATCCTTTAACAGAAAGGATCATTTTGTTCAAGTTTAGCAGTATCACTTGGTACTCAGTACATTGCTGTCTTTCAGTCATATTTCCTCTTTTATCTGTTTAGAGTAGGAAACATTCTTGCATTTTTTACCATTGCTGGGATTTACCTAAATGTCTGCTTGATTTTTTTTCTTCTTTTATAATGTTGTGGCACTTTAAGTGGACATAGATGTGTATTTTTCAGTAAACTCAATTGTCCTGATGGTAGTGTTATTGTTATTACTGTTGTTTATGTTTTGTTTCTTTGTTGTCTGTGATGTAGTAGCCAATGGAGGTGGGGAGAAATTATTTCTGAAATCTGGTGAACTGGAAGAACTCAACTTGTCAACGGATGCTATTGTTATAATAGTTCAGTGAAAATCTGTCATATTTGCTCATATGGAATAATTGGAGGGTGTGAATGAGCAGTGTGTAGTTTGGTTATAAGCCGTGGGGCTGCTCTTAACAGTCTTAGTGAATTTTATAACCAAGATTGGCTTTGTTGCCGGGACAGTGACAGTTTCCTACGGGCAGGATTTGCAAGTCCAGATTTTCAAATGGAAGGCCCCACATAAGTCTAAGAAATAAACGCTATCCCATAATCAGCCCACACATGCAAATGTCACATGTGATCGAAAAGTTCAAGCACAGAAAAGTAGAACCTCTAAGCAAAGTGGAATTTTTAAACCTACAATCTTCTCAGAATAGCCAGTTTGGTCAAAATTTCTCCAGGAGCTGGGCCAGTTATATAATTTTCAGGGCTCAGGGCAAAATACAAATGATGGGCTCCTTGTTAATAATGTGGGGCGAAAAGCAGCATGAAAGGTATTGAAATGTGAAGTAAACTCTTTCTGCAATCTCTAAACTTACCATGTTGTTTTTTATTTGCCAAAAAATTCTGTTGAAAGTAAAAAAAAAATAAAATTTTGCTTATTATCATGACATTTGCTATTCATTATTATATGGTACATTGCCAGTTTTAATTGCAAATACAGTAAAACCCTGGGTGGCGAGTAACTTGTTCTGTGAGTATTCCTTAAGATGAGCAAACATTTCTGATAAATTTTAACTCTATAAACGAGCGATATTTTGCAATATGAGCAGTAGGTGATGCTGAAGGTCACACAACTAAGCCAGTGGTTCCTCTCTCTCTCTGCAGGATTATGGGTGATCATTTCCAATGTTTGGATGCTTGGTCTCAGTCCGTGGTGTTTGGCAGAAATTAGTGACTTTTCACAACATTGGAAGGTGCCCACAATTGGCACTAGTGTATTTTTTGTCACTTTAGAGGACCTATGGACAGTCCTTTGCTTTTCCATACAAGAGTAAGCTTAGGAATGCTTTACTTCATTCTAGGTCAGGCTGCTTGCAGATATAGACCCTTTCCTCTGCTGCCTTATTGCCAGTTACATTAAATACAGCTTATGACAAGTTTATTAATGCTGTACTGTAGTCAACATCTGTGTGAGTGTATACAGTGGCCCCCATGCAGAAAAGGGTTGAAAAGAAAGGTGGTAAGAAGAAGGAGATGATTACAGTGGAAGTTAAGAAGAAAACCATTGAGAAGTACAGACGAGGTATGCAAGTGGCCAAAATTGCAAGATTTTATAAGACTGCATCAACCATCTGTACAATATTAAAGAAGAAAGAAGAAGTAAGGGGGCTAGATGCAGCAAAAGGAGTCATGAGAATATCAAAGTAATGGCCACATGTTCTGGAAGATGTAGAAAAGTTGCTTCTGGTTTGTATAAACAAGAAGCAACTAGCAGGTGATACTGTGCCTGAGAGCTTTATCTATGAGAAGGCAAAGGCCTTGTACACTGACCTCATAAGTAAACTGCCAGGAACATCAACAGAAAATAGAGAAGTCTTCAAGGCAAGCAGGGGATTATTTGATAACTTTAACAAGAGAAATGGCTTCCATAGTGCTATGAGGCACAGAGAGGCTGCAAGTTGGGACGCTAAGGGAGCTGAGGCATTTGCTACCGCGTTCCAGAAACTCATGGTTTCTGAATCTTACCTGCTGGAGCAAGTTTTTAACTGCAATGCTTTTTTGGAAAAAGATGCCAAAGAGGACCTACATTACTGAAGAAGAGAATGCAGTGGCCGGTCATAAGCCCATGGAAGACCTTCTACCTGCTTGTTTTGTTTTAATGCAAGTGGGGATTTCAAAGTCAAGCCCCTGCTCATGTATCATTCTGAGAACCCATGAGCCTTCAAAAAATGCAAGGTGTAGAAGAGCCAGTTAAAGTTATATGGAGGTCCAACAGCAAGGCTTGGGTCACTTGTATCTTGTTCATTAGGTGGATCAGTGAGGTCTTGGGTCCTGGGGTGAAGAAACATCTTTTAGAAAAGAATCTGTCACTCAAAGTCTTGCTGGTTATGGATAATGTTCTTGTTCATCCTCCAGGATTTGAGGATGACTTCCTGGAAGAATTTGAGTTCATTAAGGTCAAGTTCCTTCCTCCCAACACCACGCCAATCCTCCAGCCCATGGATCAGCCAGTCATTTCAAACTTTAAAAAGCTTTACACCAAAGCACTATTTCAGCAATGCTTTGAGGTGACTGAAGAGAGTTTGGGAAAAATCATTTCCACATCGTGAACTGCCTCAAGATCATTGATAAAGTCTGGGATGGGGTCACCAAGAGAACCCTCAATTCTGCCTGGAGAAAACTGTGGCCTGATTACATTCTTGGACATGACTTAGAGAGGCTTGTTCCTGAACAGGAGCCTCCAGTTGCTGATGAAATTTTGTACCTGGGGAAGACCATGGGACTGGAGGTAAATGGGATGACATTCAAAAGCTGGTGGAAGAACATGGCCAGGAGCTGACCACCCATGAACTGACGGATCTGCATCGTGAGCAACACAAAGGTTATGGAGGAAATCTCGTCTGCAGAGAAGGAGGAGAAAAAGGCGGACATTAGGGAGATGGGTAAAATGTGGGAAACAGTGCAACATTTTGTAGAAAAGCACTACACAAATAAGGCTGTAGCAGTGCGATGAATCTATTTAACGACAGGGCAATGTCACATTTTTGCAAAATCCTCAAAAGGAGGCAAAAGCAAGTGTCATTGGATAGATTCCTTGTTAAAGTTGCACAAAAAGAAAAAGATTCCACTGAACCTATAGATAGCAGTGATTCCATTAGTGGTTAGTGATAGTGAAAGTCATCCTACACAGTAACCCTTCTCTCTCTTATCTCCCTCACACTAGCCATGAGAGTTTTCAAAGTTAAGTACAGGTTAATTTCTTTATTTGTCTTTGTGTTTTCTTTATGATTTTGTATTATATTACAGTATTATAATCATTTTATATGAATATTTTTTAGTTGTGGAACGAATCATCTGAGTTTTCATTATTTCTTATGGGGAAATTTGCTTTGATATGCAAGTGCTTTGGATTACAAGCATGTTTCCAGAATGAACTATGCTCACAAACCAAGGTTTTACTGTGTATGGGCATTTAACTTGCATGTAGAATTGCTGAAATTATGCAATTTTATTTTATAGTTACCAAACAGTGGAAATGCTACACGAAACTAACTCAACTGGGCACCTGAGTGGCTCAGTTGGTTAAGCCTCCGACTTCGGCTCAGATCATGATCTCTCGGTTTTTGAGTTCGAGCCCTGCGTCAGGCTCTGTGCTGACAGCTCAGAGCCTGCTTCAGATTCTGTGTCTCCTCTCTCCACCCCTCCCCGACTTGTGCTCTGTCTCTCTCTGTCTTTCAAAAATAAATCAATGTAAAAAAATTTTTTTAACTCAGCTGTCTTTCACTTTTTGGTGTGCCCATGTACCACCAACACTTTACCTTCAGCTTACTGATGAATGTGGAAAGACTTAAAGAAAAGGGTTGCCTTATCTTTTCTATTCCTTCTGCATCGTCAATGTCAGTGTAAGTTGTTCACTGATACAAGTAAATAACATGAGTAAGAGAGTTTGTGATACAGTTTCTTGGTCATTCATGTGTCTGAGAACACAATCAACCCAATCCTTTTATCTCTTCACATTATTACTGTATGCTGGTGTGATGGTCTTTTACCAACTGCCCATGGTCCTTATTCTAGAAGGCTCTTTGGTGCCCTGCATCCTGGCCTGCATGTTCTTACTTAGCCTAGATCCTTCCTGTTCTCCAGGTCATTACTCCATTATCACCTACCCTGAGAGGCACCTACATAAAGGAACTTGCTGCACCTCTATTATCTTTATTTTTACTACATCTGTATAATTGTTCAACCCTCACCACAATCCATTGGGAGAATTTCTCTGGTGATCATTTGCAGTTAATCCATTCTCACACTCATCCCTCAGCCTTACACCACCATCTGTCTTCTTTCTTTTTTTTTTTTTATATTTTTTAAGTTTATTTATTTATTTTGAGAGAGAGAGAGAGAGAGAGAGAGAGGAGAACTCAGGGGAAGGACAGAGAGAGAGAGGGAGAGAGCAAATCCCAAGCAGGATCCACACTGACATGGGGCCCAAACCCACAAACTGTGAGATCATGACCTGAGCTGAAATTAAGAATCAGACACTTCACCGTATGAGCCACCCAGGTGCCCCTATCTGCTTTTTTTCTCTGTCAATTTGCTTGTCTTAAACAGTTTATAGAATTGGAATCCAACATGGTAGAGTCTTTTGCATATGCTTTTCTTAGTATGATTTTGAGGCTCACCTATGTTGCCCCATCAATGTTTTTTTTTTCCTTTTTATTACTGAATAGTATCCCAATATTTGGATATATCACATTTATTCATCATTTGATGGCATTTTTTTCACTTTTTCAGTATAATTAATAATACTTCTCCAAATACTGTGCACATGCCTTGTGCGAACATGGTTTTATTTGCTCTTGAGTAAATTCTTAGTGGTAGAACTATTGTGTCAGATTTTACATTAAACTTTTTGAGAAATTGCCAAACTGTTTTCCAAAATGTACCATCTTACATTCTCACCAGCAATATATGATAGTCCCAAGTTCTCTACATCTTTGCCAAAGCATGTTACTGTCTCTCTCTCTAAGAGCCTTCTAGTGGGTATATAGTGGTATCTCCTAGGGGACTTAGTTCATATTTCCCTGATAAATAGTGTTGTTGAACATCTTTTAATGTGCTTTTTAGCTATTCATGTATCTTCTTTGGTTAAATGTCTTTTCAATTCTTTGCACATTTTCAAATTAGGATGTTTATTTTCATTTTATTATCATATTATAGAGTTCTTTAAACATTCTGTTAAAGTCCTTTTACCAGATATATGATGTGCAAAAGGTCTTTCCACTGTGGCTTGTCTTTTCATTTTTTTAATAGGGGCTTTTGAAACATAATATTTTTTTATTTTGATAAAACTCAAATCAATCATGTTTTTTTCTTTTATGGAACATACTTTTGATGTCATATTTAACTTTTTAGACTAATCCAAGGTCCCCCAAATTTTCTTTTGTATTTTCTTCAGGTTTTAGGGATGTGGTCCATTGTTTACGTATGGTGTGAGGTAAGCGTCTAAATCTATTCTCTTTAATATGCCCAAGCACAATTTGCTGAAAAGATTATATTCTGTATTAAATTGTTTTGGTACACTTATTGTAAATGAATGTTAGGGATTATTTCTGGACTGTCAATTTTATTGTATTGATCTTTTTCCTTTTTTTAATTTTATGTCTTTAATGTTTATTTTTGAGAGAAGAGAGACAGCACAAGTAGGGGAGGGGCAGAAAGAGAGGAAGATAGAGAATCCAGAGCTCAGAATCCTGAGCTGTCAGCACAGAGTCCACAGTGGGGCTTGAACTGGTGAACCGCGAGATCATGACCTGAGCCAAATTTGGACTCTCAATTGACTGAGCCACTCAGGTGCCCCTGATCTCATACATATCTTTATGCCAGTATCACCTTGTGTCTTAATTCCTGTAGTTTTGTAGTGAGTTTGGAAATCAGAGTTTAAGTCCTCTAACTTTTTTTCTTATTTTACAAGCTTATTTTTGCTGTTCTAATATTTCAGATTTCTATATAAATATTAGCGTCGATTTGGCAATTTTAAAAAAGAATCTACTGCTATTTGAAGGGAAAACAATAAATTAATAAATTTGAGAATTACCATCTTGACAATACTGTGTCTTCCAATTCATGAGCACAAAACATTTCTCTACTAATTAGAGAGTTTTTTTTTTATTTTATTCAGCAGTATTTTATAGTTCTGAGTATGACATGCAATTCTTTTGTTAAACTTATGCCTAAGCTTATTTTTTTTCTTTTTGAAGCTACTGTGAATGCAATTGCTTTCTTCGATTTCTTTTTTGGTTTCTTTGTTACTAAGGTATAAAAAATATAATTGATATTGAGTTTGAGTCCTGAGACCTTACTAAACTTGTTTATTAGTTCAGATAGTTCTTTTCTGGATTCCTTGATGACATTTTCTACATGTATTTTCATATCATCTGTGAATATAGACAGTTTTGCTTCTTTTATCTTCATCTATCTATTCATTTATTTGCTTCTGCCTAATTGTACAGGGTAAAGTCTCCAAGGCAATGTTGAATAGAAGTGAAGAAAGTAGACATCCATGCCTTGTTTTCAGTCTAAAGAGGAAAACATTTGGTTTTTCACCTTTGCATATATCATAAGCTGTGAGGTTTTTGTAAATGCCCTTTAGCAGACTGAGGAAATTACCTTTTTTTCCTGGTTTGCTGAATATTTTTTTAAATCATGAATGGATGTTGGTCTTTGTCAATGTATTTTTTTTTCTCTGCATTTATTGAGATTACAACGTGGTTTGGTTTCTGAACCTTTTCAATTAGTATGGTTATTGTATTTATTGATTCTCTGATTGTTAAGCAACAGTGTATTCCTTGGATAAATTCCACTTGCTGTTGGTGTATAATCATTTTTATATGATGGTGGATTTCATTTGTAACTATTATATTAATATTTATGTTTCAATGTTAATGGGGAATATTGATCTTAAGCTGTATTTTCTTGTTTGTCTATGTCTGGATTTGTATCAAGGTAATAGTAGCCACATATAATGATATGGGAAATGTTTTTTCCTTTATTTTCTGAAAGAGTTTGTGAAGGAATGTTATTATCTCTTTTCTTAAAAATTTGAAATAATTCGTATGTGAAGCCCTCTGGGAATTTTCCCTGAACCTGGCCTCATTGCATTTTATGTCCCAACTCTTTGAGCTCTTCCAGATAAGTTTCATCAAACTTTAAGGACTTTCCTTGTCCAATTATATCTGCCTTTCAAGTCTCAGCTTAAAAGTCATGCTATTGCAAACACAGAATTTAGCACATTTTGCAGTATCACAGAATTGTTTTTCCTATTTTCTAATGCTGCTGTAAATGTGTGTGTATGTATACTATTTAATTTCATATATTTTTTGATAGTTTCAAGAAATTTGAAAAATTGTAGAGGTAAATGTTTTGGTCATATTACATTTCAACAGTTAGAAACTCTCATTTTATTCCTCCCCAAACCATAGCTTATTGTGATTTAATATTTTCTTAACTTATTTAGAATTCCTTCCTATGCGTATAAGTCACATTAGCCTTGTGGGAGCTCACTAGCTACATTTTCCAGCAGAACACCAACAAACAACAGACATTGTGGGAAAATATGGGACTTCTTAGTAAGAGGATGTTAGCGGGCGCTTATTGTAGGATTTGTGGTTGTGTGAGGTACATTGTGAGAGGGTTCGGTGAACCAGGTTACCTTTCAAGATTGAATGCTGATAGGAACTACTGGTAGTTCTGTTGAGTAATGTCTAAAAAATACAACACCAACTGGAGTCAAACATGCAAGAAAGATTATTGCAGGAGGGGTTCAGGCTTTTGTAGTTAAGGGCAGAGCCTGAACTCAACGCTACTGACACAAAAGGCAGAAGAATTTTTAAATGCTGGGTGGTCTAATAGAAAAGTACTAGTCGGCATTAGGCAGGTGATTGGTCAAAGTGATTAGGTTATCTATGTTTGTTAATCAATGCTTATTCAGGAAGTTAGGCTCCTGCCCTACCACTGACCAGGAAATAGGGGAGCTATCTTTCTTGATGATTATATTTGAACAAGATGGCCCCCAGGCCCTTGAGAAAGACATTCTTGGGTTATAAAACTGGCAACAGACTGGGAGAAGATTTACATCTCAAAGGAGCAGAGAAAGACTTTACAATTAAAAGTTTTCTAAAGTAAATCCTCTGAGAAAAGTGAGGTCAGGGCTGTATTGTCAGGAAGAAAGCAACAAAAGTTAAGTCTTGTTGAGGAGAACATTAAGGCCCTCTTGGTTAGTACCTTGATAATTGTTTTCTAGGATGATGGAACAACAGAGCAAGGCTAAAAGTGTAATTGAAAATGGAGTAGCAGTCACTTGTGGTGGCCTGGAAAGGGGGCCATTTCGTCTTTCTGGTTGCTTGGGCAATTGGTTATTTGTGCTCAGAAGTGATTACAGAGAGATTTTTGTTTCTTTCTTTCTTTCCATCAGTATCATAGAGTAATTTCATCTGGATTCTGTGAGTTTGTGAAATTATTTATGTTCAGCAGAACACCATAGTCTAACAGTTAATGCTATGTCAACTATGAGTTGACAGCTGTCAGGGTGGTTTATTGCTGTCTGTACCTTGATATTTTTGTGTTTATTTTTATTTTTGGAAGGAAGAGAGGCATGTTTTTACAGAAGGGTGAAAAGAATGGTTTTCATTTTTTTCTATATTTTGTATAGATTATCTGTCAGCTGAAGGTGTTTTTAATCTCTGCTATTAAAACCAAATAGGACTAAGGTTTGATGAATCTCCCCTTTAAAAATTATATGGTTTAGAGTGAACTGATTGACAGTTTTTCTTTTACTTTTTATTTCTATCCTTAATATTTTCTCATTCTCATGCTGATTTCCTTGAATTGCTTTTGTAATTTAACATTATCATCAACAGTGAACATTTTCCTGGAAAACAGAGTAGTACGATAATTGGAGAAAAAAAAATGCTTGACACAGTTATAATTCTTTAATCTTTTCAAATGATGTGATAATATGTTTCCCTCTCCTTTTTATTTAATTATGCTAGTCACATATACTTTTCAATAAATAAACTTAACCCTCCATAGGAAATTTCTTAATATTTTTTATCATTCTATCATTTAGGGAATTGAGGGACACAACTCAATGACCACATAGAGTCATTTTCTATAAAATATTAAGATAGTACTATCTTGTTAAGGAAAAAGTAGGTATATACTACATATATTTTGGTTAATTTGAATATATGATGTGTGTCAGATAATGGCTCTTGCAATCAACATATTTATACACTTAAGTCTAATAAACATTTCTGTCCTAACTAGGATTCCTGAAACTCTGATTATAAATCCTAAAGTTTATCATTTCCCTTAGCAGTAATAATGATATAAGTATAAGTGAATATAAAATCAGTCCTCACCTCTCATTTCCTTAGGTATGTCCCCACCTTCTCATGGCTTTAAAATCAATCTATCTAAATTTATATCTACAGTCAGTCAACTCTCCTTAATTCCAGACCATGCATACAATAGTTTCTCAATACCTCCCTTTGGACATCTGATAAACATCTCAAACTTAATATGCCTATTAGTGTAATAGATGCCTGATTTTCCTTACCCCCAATCTTCAACTCCTCTAGATTTCTCTAAGTTAATAGCAAGTTCCACTCTTCCAGTCATTCAGGCAAAAACTTGGATAATCCTTGATACCATCTTTTAATCCCATTATCTTGCTAATTAGTCATCACATCCAAATGAGTCTATCTTCAAATTACATCCAGAATTTAACCAAAATTCACTGCTACCACTGTGCTCACGGCACAATCAGCTCTTTTCCTTGACCAGGAAAGCCTCCCAGTGGTCCAGCTGGAGGTACTCTGACAATGCAGCAGCCAGGATAGGCTACATCTTACTGGCCTCACATAATCTGGATCTGGAACATTACCTCTCTATCTCATCTTCCATTTTGCTTTCTCCCACTCATTCTGACCTGGCCCTTCTGTTTTTCTTGCTGCAGTTATACACCTGGCTCAAGATCTTTGTCCATCCCGCTCTTCCTGCCCAGAGTTTCCCTCCAAATACCTTAAAGTCTTGCTCCTTCACCTCATTTAATTCTTTGCTAAATGTTACCTTCTCAGTGACATCTTCCCTGGGAACTTTAAAGTTCAATCCTTTCCCAGACCCTGGATTCTCCATCAATTTTCCTTGCTTTTATTTCTCTCCAAAATATTTATCATCTTCTAACATTCTGTAAAATCTAAGAATTTATTTAGTCTTTCTCTTTCCACTAGAATTAAGTTGTATGAGGGGAGAAGTTTTGCCCTTTTTTTTTTTTTTTGTATGGCTTAATCACTGTCCCAACAATAGAGCTGGGTGCATTCCTTGTGCATGTGGATACATAAAAGGGGTTGTGGGGCGCCTGGATGGCTCAGTCGGTTAATCGTCCAACTCTTGATTTAGGCTCAGGTCATGATCTTATGATTTGTAAGTTCAAGCCCCACTTGGGCTCTGTGCTGACAGCATGGAACCTGCTTGGGATTCTCTCTCTCTCCCTCTTTCTCTATCCCTCACCTGCTCATGCTCATGCACATGCTCTCTCTCTCTAAGTAAATAAACATTTAAATGATTAAAAAATAAAAGGGTTATGTAGGATTCTTAATCATCTCTGTAGAATATTCTTTAGGTAGGTTCTATTAATTTGGATAAAAATAATCACTAGATATCATTCTATCCTTCTGGATGGAATAAACTATGCACCAGTGAAAAACAATCCAAGAATCTCAGTGGTTTACAACTATAGTGGTTGATGGGGCGCCTGGGTGGCGCAGTCGGTTAAGCGTTCGACTTCAGCCAGGTCACGATCTCGCCGTCCGTGAGTTCGAGCCCCGCGTCGGGCTCTGGGCTGATGGCTCAGAGCCTGGAGCCTGCTTCCGATTCTGTGTCTCCCTCTCTCTCTGCCCCTCCCCCGTTCATGCTCTGTCTCTCTCTGTCCCAAAAATAAATAAAAAACTTAAAAAAAAAAAAAGTTAAAAAAAAAAAAACAACTATAGTGGTTGATTTCTGGCTTATGATCACACATCCATAATGAGCCAGTGTGGTTCTATCCACATCACCTTCATCCAGGATGTCAAAATCCAGGATTTTGCCCTTGTTAGAAGGGCAAATAAAAGAAACCGTGGCTAGCCATGTGCTGACTCCTAAACCTTCTGCTTGAAAGTATCCCTTTTTTGTTTATATTTCAATGGCAAAGTGAGTTCTATGCTCAGTCCTGAGGTCCTCAGGCAGGGAAGTATAATTCTTTCAAAGAAAGAAGTAGAAATGATTATCAACTATGATACTATAGTTTACATTATTATATTTAAATCATAATGAAAATGACCCATGTACATTATTTGTTTTAAACAATTTAGTTATTATATTTGTGATGCTTGCTAAATTTGGAGTTCTCATTATTTTCTTTCTTTTAAAGTTTTAGGGTATATGAAATATAGTCTTTATGCTTTCAACTTCTCTATTGTTTCAATAATTAAAATAATCTATAAGTCTTTTTTATAAGCATGCTTTATCTTATCTTTTCCTAATGATAAATAAAGAGTATTCTTTTGGGGGCACAAATTTTAACTCACTATTACAATCTTTATTCCTTGCCTTATGAATGAAAAAAGGTATATAGTTGTTTTCATCCATTTGGGCTGCTATGTAAAACAAAAACAAAACAAAGCATTGACTTGGTGGTTTATGAAGAGCAGACATTTATTTCTTACTGTTCTGGAAGCTGGGAAGTCCAAGATCAGGGTGCTGGCACACACAATATCTGGTTTTTAGATTGCTGTCTTTTCACGTGTTCTCTCATGGCAGAAGTAGGGAGGGAGTTTTTTGTAAGAGCTCTAATCCCCTTCATGAGGGCTTCACCTCTTGACCTAATGAGGTCCCAAAGTCTCCACCTCCTAATACCATCATATTAGGGTTTAGGGTTTCAATATATGAGTTTGGGGAAATGGGGGAGATACAACACATAGCTTTCCACTCTGACAGCCCCCCAAATTCATGTCTTCATATCCTTCTCTCGTGCATAAGGCACTCATCCCATCCCAACAGGCACCAAAGTCTTAGCTTATTACAGAACCAACAAAAGTCTAAGTCCAAAGTGTCATTTAACTATCATTGAAATCATATATGGGTTAGACTGAAGGTGTGTTTCATTCTGAGGCAAACTGCTTTCCTCCAGCTGTGATCCTGTGAAATCAAACATGTTATGTACTTCCAAAATACAATGATGGGACAGGTGTAGGATAGATACTCTCATTTGAAAAGATCAAAATAGAAAAGAATATCAGGTCCTAAGTAAGTCTAAAACTAATTGACTCCACCCTCATGACCTAATCTTATCCCAAAGGCTTCATCTCCTAACATAATCACCTTGGGATTTAGGATTTCAACATACGAATTCTGGGGAGACAAAAATATTGAGTCCATAGCTATAATTATTAGAAAGAACGGTCCTATTCTAACAGTCTAGTTATGATTCACTTATTCCCAAGTAGATCATTGGTACAATGGCAATAAAAAGAATATGATAGATTTGAGATACAAGAAGGAAAACATATGGGGCATAAATATTGAATAGGTGTTTTAAAAAAAGTTTTTTTAACGTTTATTTATTTTTGAGACAGAGAGAGACAGAGCATGAACAGGGGAGGGTCAGAGAGAGGGAGACACAGAATCTAAAACAGGCTCCAGGCTCTGAGCTGTCAGCACAGAGCCCGACGCAGGGCTCGAACTCACGGACCGCGAAATCATGACCTGAGCTGAAGTCGGCCGCTTAACTGACTGAGCCACCCAGGCGCCCCATTGATTAGGTGTTTTAGAAACAGACAAGAAAGTTGAGTATTATGTCAAGATTCATGGCCTGGAATTTTTGCATTCAAAGTAACTTCAGTCAGAGTTGAGGAAGCCCTTTTGGGATTCCTACACTGAGGGAATCTTGTTTCACAGCTGTCTGGACAATATTTCCTTTTCACTGTTTTCTTGAATTCGATAAAGCTCAAGCTTTCTGCCATCATGCATTTCTTGATGTGGGAAACAGAGCCACAAGGACAACCATTTAAATGCACAGGCTTTTGAATCTTCCAGTTCTGAGCCAAGTGGCTCAATCCCTTGGAGTAATCCTGGATAAATTACTTAGCTTCTCTCAGCTTCAGTTTTCCCTCTCTGTAATTAGAAAATCATTACAGTCTATGTGGAACCTTAATGAATTACTGCATGCAAAATGCCTCACACAGTCCCTACAATATAATAAGCCTTCCATAAATATTTTGTTTTTGTTATCCAACCTAAACATTTTAAAACTTCTTGTTTTCCATTATTTGTTTCTGCTGAGATTTGAGATCCTGAAATTCATATCATCTGTTCATTATCAATAGAGAGGACAACCAATGTGAAAATTTACAGGGGACTGAATGCTGAAAGGATATACTGAGAAGAAAGGAAGAAACCTCTCAGCTGCATACTGAGACTAGGAGATATTATGGAATTTTAGAATACAGACTGAATTGAAATTATTCGGGAGGTTTAGTTTCTGTTTGATTAAACTATGTAAATTTGCTTGAAAAATACATCTGTCAAAGGCAGTGCAAAAATAAATAAATAAATAAATCCGTGAATCCATGACTTACTGCCCAGGAGGTAACAGAGTTTTGCTGACAAAATCATGTAAATGCCACAAACTCAGTTTGGAGTCTTAGGGTTGCTGAAAGAGTTCTCTTTTCTGTGAGTTGAGTAGTTTAATGGTCACATTTTTCACAAAAATGATACTATTAACTACCTGGGGGATATAAAAAAGATATGTGAATTTAGCCCTTATTGAAATATATGACATTTTGTTGGAAACAAATATGGATATGGCACACAACTGGAAATGAATATGAGTTAAAAAGGAAAATTATATTTTCATTATAAAATTGAGAGTTATTGACTAGATGTAATACTTAGAGCTACAGAAATACTGAGGTCAGCTACTGAAAACTATTTTTTTTTAAAGCAAATGATCAAGGCACAAACTTAACAGAATGTTTTATCAGTGATGGGGATTCTCTGGAGTCATGTTGCAAAGGAAGAATGGCATTAGGAATGTGCACTATTGCCAAGAAAGGAGAGAGCTTTAAAAAGGAAAGTCTGAAATGTGGAGACATGTCAAACAGGAAGTGAGCTTAAAACATTCAGATTTATCTGGCTTTAGTATTAGATGGGCAATGATCTTTCAGGAGAACTAAATTTTAGTAGATAAGCAAATTTAAAAAATTGATTCCAAAGCCACTTAAACAGAAAGTAATCAGAAAATAGAGCAAATACAGATGTCTCTTGAAAATTTTGATGACTAATAGGAAACAGGGAACTTTGTTTTCTGCTGTTTCACAGACCATCATTCACACATTCTACTGAAAATAACCAAAAGTAGATAAAAGTCATAAGTAAAAAGTATAAAGTGCTAGGGAAAGTCTAATTAAAAATCGATAATAATTATACACAAAAAAATTACAAAGCTTAAATGCATGACATTTAAAGAGATTACAAGGAGATGTATATACAGTATCCAGTAATTACAAAACATTTTGAAATGACAATTTTCCTCACATTGATAGAGTAAATGAAATTTTTCTTTAATTTTTTTTTATTAACGTTTATTTATCTTCGAGACAGAGAGAGACAGAGCATGAACAGGGGAGGGGCAAAGAGAGAGGGAGACACAGAATCTGAAACGGGCTCCAGGCTCTGAGCTGTCAGCACAGAGCCCGACGCGGGGCTCGAACTCAGGGACTGTGAGATCATGACCTGAGCCGAAGTCGGACGCTTAACCGACTGAGCCACCCAGGCGCCCCAAGTAAATGAAATTTAATTCCAATTATTATCACGATAGGTTATGAAATAAAGACTAATCATTATTTTATCACTAAGAATATTAACATCACAAGGAGTTATTATTATGTATCACTAAGTATATAATAGGTAAGGATGTGAAATAAAGGAAATCTAAACTATTGTGTTGACAATACAACATTTACTGAGCAGTTGGATAAACAGTTTGCCATTAGCTATTAAAAATGCACATCCTTAAGGGAGCAGACAGACTCTGGTGTACGTATGCTGGAGAAACTCTTGAACGTGTGCCCCAGGAGAAATTTAGCAGGATGTTTGTAAAAGTGTGCTGGTTGGTAAATACAAGAAAAGGAGGAAAGAAAAGAAAAGAAAAGAAAAGAAAAGAAAAGAAAAGAAAAGAAAAGAAAAGAAAAGAGAAAAGAAAAGAAAAGAAAAGAAAAGAAAAGAAAAGAAAAGAAAAGAAAAAGGAAAGGAAAGAAAAAGAAAAGAGAAAAGAAAAAAGGAAAGGAAAAGGAAAAGAAGGAAAGGAAGCGAAAAGAAAAAAGGAAAGGGGAAAGGAAAGAGGAAAGGGAAGGGAAGTGAAGGAAACTGAAAAGAAAACAAAAACAAAAACATGTAAATCAATAATTGAGTCAGGATTGGCTTCACAGGCATGTGGTCTATGCAGTCTAATGGGGGCCCACACGTAAAATGTACCTTTGCTTGGCTTAATACTTTGGTGTCACTATCTTAAAATTCATAATACTTTTTGAACTTGGGGCCTCACGTTTTCATTTTGAATTAGCTCTCACAAATTATAAAGCCAGTCCTACAGAACTGAAAAATAAATCATATATTTACACAGTGGACTATTACTACAATGAAAACGGGTGAACCACAGCATCATGCAGTAATGTGCTTATAGCCCACAAATTAATATATCCACTGTGACTCCATTTCAACAAATTGGAAAAGCAGGGAAAATTAAATTATTTTTGTTTAAGGATGTACAAATGGGTAAAGAAACTATATTTTAAAAAAGCAAGAGACTTTTATCAGATAAGTTAGTATATTGGTTGTATCTAAGCAATAGGGATATATGATCTACACAGGAGTCTTCTATAATCTTGGAACTATATTCTTTTTATCCAAGGTTATGGTTAAATAGGTTCTTACTGATTCTCTGTACATGATTTATACTTTCCCGTTTATGTATGATTTAGTCCTCCCCAAGAAAAATTTAAAATAAAAATAAAATGTAGGCCAACTAGAATTAAATGATATCTGTCCGTGACTTTGAACAGTAGCCCTAGAGCTCCACTGTGTTTGGGTGAAAGGGAAGTTGAGGGGAAGGAAATGCAAATGCCAGATGGAAGAAGCAAGTTTGAAGAGGCTCCTTGAAGTTTTATACAGATGTCCCAGTGACTCTCTACAGCTGAGTTCTTTCGTCTTTTAAATGATGGATTAGGAAATTAGTTATAATTATAGTTTGAGGAGAAACAATATTAAAGGAACATGTTTATTATTAAATGAACAGTTTTTCAAAATGGAGAAAATTCAGCAAACTTTAGGCAAAGATCAAGAAGCTGTAACAAATTCAGTAGGAAGCACATTTGCAATATGCCTTGGGCTTGTGGTTGCTGACTTTATTTTTCCCTCTTGCAATGGGCTAGAGAGCTTTCCTCTGCTACTAATGATGCTGAAATTGCCAAAGTTCTCCAACTAACGAAATGTTTGGAGACATCCTAGGAGAATGAGCATGGCATAGAAGTAAAACATCAAGGGCTATTGCCAGCTCTGGGACCCAGAATTAGTTTCCCCACCAGACCTCAGAGTCTCCCAGGGTGGAGCTATTTGCCTGCAATCCACATCCTGACAGCTGGGCACAGAGAGTCCCTATGTGTCACTGTCTCAGGGGTGGAAGTTAAACAGTTTACAGCTGCCTTCACTATTTCACACTACAAACGTTATGTGGTGTTGTGCTGGCTAAGTAGGGCTGAAAACTTCAGGGTTATATAAATAAGCACTATGATGATGAAAACTACTGCTTATCATTCTAGCTACAGGGTCTTTATGATTAACAGCCTCAATCATCCTAACTTCCTACAAGTGCTGCGGGGTGGCACAAAGACCCCATTAGCAGTCCTCAAGCTGCATATTTTCCTAGATCACTTTTAGGCCACTGACCAAAGGGGTAAAGATGTTACAGATGACCTGGTTTTAAAAGGAGCCCTTCTAGGGGCGCCTGGGTGGCGCAGTCGGTTAAGCGTCCGACTTCAGCCAGGTCACGATCTCGCGGTCCGTGAGTTCGAGCCCCGCGTCGGGCTCTGGGCTGATGGCTCGGAGCCTGGAGCCTGTTTCCGATTCTGTGTCTCCCTCTCTCTCTGCCCCTCCCCCGTTCATGCTCTGTCTCTCTCTGTCCCAAAAATAAATAAAAAATAAATAAATAAATAAAAGGAGCCCTTCTATAAGTTGAATTCACTAGTGGAATTTCATTAATGGAAGTTTCTTCTTCCAGGGAAAAGCAGGCGACTAATTAAAAACAACATATTGTAACTGCTCCTCCTAGAACACTCTAGTAGTAAATTGTGCTCCTCTGGTGTCGGATAAATCGTTGTTTTCCTCTAAAAGCTGTCACACAGTTTTCGAGATTACCCCTTGAAAGTTAGGTTTGCATTTATCCGACAGTGGCATTTATAATATGTGAACACCTTGAGCAAAACTTTCTGTCTACCAACTTGGTAATTTACCTTTTATAAACTTGGTTTCACATCAGATAGTCTAATGCATTTTGCCATTCATTATAGAATCATGTCTAGAGGCATATTCTTTTCTGGACTGTGTCAAGCATCTCAGCAATCTTGTTTTAACCTGAACATACCACTCCAATACATTATAACATAAAATGATTTGGAGGGTGTCAAGACCACTTCTGCCTCTACATATCTTCTCTTCCCAACTTAGTCTCAAACACTTATCTTCCTGAGTCTCACTGGAAGTTTCTATGGGACTGAAACAGAAGTAAGTACATTACCTGGAAGGTCACTCTATAAACAAACTTACTCTATGGAGTGCCTGGGTGGCTCAGTTGGATAGGTGCCCAATTTCAGCTCAGGTCATGTTCTCACGGTTTGTGAGTTTGAGCCCCACATCGGGCTGCATGCTGACAGCTCAAAGCCTGCTTGGTATTCTCTCTCTCTCTCTCTCTCTCTCTCTGCCCCTCCCCCACTTGTGCTGTTTTTGTCTCTCAAAATAAATAAGTAAAACCTAAAAAAAGTAAAGAATGTCTCATTTTCATAACTTAGCAATGCAACTAACTTCTGAAGTTTTTAAGCAAAATAATAATAATAATAATAATAATAATAATAATAATAATAGGATTTTTAGATGACATTTAGCTATCCTTATGAAATTACTTCAGATAAGTATAGTGATAGTACATTGACTTAATATACAGTAATATAATATTTTAGAAATTTCATTGTGTAACAGATTGAGACATAAACATGTGTCACATCACTATAATCATTCAAAAGCCTATAACAACTTCTGATATTTCTTAAAGCTCTATTTCCCTGTAACTTAGAGTTTTAGGTTTAATTATAGATCTATGATAAAGACAGCTGTAACAGTTTGCCATTTTGATCTGCCTAGGCTTTTTCTACTTTACTGATGATAGATTCCTCATTCCCGTAAGAAGTTGATTCCATCTATTTACAGGTGGTAAAATCTACTCTTCTGCCTAAGGATTTGGTTATAAGAGTTCTGTCTAATCAGAATACCCAATTCCCAGCATTGATGTAATTGATTCAGGACTGAGAATATTACTCACGTGGGGCCATCAAGGGTCCGTGTGAGGATTTTCAAGGCTATCCGGAAGGAGTTGTGTTAGATGTTGCTAACCTCCTGGAAAAGAAACCTTCAGTTAAAAAGATAATTTTTTTAAATTTTTTGGAAATTCTCTTATTGCGTGTGCACACACACACACATTTCCATACTTTTTCACCACCCAAACAGAACTCAGTAACCATTGGGCAATAACTCAGTCATTCTTCCTCCCCACAACCCTGGTAACCTTTGAATTAACCTATTTTTTATATATCTTGAAAGTGGAATCATATAACGTTTGTCCTTTTATGTCTTATTATACTGAGCATATGTTTTCAAAGTTCTTTATGTATCTGGACTTTATTCATTTTTATTACAGAACAATAATGCATTGTATGTATATACAGCATTTTGTTTCTCCATTCAGCTGTTGGCGGACATTTGAGTTGTTTACGCTTTAGTTGTGCCGTACTGTTTCCTAGTTTTTGAAGTTTCTTAAGCTTTTTAAACAACCAAACTTTTCCACATCTGCTGCACCATTTTAAATTCCCACTATCAATGTACAAAAGGGCATATATGTTGGTAATTGTTATATCTTCTCAGGTCATCCTTTTGTCAGTATGTAAAGATCTTTCTTTGCCCTTGTCGTGGGTTTTGACTTAAAATTTATTTTGTTTAATATTAATCTAGCCATTCCAGCTCTTCATTGGTTACTATTTGCATAGAATATTTTTTCCATCCTTTCATTTTCAATCTCTTTGTGTCTTTCAGTGTAAGCTGAGTCTCATATAGACTACATGTAGTTAGTTGTATTTTGGTTTTTGTACCATTATGTGAATCTTTGTCTTTTGACTGGAGAGTTTAATTTGCATTCAAGGTAATGACAAATAGGGAAGGACTTATTTCTGCTATTTGACTATTTGTCTTTTGTATGTGCCTCATATGTACTTTTTTGTCCCTCATTTCCTTCATTACTGCCTTCTGTTGTGTTTAGTTGATTTTTTTTATTGAATCATTTTGTTATCCTTCTCATATTTTTTCCTGCATAATTTTTAGATATTTTCTTTGTGGTTATCATGGAAATTTATTTAACACCTTAAACTCATAACAGTCTGGTTCAAAATGATACCAACAACTTTAACAGCATACAAAATTCTGCCCCTATACAGCTCTGACCCCCCCACCCTGCACCTTTATGTTGTCATTGTCACAAATTACATCTCTACCTATTATGTGTACAAGAGTTTAGATATACAATTATTCATTTGTCTTTTAAATTTTGTAGGAAATAAAGTGGAGTTACAAACCAAAACTACAGTTAATACTGGATTACATTTATGCCCGTATATTTAGTAGAGATCTTTATTTCTTCAAATGGCTTTGAGTAACTATTTAGTGTTCTTTCATTCCAAATTTAAAGTCTATTTTTTTGAGAGAGAGAGAAAGAGGGGGAGAGAGAGAGAGAGCACACACACACGTGCACACGGTATGAACAGGGAAGTGGCAGAGAGAGAAAAAGACAGAGAGAATCCCAAGCATGTTCTGCTGTGGGCACAGAGTCTGACATGGGGCTCAATCTCAGGAACGTGAGATCATGACCTGAGCTGAGATCAGGAGTCAGATGCTTAACCTACTGAAGTACCCAGGTGCCCCTACTGTCCTTTCATTTCAGTCTGGAGAATTCCCTTTAGCATTTCTTGTAGGACAGTTTAGTGGTAACAAACTCCCTCATTTCTGTTTATCTGAGAATGTCCTAACTTGTCCCTCATTTTGATGGACAGTTTTGCCAGCTGCACAATTCTTTTGTTCACAGGACATTTAATATGCCATCCCACTGTCTTCTGGTCTCCGTGGTGTGATAAGAAACCCATTGTTAACTTTCTGAGGATCATTTGTATGATATACCAACACTATTTTTTTTAAAGATTCTTTATGTAAGATTGAACATTTAGTGGCAGAATTAAAAAGCTGAAAAAATTCTGGAGCTAGTAATTTTTTTTTTTACTTTGTTGCTTTTACTCTTGGAACATGTAAGTAACAGGGATGTTAAGTAAGGTCTCAAATGTTTTCAGTTTGGAAAGACTATACCTTCACAATCAGTCCACACCCCTGTGTTCTGGGAAAGACTGATAGCCCAGCTATATAAAAAGTTCTACCCAATGCTTTTTCAAAAAATACACTTTTGCCTTGATAAGTTTAATTATTTAAGTGGTAAGACCTTATTGCCAAGGTCTTCGTGTATTACTGAGGAAAATGCCAAAGAATTTTTTATTTAAGTTTTACAAATATTTGTACATGTTTGCCGCATATGTGGATGCTAAAACGTTGTTATTTCTAAGCAAAGTTTAATTTTGGCATTTGAAAAAATTAGAAACATTTATCAAAGATAGCCTTTATTATATAGAATATATAATAACTATATATATAATATATAGTTATATATAATAAATATATTCTATATATAACATATAGAATATATAACTATATAATCATATAGTTTTATCAAACATATCAAACATATATAGTTTTATCAAACATATCAAACATATATAATATATATGTATATTTAATATATATGTATATGAATATATAATAACTATATAATATATAGTTATATATAATAACTATATTCTATATAGATATATATAGAATATATAATAACTATATAATTATATAGTTTTATCAAACATATTATGATTATATAATCATAACATAGGTATAACAGTATAGCAATTATATTTATCATTTTATTATACATAAAGCAGAGAGTGTTACTCTATTGTCAGTTAATCTCCACTCAGTTGCATTAATATAGATCAAAGAAATTACATTATATGTTCCACATCTACTCACATTTTCAGATCATTTATTGAATCCACAAATATTCATTCAATGTCTGTGGGGCCAGTCCTGAGGCCTGTTTGCACTCACACCCATTCTTCCTTTGTTATGCATCCCAGATTGGCTGTGTTTACTTGAAAAGGCTCTGTGTTCCTGTGGGGGCTGACTCACTGGGGCAATGTTTCCCAGGTTCCTGGATAAGCTGTGTTCCATTTGGGTGGGTCAGTATGTGACGCTTACAGAATATGGGAAGGCGATGGAAAAGATGCTAAAGTATTCCTCCCTCAACTCTTTCTTTCCATTAGGATCTCTATGCCTCTTGCTCCTGCTGGACTGGACAGGCCATCAAGGGTTCAGCTTCTGTCAGGTCTTACTCCTAAACTCCAACACATAGATGGCATTGCTGAATTTGACAGTGGTATCTTTTGTTGAAGAGATGTAGGAGAAAGCCTGCTTGGGATCAATAATTGAGAGAATGAGATGAAAGGAACTGGAAACAAAGAGCATAGACAACTGTCAGGAGTAGTTTTGATGTAAATGGGGATACAGAAGTTGGGTGGTAGCTGATGAGGGAGCATAAGGCAAGTTGACAGTCAACACCCCACCCCTGCCCCAGGTGGGATGTGCGCGATATTCCTCAGGCACTCCTGGCTGCCCAAACACATTTGCCCCAAAACAAATGGTTAACTGATAGAGATCATAGTCCTGCAGGACCTAAGTCTCTATCACCCCTCCAGAGTGATGTGGGAGACAAAAGCAGTAGGAAATGGCAATAGAAGTAAATTTCCTTATAACCTACAGCCCACTGACAAATACTTGAGGCTGGCAGTGTAAAATGTTTCTCCAGGAACTCCTCACTGTCTTAAAGTTAATACTTTGCTAGAGGGAAAAAACAACCTTAGCTTGACAATAGCTAGGCCTCCACTAATGGGAGTCTTCTTTAGCATATGAAAATCTCACTGCAAACTTCCACTGGACTTTATGACCCCCAACCCCGTAGTATATAACCAGTCTCTCCCCATGGTCCCAGGACAGCTCTTCCTGCCCATGGGTCCTGTCCCCGTACTTTAATAAAATCACCTTTTTGCACCAAAGACATCTACAAGGATTTTTTTTATTGGCCATTGGCTCCAGACCCCACGAACCCCACTGTCAACCCCCCAAAAAACCTCATCAGTAGCTACCATGAGATAGATATAAGACCAAGAGAAAAATATAGGAGAAAAAAATAGATTTTATTTTGATAGGGATGATCTGATATAGAGAGAAAAATTAAAATTTCCTAAAAAGAAGGGAGAATTGATAGAAAAAAAGTCCTTGATTATGTGAGTTTTAGGAGGGTTCTGCTGTAAAAAAGGGGCATGGACAATTTATGTGGACACTGGAATAGCAGGTGGGAATACAGAGTGTGTGGGTACTCACATGGGCAAGGTAGTTGACAAAACAGCAATTTTTTTGGACTTTTTTCACCACTCAGTGAGAAGTAATAGTTAAATAAAAATATATAGAATAAATCTAGTATGCTACCATATTTTAAGATTAAAATGTTTTATGAAATCTGTAGATAGAGCTTGAAAGCAGCTATGCAAAATTTGCTTCAGATAATTAAACAGATAGATAAATAGAAAGATTTGTGTGTGTGTATATACATTTGAGATCTACATGTCACAAGTGACCTGATATATTTATATCATCTAATTTCACAATATATCAATCTAGTCAGAATGTACAATTAAAAAATCAGAAAATAAAAACAGAGAATAAACTTAAAAATTAAGAATTTTGAAGAGCAGTAATTATTTTTAAAATCTATATTTTCTTTTTTAAAACAAATTGAAGAACTTACATGTCTAATTAATAAAAAATTAATTTGCCACCTCATTTGTGTCTCATCAGAAAAAAATATTACTAGTTCTAATATTACCTTAAAAATGCCAGATGGGGACAGCTAATGTTAATTACCTTCATACATTTTTAAATAACTCACAATTTTAAATATTGAAAGATTATTTTAGGATTTTGAGCAACCGACTTTGTTTGCTTTTTTCACTATGTCATACTAAATGCATTTCTTAAATTGCCAATTGCTATATAATATATTTTTTTTCTAAGTTTCTTATTTTGAGAGAGATCGAGCAAGCACAAGTCGGGGAGGGCCAGGAAGGGAGGGAGAGAATCCCAACCATGCTCCATGCTGTCAGCGCAGAGCCCTGGGGGGGCATGAACTCACCAACTGTGAGATCATGACCTCAGCCGAATCAAGTCAGATGCTCAACTGACTGAGCCACCCAGGTGTCCCTTGTCCTCTATCATTATCTTATGATGTTACAGAACCTGGCCTGGATCACCTGGCAGAAGAACCAAGTGGCACTTGGAGATCTTGGAAGACAGGAGGTTTATTTCCAACCGGGGGCCTCAGAGGAGATCACTCTCCAGAGGTCTGAGCACCCAGCGCAAGCATGGGGGCCAATTTATAGTCTGTTACTTCTGCATTAGTAATTTGGCATGGGCTGCAAGCAAGTGGAGCAGGAAGAAGAACCTGGAAGGGGAGTTGTCGGGTGGGGACTGGAATTCCCCTATCAGTGCTGTCAGCCATCTTATAATGTAATTTTTCCCTATCAATGAAATAATCATTAGCTTCATGTAAGGATATCAATCTGGCCAATTTGGAAAATAGAATGATTTCACTTATTCTAAATTAAGTGATTTTTCAAGAAGAGTCTATGAAAGCTTCCAAAGAAGAAATGAGATATTATGACCATTAGCTATTGGACATTAAGACCAATGCTTAGCAGTAGTCCAAAGCAAAGCATACTCTAAGCTTTAACTGAGGTATTATCTGAAATATTGATAAGTGGTTTACATTAAATATCCTTCAATATGTCAAAATGTTTATATGTATTTTTATGTGAGCCTTTATTTATAAAACCTGTCACACAGTTACATGTGTATGTGCATGAGTACACATGTGCGTGCACACACACACACACACACACACACACACATACACACACATACACATACACATACTACAGAGCCCAGAGGTTTGAATGCTGCCCAGATGAGAACCCTGACTTGTATGATTGATTTGGAAAGTTTTTGCTTCATACATATTTGGAATTCTGGACAGAACAGTATAATTATTCCTGCTTGGAAATAATTCTCAGTATATTGAAAGAATGAATAAATAATTGAATTTAGAGCAAGATATAGTGACAATGTATGTAAAACTTTGGATGGGCATGTATCGATCAGAAGAAAACTTTGAGACTCTGGTAATAGTGGAAGTAAGTTTGAGGTTCATATATAGGGTCAATGTATTTTGACCAATAAGCATCCTGGGAACCTATCATAAGAATATATTGTAAGTTGATTTATTCTAAATCCTATAATTTAAAGAAAGTACCCACTTTAGAATGCACCAGGATATCAGAAAAGATAAACCCAAGACTGAGTCTTGATAATGGATTTCTTCCTGGATTCACTCCCTTTTCTCTCGAACTTTTTCCACCCTGGCTAATAACTAACAAAGACTGGAACAACTTTTCCCCCCTTTTATCTTAGGAAATAAGTGTTTATCAATATGCAGTGTCTTTTCATACAATGATGAATATATGCTAGCACAAAATTTAAAAAACAATGATGCAAGAAATTGTGTTTTAAGTTACTAAGCTTGTAATTGAATTTGAGGATCATCCTTTTGTGTCTATAGCATGATATTTGGACGTTATATGTTCTTGGTAATTACATAACAGGCTACGATGAGTAAAAGTAATGAATGACTTCTGAATTTTGTGTGAGCATTAAAACAGAGATAGTCTACTATGAGTAACTTAGTCATCTAAAAACTTTATGGTTTGACATAAAAACCTAATTTGTTGTATCTTATTTTATCAGGAAATCACAGTTGTTAGTATAATTCCATAATATATCCTGGAAATAGTTTCCTTGCTTATGATAATATATGAGCTTGACTGTCTACTTAATCAATTATAGTTATACTTTATTATACGTATATTTTTCTTTTCCCCAGGAGATTTCTCTTATCAAACCATGACAGATGTATGCTCCATGACTTACCAATTAAAACTTTATGTGAATATATTGTAAATATGATAGTTAATTTTTCCTCTTGTTTCATTGAGCTAGAAATAAGAATATTACCTAAATAGTGTACTTCTATGTTTTAACTTCTTAAACTAATTATCTACCAATTTGAAAGAAAATGTGTAGGGAGGAATAATACTGAGATTGTTCTTTTTTCATTTCACATTTATAATTATTCATGCATTTATGTGCATAATCTTTGGAATTCTGACAATTAACGTATTAGTTTTTAAAATAAAGGCATTGCATTAATGTTTTTTCCTTCCTTTTTTGAGTATTATAACAACGTCTAGCACCTATATTTTGTTAAGTGTTAGTCACTTATGCTAGCACTTTACCTACATTTACAGATTTAATCCTCATAACTCTTTGAGCTGCTCGGTGTAGGTTGTGAGCAGATCAGCAGCCTTTGTAGCAATTATATGAGGTCTACATGGCAAAGAAGTGAGGGGACTATCAGATAAGGACTGATGCCCTCGGTTCAACAAGCTCTGAGGAAATGAATCATGCCAATCATCTTATGAGTCAGCTTGAAATTGTCTTTTTCCAAGACGAAGCCTTTAAGTGAGATCGCAGCCCCGACCAACACTTATATTACAGATTTGTGACAGGTTCTGAAGCAAAGGGCCCACCTAAGCTGCGCCCAGATTCTTGACCTACAGAAACTTGAGGATAAAAATATTTCTTATTTTAGGCCACATAGTTTCGGGGTCACGTTTTATATAGTAATAAATAATATATAAATCAACCCTGATATTATGTGGGAGGTGATTACACATGGGTATGAATAATGGACATGGGAAACACTGGGGTCATCTTGATGGTTGGCTGCCATAGTCTACCCTCTGTTCCTTAATTATTAATAATCATTCCTATATGCAAAATAAACTCACTCTGTCCCAAGGTCTCCAAAAACCTCTAAGGCCTCCATTAGAGCAGCAGCTCAAAATCCAGAACCTTGCCACCTAAATGAAGAACAGGTACAAATGAGGCTCCTTACGTCCTATTCCTCAAGTTCAGCTCCTTGACTATTCTCTTTACTTAATAAACTATTGAGACAAATAATCTAACCCCTGCACATCCAACATGCAATGGAGAGACAGAAACAGGACAACTAATATAAAGATTTTTGTTTGTAAAAAGGGAAAATGAGGTATATGAAGGAATCACTGGTCCACCATAATTTTGAAATTCAGTGGAGTACAAGTTGGAATGTCCTTGATTAGATCTTAAGCCCTGTGAATAATTAATTCTCCATGATTTGAGATTCTGCTTTCTTTTTGAGCTCTTGGTTCCATTCTGATTCAACCTTCTTTTTTCATAATAGAGAGCATGCATATGCAGCGGAAGAATATTCTTAGCAACTTCCTGCCAAAAGAATATGGGGAATTCAAATCTGGTTTTTATTTTGTACTGTTTCTCTCCATTACAACATCTAAGATGATGATGTTTCCACAAATGTAAAAATATCTATATATCTATATCTATATATCAGTATGCTGGTCTTCTATGAATCTTGCTACAATTTATCCATTAGACAGGGATTTTCAACTTCAGTACTATTGGTATGTTCGTTTTGGTATTGATATTTGCTTGCTGTGTTTGTGGGGACAATATGTATATTACAAGGTGTTTGGGAGCATACTGGCCTCTCCCCACTAGGTACCAGTAAGGCTTCTCCAAGTTATGATAAACCAAACAGTTTCTTGACATTGTCAGAGATTATGGAGATGGAGGTGGGGGGTCTACGGCCATACCACCCTGAACGCGCCTGATCTCGTCTGATCTCGGAAGCTAAGCAGGGTCGGGCCTGGTTAGTACTTCGATGGAGATGGAGGTGGGGGCAGAATTTCTCCTCCTTGAGAGTCATTTGCACTAGACAAAAATTCTTTAAGTTAATTTCTTTTTACCTTGAGCTTCTTCTGAGATGCTTTAGGGACAATACCTTTATCCTACTAATGAACTTTATTGCTCTTACTTGGGATCTGTGAGATAGACCCTTAATCTCTTTAGGGGAACTTTTATCTGAATAGTACTTTAGACCATTCTGAGCTCTAACAGAACATTTTAGAGCCACACCTTGGCATCATCAATGAATCATATTTTCCTCACATTGCCCAGGATGTGATCTTTGCTTGGAAGCCATTTCTTAGCTATAGCATCATTCACTGCCTGGAGAAACTAAGACTTTTTAAAAAACTATCACATCATGGCTCTTTTTCCCTTATTAGCCATTCCTTTAGTTTATCTGTCTTCTCTCATTTTGCTGCAAACGGCAAAAAGAAACCAGGTGTTAAACACTTTGGTTGGGAGTCTTAGCAATTATACCATCCAGTTCATTCTGTTGCATAACAAAGCTCCTCTTTCTTCCACTTAACAATAATATTACCTCCCTTTACTTGGAACCCTCACCCACAGCCTATCAAAGACCAGGAGTGTTCAAGTAACAGCTTCTTCAAGGCACTTCCGTCTTTAACTAAACACTGTCTGCAAGGCCCTCTTCCCAGTCCACAGCACTACTATCATTTCGGTTTTTGTTACAACAGCATGCCATTTCCAGGTACCCACGTATTACTTATTTTTTGCTACATAAAAAATTATCCCAACTTAGCTGAGCGAAACAGCAAGAATTTATCATTTTAAACTTTCTGTGTGTCAAGTGTTCTGGCAACAGCTCTGCGGGTTGGTTCAGTCTCAGTCTAGCACGTGGCTGCAGTCAAGGCATCAGTTGTTGCTTCAGCCATCAGCTGAAGGCTTGGCTGAGTCTGGAGGGTCCGCTTCCGACCTTACTTCCATGGCTGTTGGCAAGAGGCCTCAGTTCCTTGCCGCATGGGCCTCTGCATATGACTGCTCACATTATGTCTTCCAAAAGAGCATTTGACCCAAGAGAGAGAATGGGTTCAAGACAGAAGCCACAGTGTTTTATAAGCTACTTATCTAAGTAGCATATCATCACTTCTGCGGTATCCTATTTGTCTTGCAGAGCAGCACTGGGACAGTGCTTTGGGGCATCACACAGAGAAATGAATTCCAGGAGGCTGGGAACCTTGAGGGCACGGTGGAGGTTGGCTATCCATTACTAGAGGGGAATCATAGGATGGAAAAATATTGAACTCTGAGAGCCCAGAATGTAGTAGGCAATAAAAAATATATTGAATGAATGAATCTTTAATGAAAAAAACAGCCATTGGGAATTTTGTTTTAATTTTTCTTAATACTTCTAGGTAAAGAGCCGTTAAATGATATATCCTAATATTTTCCTCTGAATGACTTATTTTACTCTTACTACATCCCAGGATAGTAATAATAATACATTTGTGAAGCATGATTTCTTTTGTAGAGAACCTGTTATTTATTTTACAAAATTAATTATTATGGATATCTTGGTCTTTTCCAAAATTCTTTCTGACATATATTGAAATAGAGTCCTAGATACTCAAACTCCTATTTCTTCTTTCTGTGAACTGAATTTGTTTTTTATGGTCTGGATATTAATCATAAATTACCTGATCCGTTTTCATTTGTATGTATTTTATCTCTTAAAATATATTAAATTTCTTAAAGACACGATGACTGTTATTCATCCATATATATCCAAAATAATTGAAATCAGGATCCAATCTGAGACATCTGTTTTTGCATGTCCGTTGCAGCATTATTTTAATAGCCAAGGTATGGAAGCAACCTACATTGATAGATGAATAAAGAAAATGTGGTGTATACATACAATGGAATATTATCCAGCCTTAAAAAAAGGAAATCCTTTCATACATGACAGCCTGGATGAACTTAGAGGACATTTTGCTAAGGGAAATAAGCCAATTCCTGAAGGACAAATTCTGCGTGGTTATATGAGGTATCTAAAATGATAAACTCAGACACTCAGAGTAGAATGGTGGTTACCAGAGCTTGGGGAAGCTTCTGTTCAATGGATATATAGTTTCAGTTATATAAAATCAATAAGTTCTAGAGATCTGTTGCACAACATTGTGCCTGTAGTTAACAATGCTATATTGTGCATTTAAAAATATGTCAAGAGGTTAGATGTCATGTTAAGTGTTCTTGTCACACACATACACACACAAACACACACAGTGTGTATGGACGTGAAATAAATAGGCAAGTTCTTGGTTCCTAGAATCTAGAAATTCAAAATGTGTTTTTTTTTCTTGCAGTATGAAAATATTTTGCCTGAATTATTATGAAGCCAGCTTCAGAAAGAGTTCACATAAAGTGAAGATATTAAATATAATTTCACAAAGAACTCTAGGATTCCTATTCAAATATACTGGTATAAAATCAAAGCAAATATAGCTAAATAAATAACTGGGAAAGACAGCATAAAAAACTCCTTAACATCCTCCAAGAAATTAATAGCACTTAAAAAAAGAGTTGCTCAACAAAAAATCAGGCCTCCAGTTCTGATGAAATGTCACAAAAAAAGAGTCCTTAAGAAAAATGTACTTTTATATAGCACAGTTAAGTGATTTTTTTGAATCAAATTTCCAGATTTCTACCAATTTACACATGTATATGCATTTGTAGTAAAATTGTGACTTAACACTTCTTGTCTTTTTATCAATTGCTGCGTTGATCATAAAGTGTTGCCCATTTTTATCCAGAGATAGCTATACTAAACCCTGAGTAGGATCAAATAAAAACCAGACAACCTTGAAGGTGGAGGGAACAGAATTCTCTGCAACACAGGACCATGAAAATTGGATTCGACCTAATGGACCAAGAAAACACTTACTAAAAGTAAAATGGTATTGAGATGCTGTCTCAAAGGGATTAGATTATTCAGAAGACCCATTGTTTTGGGCTAACAACTCTACATTTTACCAGCTTCCCCTTCCTTATTTCTTGAATAAAATCTAGTTTTCTTGTGACCAGTTATTATGTGTATAAAATTTGATAAAAATATTTCAAATTAAAATAGAGTAATATAAAGTATTGAACCTATATTTATTTGTACAATATAAAGAAAATACATATAACATCACATACGTTATATAATTATATATAAATATGTACCAATTATTATAGAAAAGAATCTCACTTTTTATTATTTACCAAGTGAGATGAAATCTACTTCCCCATATATCTCAAAGCAGAGCATATCGGTGTATTTTCCTATCAGTGCACTGAACCTTGAAGCCATAATTCAATAGAAAAGGGGATAAAAATCAATTGTGCAGGTATGTGCCAAGATAATATAACTACAGACAATGGAGAAATAAAGTGAATCTTTTCTATTATTTGTAAATAACTGTCAGTTTATTACACATTTAATCATTTTCCCCAATAAAATATTTTACAAAAAAAGTTTTACTGATAAAAGCTTTTTTTAAAGTATATTTTATATATTTTACACAATGGTTTCCCTATGGAGTATCGTTTAAACAATTCATAAGGTGTAAAAGAAATGGCTTATAGAAATGATGAAATGCATTTTTGTTCTGTAAGATCAAATCTGTTTGAATAGAATCATGTTAATTAATCCACTCTCTCTTCACATGGTAAACTCAAAACTGAAACTATTAAATCAGTCTACCACATAACTCATTGTACTATGTAAGATAATAATTAAATAATTGAAGGGCATTATTTGGTACCGATCACAGACAATTTACAGGGCAAAATACATATAACAATATTTTTACTTGTCCCTTAATAGCACTGTCAGTAACCCATAAATGGTGATTTAACAGCTTTGCAGAGGCTCATTCATGAAGAGCAGGAGTAATGTACTAATAAGAGCTTGCTCTTTTAAAAGAATGGATTAAATGGCAATGCCTGTGATTATATCATAATGATTAACTTAAGTGAATCTAATGAAGCATATAGTGAATTCTTAATATCCATTTCAGGAGGAAGTGGGTTACCCTAGTCTACTTTGATCTCACTATGTTCAAAGTTTATTCTGCTAAAAAAAATGTATGTGGTTTTAGAGATGAAAATAATCAGGCATCATGTGGAACAAAACTGAAAAGTGTAAAATAAATGTTTGCTGGCATATTTATTCAGGTTTCCCTGGCAGACGTTTTCTTATTCTCCAGCGGTTCTTTCCCACATTTTATCTTATTGAATCATCTTTCCTGTCCAAAGGCACATTTATATACATGAAGTGAACGGACATGGACTATCTTAGCTCTTCATCTCTGCTATTGAAATGACTAGCACCAATCACTGCATGACTAATTTGGTCTTGGTAGTTGGTAACCACTGTGAAGATTTTTTTTAATTAAATTTTTAATTTTAATTCCAGTATCGTTAACATACAGTGTTATATTAATTTCAGGTGTACAATATAGTGATTCAAAAATTCTATACATGTCCTCAGTGCTCATTATGATAAGTGTGCTCTTAATCCCCTTCACCTACTTCACCCATTCCCCCACTCACCTCCCCTCTGGTAACCATCAGTTTGTTCTCTACAGTTAAGAATCTGTTTCTTGTCATTTTTTCCTTTGCGTGTTTGTTTCCTAAATTGCACATGTGAATGAAATCATATGGTATTTGTCTTTCTTTGGCTGACTTGCTTTGCTTAGCCTCATTTCAAACAGTGACAGTATCGTAGTCATTAAATGTTCAATTCAGATTTTACTCTTAACTGACAAGGAATATGTGGGGGGGCAGTGGCTAATGTCTATAACCAAGTGATTTGCTACTTAAAATAAGCATAGGCTACAGATGGGAATAAAAGTAAGGTTTATTTTTTTTCCTATTTTGAGAAAACATTTTGTGATTGTACAATAGACCCATTTATAAGAAGCAGAAACAATTATAAAACAATGCATGTACATGGTAAGAATTTAAAATAATACAAAAAAAGAACAAAACTTGCCTTCATAACACACTAAAACCCTACCTTCTAGAGTTTACAGATACAATTCTTGTGTGTACTTACAGAAATACACACACACACATATGTGTGTGTGTGTGTGTATATATATATATGTATACATACACACACACACACACACACACACATATATATGTTGAAAACACACATATTATGCATACTTGTATGCATACTTTGTCTTACTTAACAGTGTTATGGAGATCATTCCTTAACAGTATGAATAGATCTAGCATGTTTCCATTATACTGTTTAAAACAGTCTATATTACATGGCTATACCTTGAAATAGATCTTTCTTGATTCCGTAGGATTCTGCTTACTCTCTGTTAACATCGGAATCCTCCTTGTCTTCCCTGTCCTCCCTATTCTCCTCATCCTCCCCCTGTTCCTGCCTATCCTCCATTAAGTCAGTTACAATCTCACAATTCCATTACCTCACGGTGACAATAAGTGAAAAGTAAGTTATTTGTATTTCTGTTTATTGTAAGGCTGATCAAAGCAAGTTATGTTGAAAGAAATTTATTCCACCCAAGGGAATGAAAATGATATTTTACTTACAATGTATTTTTGTGTATACATATGTGTACACACACACCAATAAAGGGAGAGAGATTGTAAGTACAACACAGTGGAGTGTTTTAACGATGTTTTCCAGAGCAAGGCAGTTTTGGTAATCCTAACTAAATGAAGGGAGGCAGGCAGCTATAACCCTCAAGGTTATAAGACAGTGCTCACAGTTTCCACAGAGGAGCATCCATGTGGTATATGGTGCCTGGACGACGTGGACAATGGAAGGAAAACACAGGATATTGACCGAGATGTTGGTAGCTGACAGAATCTGTAATAACCTTCAGTAGTCATCAGTGCCGGGAAGATGCCAGCTTTCCAGTGAAAGAAGTGTTGACCTGTGAAAGTGGTAATTTTAGGGACATTGAGTATCAAGTAAGGCAACGTTTTTAAAGCTACTACTCCAGGCACAAATTAAAAGTTGCATTAAGGCAGATTTTTGTCCTAAGAAAAATCACTTGAATGGATCATTGTTGTTGTTCAGACTGAAGAGTAAGAAAAATCACTGAAAGGAAAAGAGAAAGAATGTTTTGTGCCTTAGACTTATAGAATTTGGGATACAAAGTGAACCGCTTTGAAATCTTTGATTATTCCAGGGCCATGATGGTTTTGCATGCAGTCTTCTAGAACTTTTGTAGTTTAAGCTTTCAGTGTAGGTGATCATCCATTTTGAATGCACATATTTCTGCATAGTGTGTAATAATGATCAATGTAAGTCTTCTGCCTTGAAAGGTGAGTTATGACTTCCAGTGAAGGGAAAAGTATAACTGGCCCACAGGTAAGTAGGAGGAAACATGTGTTCTAATTTGCCTGGAACAGTCATGGCTTATGCCTGTAATTTGTACATATATGTCAACAATATCCACTTTTACTCTCTAATATAATGCCATTTGATATTAAGTGGTCACCACGACCCACAGACTACCTTTTGACAGAGAGACATAGAGCTGCTAAGTGACATTTAGATTAAATAGTAGGTTGGGTTTAACAAGTATCATCTGAAACACAAAGAAATTCCCTCCTTTTTTATTTTCTGTTCTGTATATCTACTCCTCACCACCACCTATCAATTCTCATTTTTAATGTGGTTAAATGGTAATGTTAGAAATAGGGTTGTCATACCACTATCAACGTCAAAAAATTAAAAGTTTTAAAAGAAACAAAAGTAGAATGGGAATCTATTATTGTTAGCATTTTCTGTTTATTTTTTGTTTGTTAACAAAAATAGACTTTGATTTGTTTCATCCCTGACTGTTCTCAGTTAAAAAGAAATAATAGTTTAAGCAAATAGACTTTGTACCTAATGAATCAAGTAATATTGTGAATTGCAATGTTTGGTCCATCATGGGTAGAAAGCTGGAATCAAAATCTTATTGTAGGTACACTCACTCCTTGGTTAAGAGTGGTCAAACTATAACCTATGTCTGTGTAACCTTGGACAAGATCCTGAATCAATTTAAATCTTTGTGCACTGGAGATATAAATAACCTATGGTTTATAAGTAGCTGTAATGATTGTTAGGAATATTAGTGAATGTAAAATATTTACCAGTATGTGATTTAACTGTTTATGTATGTTTGGTATAATTAATGATGGGATTTATTTCTGCCATTTTGATCTTTGTTTTGCATAATACATATGTCAATTTTTGGTTTCTCTATTCCCCCAAGTCTGCGTTCTTTTGGGTTAAATATTTTCTTATATGCTTCTCTTTCTGCTGCTTATTTAACTCTTTTGGAGTTATTGTCCTAGTGGTTGCCTGGGGTATTAAAATTAATATCTTAATTTAAAACCACCTAGTTTAGATAAATACCACTTAATTTCAATAGTGTACAAAAAATTTGCTCTAATATACCTCCATTCCCTCCCCCCTCCTTTGTGTAGTTGTCATACAAATTACATCTTTCTAGATTATAAGCCCATGAACGCTATTTTATAATTATTGCTTTATGCAGTTTTCTTTTAAAACAGACAAGACTTACAAGAATGCATTTATATTGTCTTTTATATTTACTTATGTAATTATTTTCATTGATGCTCTATATTTGTGTGGATTTGAATTACTATGTAATGTCCTTATAATTCAGCTTCAAGGACTCCTTTTGGTGTCTGTTGTAGGGAAAGCTTACAGACAATAAATTCCCTCAGTTTAGTTTATCTGCAAATATTTTTGCCTTTATTTTTGAAAGACAGTTTTGCTTTACATAAGACCATTGCCTGACTTTTTTTCCTCCAGTAATTTGAATATGCCATCTATGTTGATTAACATTATGTGTCAATTTGGAAGATGTTTGGATGAGAATAACCTTTACATCAGTGAACTTTGAGGAAAACAGATTGCCCTTCATAATGTGTATGGGTTTTATCTAATCAGTTCCAAGCTTGAATAGAAGAAAAAGACCAGTCTCCTCAAGCACAAGAAAAATTCTCCAGCAGACTGCCTTCAAACTTCATCTGTACCATCAGCTCTCCTGAGTCTTGAGACTTCCAGCCCATACCACAGATTTTAGACTTCCTAGCCTCCATAACCATGTGAGTCATTTCTTATAATAAATCTGTTCATATATGTATATGAGATACACACATACACACATTCTATTCTGTTTCTCTGAATAATCCTAACTAATACAGATTTTGGTACTAAGAGTAATACTAGAGAACAAAATCTTAACTAAGGATGAATTTTCTGAATTAGTTCTAGAGTTCCTGGAACTGGATGTCTAATCTGATTAAAGACACTGGTATCTCTGTTCCTAGTAGTAGAGTATATCCAGGGTGTGATAGGCAATAGCGATACATAAAATATCACCATTGAATACTCTTAATGAAACATTTGTAAGAAGCAAGGATATGAGTGACCATGTATATGATACTTTCAAACATTTGTGTCAAACTGCCATTTTAGTTGAATTGGGTAGATGGTACTGATATCACCAGACAAAATGGAGAAAGAAAAGGATGAGCCCAGGGATTAAAATTCCTCACTCAAGTGCTGTATAAATGACTTGAAAGCTTCTACATCTGTACCAAAAAATTCTCCTATAGCCACAGGGCTAAGATTGTTAAAACCAAGCCCCGAATCTTACCTTGTAAGTGGCCAATCTACAATGCGCATTGAATTCTCAGCCTGACAGCATGTCTAGCATTTAAGTGAGGGCATTCATTCAGGCAGGAATGTGATCCTATGTAGAATCAGCACATGTAGAAAGACCTTGAATGAAGCTGAGGGCATTAAGCCCCTGAATTCTGAGGAATCTTTGCCAATAGAAGCAGCCTTTTCATCCTTACATGAGGAGGCTAATCCTACCTTGCCTGAGGAATGGTTTGCTTGGCTTGTTAAACAAGGGCTGAAAGTTGGCCTAGACTGCATGAGCTAGAAATGCCAGATCTGCTGTGGTTCATGGTAGAAGTGATTCAAAGGCTTAAGGATATTAGAGTGTTAGAATGGATTTATCATTTAAGACCTACTCACCCAACTGACAGAGACAAGAAGATATACCTTTCACCATGAATGTAAAACAGTTTTGTAAGGGAAGCCCCAGATCCTTGAAGAGTCCTATGATTGCTTTTTTTTCTGAAGGATAAACCTTACAGTGAGAACTGTGGTCACTGATCTGGGAAACCTAAATGCAATGGGAGTAATTGGTTCCTGGGGTGACAGGGTCCAAGTGGTGGTATTCAATGCATGATTACAGTAATGGATGGCAGAGTCAAAGCAGCAATCAGTGTAGTCAGACCCATGCAGATCTAGGGGATCGGTTACTTGACCATGATGTTGCTAGAAATGAAATAGATATAAAGCCTACTAAACTCTTACCTGATTTATATAAGCAGACAAGTTCTAGATTGAATGAATAAAACTCTAGTTTTTATTGTAAAAACAGCAGTGATGGAACCATCAATCAATTCCTAGACTTGAACTAGTTTACAGATCCAGAGTCCCTTAAATGAAGGGGATCCTGGGTTCCCTTGAGAAAGGGCCTTGGGTGCACTGCCTAAAGTTTTCTGTTAATCCTTGTCCCAGCCTTTCCAAAAGGAATTTAAGACCAGGTTAACTGTGTACTGGGGGGAAAGGCAATAATCAAACCTTTTGAGGACTACTGGATACTGGCTCTGAACTGACACTAATTCCAGGAGACACAAACATCACTATTGTTCACTCAGAAGAGGGGCTTATAGAAGTTAGGTGATCAATGGAATGTTAGTTTAGATCCATCTCACAGTGGGCTCATGGGTCCCTAATATCCCTGGTTCTGAAATGCATAATTAGAGTGGAGATATATCAGCATCTGGTATAATCCACAAATTGGCTGACTAACCTGTGGAATAAGAGTAATATGGCAGGAAAGGCCAAGTGGAATCAACTAAAACTGCCTCTGTCTAGAAAAACAATGAACCAAAAGCAATGCTGTCTTCATGGAGGGATTGCAAAGATCAGTGCCACCATTTGAAGGACATAAAGATGGTGATTCTCACCACATCTCTGTTCCACCTGCCTATTTTTTCCTGTGCAGAAAACAGATGGATCTTGGAGAATAACATTGGATTATTGTGAGATTAATCATGCAGTAACTTCAACTGCAGCTGCTGAACCAGATGTGGTTTCATAGCTTTAACACATTAATACTTCCCCTGATACCTGGTATGCAACTATTGATTTGGCAAGTGCTTTTTTTTTTTTTTTCACCAGAAGCTTTTTTTTTTTTTTTTTTTTTTTACTGGAACCATTTAGGTTTCAGCTTACAAGTCCAGTAATATACCTTCACTGTCCTACCTCAGGAGTATATCAACTCTCCAGACTATGTTACAGCTTAGTTTGCAGAGATTTTGATTTTCTTTCTATTCCACAAGGTATCACACTGGTCTATTACACTGATGACATTATGCTGATTGAACCTAATGAAAAAGTAGTAGCAATTACTCTAGACTTACTGATAAGACATTTATGTGCCAGGAGGTTAGGAAATAAATCTGGCAAAAATTCAGGAGCCTTCTACCATAGTGAAATTTCTAGGGGTCCAGTGATACATACCATATTGGCATACTCTTTTAAGGTAGAAGATAAGATGTTGAAACTGGACCCTGCTACAATCAAAAAACAAACACAATACCTAGTGGGTCCCTTTGGAGGTTAGAAGCAACATATTTCTCATCTGAATGTGTTATGCTGACCATTTACCAAGTTTCTGAAATTGAGGCCCAGAAAAAGAAGAAGGGTCTGCAATAGATCCAGGCTGCCATGCTCTTCCCCTTGGGACATATGACTCATCAGATTCAGTGGTGCTTGAAGTATCAGTGGCAGGTAGGGATGCTCTTTGGAGTTTTTGGCAGTCCCCTATAGGTGAATCACAGTAGGCCTTTAGAATGTTGGAGAAAGGCCCTCCTCCATAGGTAACTACTCACTTGATGGGAGTAATATAAAGTTGGGTTTGCACAGCAGAAATCCATCATCAAATGGAAGTGGTATTTATGAGATGGGTCCTGAGCAGGCCTTGAAGGCATAAGTAAGGTATAAGAAGAAGTGGCCTAAATGTACAAGTTCTCACATCTGCCATGCTACCTTCTCTCTCTAAGCCTGCACTTATGGCCTCATAGGAAGTATATATGAGGCCAAAAGAGGAAAGAAACACTTAGGCCTGGTTTACAAATGATTCTTAATAATATGCAGGCACCATTAGAAAGTGGACAGCTGTAACTCTATAACCCTTTTCTGGAATATCCCTGAAGGACGATGGGAATAAACCATCTTAGTGGACAGAAATTTGAGCAGTGCACTTGGTTGTTTAGTTTGCTTTGAAGAAAAAATGGCCAGATGTGCAATTATATACTCATGCATGGACTGTAGCCAATGGTTTGGCTGAACTGTTAGGGACCTAGAAGAAATAAACTGAGAACAATTGTGACAAAGAAGTCTGGGGAAGAGGAATGTGGATAGGCCTCTCTGAACAGGCAAAATCATGAAGCTATTTATATCCCCTGTCAATGCCTACAAAAGGGTGACTGACCTCAGTAGAGGAAGGTTTTAATAATCAAGTGCATAGGTTGACTTCTATGAAGACAGCTCAGCTTCTTTCTGTAGGTACTCCTGTCTTACTCAGTGGGCTCATGAACAAAGTGGCTGTGGTGACAGGGATATAAGTTATGCATGGGTTTATACTCACCAAGGTTGACCTAGCTATGGCCAGTGCTGAGTGCTCTGTCTGCCAGAGGTAAAGACCAACACCAAGTCCCCAGTATGTTACCATTTCCCAGGGTAGTCATCCAGCTATCTGGTAGCAGGTTAGTTACACTGAACCACTTCTATCAGTGAAGTGGTAATGTTTTATTCTTACTGGAATAAACACTAACTCTAGGTTCAGAGTTTCCTTTTCTGCATGCAGTGTTTCTGCCCAAACTGCCATTCATGGGCTTATAGAATGTCTTACCACTGTCATGGCATTTTACTCCATTGCTTCTGATCAAACGACCAACTTTACAGAAAATGAAGTGTAGTAATGCGCTCATGCTCATAACATTCACTGTTCTTACCATGTTACCCACTATCCTGAAGCAGCTAGCATGTTAGAATAGTGAAATTGCCTAGGACACTGAGGTGACTCAGTTGGCTAAGCATCAGACTCTTGGTTTTAGCTCAGGTCATGATCTCGCTGCTCATGGTATTAAGCCCCATGTCAGCCTCACTGACGGCATGGATCATGCTTGGGATTCTCTCTCCCTCTCTCTTTGCCCCATCCATCCTCAAAAGAAATGAACAAACATTTGAAAAACAGAACTGTAGAATTGCCTTTGAAGCCTCAGTTATAGCATTAGCTAGGTGGCAATACTTGGTAGACTGAGTCAAGGTTCTAGGAAGCACTGTATATAAAATAGCACTGTATGTTTCAGTTTTTAATATACAGTGCTACTTTCCAGTAACCAGGGTGCATGGGTCCAGGAATCAAGAGGTGGAAATAGTAGTACCACTCACTATTATCCCTCGTGTTTAGTGAAACTGTTACCTCCTTTTCCCACAATTCTATGCTTTGTGGGCCTAGAGGTCTTGGATCCAAAGGGCAGAATTGAACTGGACATTCAAATGGCCACTCAGCTCTTTTGGATTCCTCATGTCTTTGAATGAACAGGCAAAGAGGGAGTTACTCTGTTGGCTAGGATAATTTATCCTGATTACGAAGGAGAAATTGGACTGTTTTTCTACAGTGGAGGAAAAGTAAAGTATATGTGGAACATAGACATATTAGGGTATCTTAGTATTACCATGCTCTGTGATTAAGGTCATTTCAGGTAGGACCATTAGTGGCCCAGACCCTTCAGGATTGAATATTTGGGTTACACTACCAGGTAAAGAACCATGACCAGCAAAGGTGCTTGATGAAGTCAAGGAGAATGCAGAATGGTTAGTTGGAATTGGTAGTTAGGAATACCAGCTGTGACTATGTGACCAATGACAGAATCAAGTTCTGTAATTGTCATGAATATTACTTTTTATTTTATTATTAATATGTTAAAGTATATATCTTTGTTTTCTTCCCTCTCTTATTCCCTTATCGTATAACAAAGATGTATGCACTTTATATTGTAGTATTTAAGTACTGTTAATTTTATATCATAGTATTTCAGTTATGGATGGAAAGGATAAGAGTGAACATCATTCAGGTATTTTGCATTCTCCTGAAGAGAGGGATGGTGCATTTTTTGTCCTATTCAGGATACTTGTACCATGTAAAATAGAAGTACAACCTTGTTATTGTCTTTATTTGGAAATAAGTATGGTTTAAAGATAAGCCAATTGACAAGGTTAACCATTGCAATGGTTAATTTTATGCATAAATTTGGAGGGTGTTTTTGTATAAGATTAACATTTAAGTCAGTGGACTTTGGATAAAGAAGATTGCCCTCCATGATGTGGGTAAGCCTCTTCAAATCAACTGAAGGTATTAATAGGACAAAAAGAGTGGCCTTCTGCAGGACAAGAAAAATTCTCCAGCAGACTGCCTTCAGACTTAGTCCACATCATCATCTCTCCTAGGTGTCTGCCTGTTAGCCTTCAGTCTGGCATTGCACCATCAGCTCTCCTGGTCTCAAGTTTGTTGGCCCACACTGCAGATTTTAAATTTCTCAGCATCCATTGTCACGTGAGTCAATTCTTTATAATAAATAAATAAATACACACATTTTGTTGATTCTATCTCTCTGGAGAACCATGACTAATGTACCAACTCATTTCCTTTATTGTTTCTGATGAGATGTTAGCTGTAAATCTTATTGGGGTTCATTTGTATGTGATAAGACCTTGTTCTTTTGCTGCTTTCAAGATTGTCTTTGATATTTTTCCCAATGTTCTTACCATGTGTCTCTTTTTGGATCTCTCTGAGTTTATCCTACTTTTTGGATGTTTAGATTAATATTTTCTAATCAGTTTAGGAAGTGTTTGACCATTGTATCTTCAAATAGTCTTTCTGAGACTTGCTTTTCTCTCAGGATGAGCCTTGTAAAATGCTTATGTTGCTATGCTTAATGATGTCTCAAAGATCCCTTAGGCTCTGTTCATTTTTTTTTCCATTGTGTCTCTTTCTGTTTCTGGAACTAGATCATTTTCACTGGCTTGTCTTCATTTTCACTGATTCTTTCTTCTATCTGTTCAAATCTGTCATTGTGCTACTGTGGTGAATTAATTCATTTATTATGCTTTTTACCTCTGGAATGTCTGTTTAATTATATTTATGATTTCTTTCTTTTTATTGATATTCTCTAGTTTAATGCACCATCATTCTCATATGTTCCTTTAATTTTTTATACATGGTTTAAAAAATTTTAAATGTATTTGTAAGAGTTGATTTAAGCTACCTATTAAGTCTAATATCTGCTCTTTTGAACAGTCTTTTCATTACATCTTTTTGAAAAAGCTGAAATTATGTGGTTCTAAATATGTGTATATATTTATATGATTTGTATATATAGTAATATAATTACATTGAGATATATCTGGTAAATATAGTAGGCATTAATATATAATATACACAAAAGATACATATAAGATTTACTGTTTATTCAATTGGAAAGTTTCCTTTTAAAAGTTTAGAATATTCTTCCTGTATCTTTAAACTGATATTTGAAATTTGTAGCCTGAAGTCTGCTGTCGCCAGAGAACTATTTATTTGTTCAGAGTTTCTCTAGGTAACATTTCACTGCTTTATTTTACAAATTTAGAGGTCAATTTGGTGTATTTTTAAAATCTCATGGATTTTGAGTGTATCATAACCTGCATAACACGTTTCATTCTGACAACCTACTGATGCTTGTGCTAAAGTCTCAGTAAGCATATTTTTCCAAGAAATTTTATTATTTCCAAGTGTCAGAACCCCAATTAAAACTAGCCTAAGGGGAGGAAGAAAGCTCATGTAACTGAAAAAGACAGAAGCATCAACTTCAGGCCTAGCTGTATCCAGGTGTCCAAACAACAGCCAAGGATCTGTTGTTTTTTCATCTCCATTAGCTTCACAATCTCAGACAATCCCTTGTCTCACCTTTAGTAGCCCCAGAATCCTCTAAACTTAGCTGCTCCAAGAAAATAAACTTCTTAATTGGCTTGACTTGGATCATGTGCCTATCCCTGAACAAATCACTAAGGCCAAGGACATGAAATGCTCTGATTGGCAGGCCTGGGTCATGGTCTTCCCCCTGGAGCAGAAGGGATCAGGCCCGCTAGAATTAAATGGACTCAGAATTGTGGTGGGAAGAAGAGTCTCTCCCACAAAAATTAAGGTGCCCTCAGGGACAGTTTTTAATGACAACTTTTATTACTGTCATTATGGACCATAATTTTATGTTTGTCTGCATGTCTCATAATTTTGATGTAAAATCAACATTTAAAAATAATATAATGTGACAATTCTGGAAAACAGAGTCCCCTGTCAGCCTCCTTAAGGTCTGTTGTTGTTACTGTTTTTTTGTATTGTTTTGTCCTATTTTCTAGTGACCTTCCTGATCTAATCTAATAGTGCTCTTTCTTGTATGTAGCCACTGAAGTATATGTTTGATTAGCTTAGTTACTGGCTAAAAATTAGATTTAAAAAAAATGCCTTGAACCTATATATCTCCTGGTCTTTGTTGAGGGGCTCTGTGTGTTTAGCCATGTACTTTCCTCATTCCAGAAGACAGTTTATAGCTTCACCTCAGCTTTCATTTGCTTCTTGCACAGAGCCTCAATGTCAGCCAGAAAGAGAGATTAAGATTTTCTTGGTTCATTCCTGAGAATACACACGGTTCTGGACATGCTTTTGGAATTACAGATTCCTAGGAACAGGTTGGAGCCTTAAAAAGCTCCTCATGGACATCTCATTTCCCAACTTTTCTTTTCAGTTTTTGGTCATTTGGGAAACTGGTAGTGCAGTATTAAACCATTTCTCCTGACTGTATTCATCAAGCAATCTGGTGATAAGGCTGTTCAAATAGAGGCAAGCTCTGAGTCAGGTAAAACAAGCCCTGAGAAACAAGCTTTATGGCAGGCAACCAGGGAACTTTAATAGGGATAATTCTCTGGGAACTTAGATTTAGTGAGAACTCCAGACCCTTTTGCCTCTTTCAGTGGCTTCCTGGCTTCAGGTTTTCACAGCTACTTCATTTACTGGGCTATAAGTATTCAAGTCTTCAATGGAGCTGGGAAGAATGGATGAAATTAAGTCAAATTAAATGCTATGAATCTGTTACCTAGACAGCTATTTTTCTTGAATAAGTATTCTCAAAACTTTGGGGATCCTTTAATTCAAGAATTCTGAAATTTTTGATTTTGATAAATTTTGTCGGTGTTGCTTTTATTGAGATGTGGATTTTCAGAAGTTTTTCCTCCCATTCTGGAAGTCTTTCCCTTCCCCTATCAATCTTCCTTTCCTTCCAATTTACTCCAGAAATGCAATCATTCATAAAGTCCTTCATTTCCTTTTATAAGTTCTAACTATTGACTTTCTTTTTATTCACATTACCACTGTTAGAAAGCCAATTGTCATGCACACTATAAATTATCTACACATTGTATGCAGCCTTGTTTCCTAAAATACTAAGTATTTCTTCACTATAAGCAACAATTATTTCCCCTTATTTAATGATAAAACATAAAAAAATTTATCCTGGAATTGAAGACTAAAATTTTCTGACCCTACTTATCTCTCAGTGCATGTACTACTGATTATCTCAAGACTGTGGAAATAAATTAGAATATGAATTTGACTTCTGATTTTAATTTTTGTAAAATAACACAGTTAGTTTGGATTAGTAATGTTCTGTCAGTTGCAATATAATAAAGAATACATAGACTGAATTCACCAAATGGGTGAATATTTAAACATTGGGCAGACATTTTGGGTTCTCTGGTCCTGTTATTAGAGTGTCAGTGTGTGTAGTAATACTGTTGTAAAGACCAATGATCAAACAAGATTAGATATGAAACACAACTCAAATGTCAGTTGATGCTATTTGCTACATGTTACATATTCTAAAAAAAGATTTATAAGCATATTTTTCTTGGAAACTCATTATCTTCCAAGTCAAATAAGACAGCCAAGGGCATTATAACAGTTTAATGGGAGAATCTCATACTGTGCCCTTAGGAAAGGGTAACTGGGATATAAGTGATGTAAAATCGCTTGTAACATACATGGTTTTTTTTCTGTGTTCTCATATAGCAAAGTGGTAAGCTGCATTCACCCCTGAAAATGAAGAGTGAATGGGCAAACATTTATCAACGTTTATATAGCCATTTTCCAAGCAAGAATGATTATGTTTCTGTCTGCCAAATCTGAATATTTCAAGACTAATTTTACTTTAAAGCAGTTTATCAGGATTCTTCATGGTGTAAATGAAATATACCTTCAAAAATCTGATAGCTTTCACCCAATATCCAGTCTGGACTTTTCTCTCACAGTAATTGAATGCCTGCTATTTAGATGAGCATATGGCAATGTAGAATAAAGTCTAATTTACCTTTATTAATAATCTCTTCCTCTGAATGTAGGTTTATGACATGATATTTTGGTTATTATTTTATTTCTAAAGCATCCAAATGCTTGGGAAGAATTATGTGGTTTCTAAGAAATAGAGGATTTCCAGGAAATAGACAACATTTATATTACTAGAATTTCTATGGTAATTGTGTCTTCCTTAAGATCACCAGAGAAAGGAAATTAAAGTAACAACCTACGCAGCAACACTTGAGTAGTTTGAAAAAACCTTAGATGTAGTGTGTCAAACAAATTAAAGACCTTTACAGTCCCTTTTCTCAAGCTGGCTATCTTTCCACATTTTTTTATTATCATTGTGTAACACTACCATCTGTCAAATTGTCAGTTATCCAATGTGTCACACTCCCTTTCAGCCCCTTATCCAATCCATTATGATTTCAATCTATGCTACCTCCTAAATAGCTATTATACTGATTCACTTTATTGTATCTTCACAGTAAGTCTAGTCTAAATTAATATTCTTAATTTCATGGACTACTCTAGGCCCCTGAATTGATGTCTCTGCAGGTACTAGCTTTACAATCCAATTGATTATCCTTAATGCAGCTAGTGTGGTATTTTCAGATTACACACTGATAATGTCATATCCAATTGAATTCCAGAGCCTTTTCATTCTTTTTAAGGTAAAACCTAACACTTCTAAGATAAGGGCTAATTGTTCTGAGTTCTTGCCTTCAAGTTTTATTTCATACTGTTATCTTTTTTATTTCATGTATTCAAACTAGTGGCATGTTGGAAATGGTTAACAGAAGCTTTCTGGGAGAAATGATACAATGTTTTATAATATTTAATGATTTCTGTGATGTGAATTCTCCCACTTTGGCTGGTATTCAGCTAATGTGACATCAATAAATTAAACATTGCAGTAGAGAGCTTCAACAACACACTCAATGAAGCAAAATAAAGGATCAGTGAACTAGAAGAAAGGACATTTGAAATTATCCAATTTGAGGGTAAAAGAAAAAGAATGAACACAAATGAAGAAAGTCTACAGAACTTGTACTATATAACTATATAATACTACATAACTACATAATGCATAGTACTAGAAGACCTAACCAGAGCAAACAATTAACAAAGATAAACAAAAGGCATGCATTTTTGAAGGGGAGAAGTAAAATTGTTTGTGTGCATATGACATGATATTATATAGAGAGAAGCCCAATGACTCCACCGAAAGGTGTTAGAGCAAATAAATGAATTAATTAAAGTTGCAGGATACAAAATCAACATACAAAAGTAAATTACAATTCTATACACGAACAACAAATTATTGAAAAAAGAAATGAAGAAAACAACCCTGTTTAGTAGCATCAAAAACAGTAAAATACTTAGGAATAAATTTAACTCAGGAGGTAAAAGATCTATACGTGGAAAACTATAAGACATTGATGAGAGGAATTGAAGAAAACATGGATAAATGGAAAAATACCCCATGTTCATGGAGAAGAATTAATATTGCTAAAATGTCCAAGATATCCAAAGTCATCTATAGATTCAATGCAATCTTTATCGAGTTTCCAGTGGTACTTGCAACATACACAAAACAGTCCTCAAATTTGTATTGAACCACACAAGATCTCTATTGCTGAAGCAATCCTGAGAAAGAACAAAGTTGGAGGCATCATGCATCCTGATTTCAAAGTATAGTACAAAGGTATAGCAATCAAAACAGTATGTTACTGGCATAAAAGTGACACATAGACCAAAGGGACAGAATCAAAAGGCCCAAAGTAAATCCATTCATGTACAGTCGACTAGCATTTGACAAGGGAGCCAAGGGTATTCACTGGCAAAAAGACAGTTTCTTTAATAAATGATGCTGGGGAAACTAGGAATTTACATGCACAATATTGAAACTGTACCCCTATCTTACACTGTTCACAAAAATGTACTCAAAATGAATTAAAGACTTAAATTTAAGACTTGAAACCATAAAACTGCTAGAAGAAAACATAGGGGAAAAGGTCATTCACATTGATGTTAGCAATGATTATATGCACAGGATACCAAAAGTATAAGAAACAAAAGCAAACTTAAACAAGTGGGGCTGCACAAACTGAAAAGCTTTTGCATAGCAAAGGAAATCATCAACAAAATGAAAAGGCAACGTACAGGATGGGAAAAATATTTTGAAACATATCTGGTAGGGAGTTAAAATCCAAAATATATAAGGAACTCATAGAACTCAAGAGGAAAATACAAAGAATCCAAATTTAAAAACTGGACAAAGGACCTGAATAGACATTTTTCAAGGCAGACATCCAAATGATCAAGACGTACAAAGATATGGTCAACGTCACTATTCATTAGGGAAATGAAAATAAAATCCACAATGAATTATTACTTCAATTCTGTAAGAATGCCATCATCAAAAAGACAAAAAATAATAAGCACTGGTGAGGATGTGGAGAAAAGGATATGGATGTGCCCTGTTTGTGGGATTGTAAATTGGTACAGCCACTGTGGAAAACAGTATGGAGCTTCCTCAGAGAATTAAAAATGGAAGTACTACGGGCGCGCCTGGGTGGCTCCGTCGGTTAAGGGTCCAACGTCGGCTCAAGTCCTGAATTCATGATTCATGACTTTGAGCCGTGTGTTGGGCTCTGGGCTGACAGCTTGGAGTCTGGAGCCTGCCTCAGATTCTGTGTCTCCCCCTCTCTCTGCCCTTTCCCCACTCATACTCTCTCTCTCTCTCTCTCTCTGAAAAATAAATAAACATAAAAAAATTTAGAAGTACTATGTCATCCAGCGATTCCAGTTCTGAGTATTTATCCAAAGGGAGTGAAATCATTATCTCAAAGAAATATATGCACACCCATGTTCACTGGAGCATTACTTATAATAACTAAAACATGGAAACAACACACGTGTCTATCAAAGAATAAATAAAGAAAATGTGGTATGTGCACACACACACACACACACACACAATGGTATTTTATCCAGCCATGAAAATAAAAGGAAATCCTGCCATTTGAATAACATGGATGAATCTTGTGGGCATTATACTAAGTGTACGAAGTTACACAGAGAAAGGCGTACAGTGTATGATCTCACTTAAATGCAAGATTAAAAAACAAAACAGAAACACCTAAGAGAAACAGAGAGAAAATTGATGGTTACCAGGCGTGGGGAGCTTGTGGGGGAAATGAGTGGAAGTGGTCAAAGAGTATAAACTTCCATTTATAAGATGAGTAATTTCTGGAATGTTGTATACAGTATAATGATGATAGTTAGCAATACTGTATTATATATTTGAAAGTTACTAAGAGATTGGATCTTAAGAGTTCTCATCACACACACCCACATACACACACAAATTGTAACTGTGTGAAGTAATGGATGTGTTAATTAATTTTACTGTGGTAGTCATTTTGCAACATACGGTTGGCCCCCACTTTACAGTGGTTCGACTTATGATTTTTTTTGAATTTGTGATAGTGTGAAAGCTATGTACATTCAGTAGAAACCACACTTTGAATTTTGAATTTTGATCTTTTTCTGGTCTATGTAGTAGGATTCTCTCTCATGATGCTGGGCATGGCAGTGAGCTGCAAGTTCCAGTTAGCCACGTGATCATGTGGGTAAACCACTGAAACACTTACAACCATTCTGTGTCTGTACAACCGTTCTCTGCTTCACTTTCAGTACAGTATTCATAAATTACACAAGGTGTTCAAAACCTTACTGTTAAATAGGATTTGTGTTAGGCGATTTTGCCCAGCAGTAGGCTAATATAAGTGTTCTGGGCATGTTCGGGTAGGCGAGGCTAAGCTGTGGTGTTTGATGGGTTAGGTGTATTAGATGCATTTTAGAGTTATGATATTTTCAGTTTACAACAGGTTTACTGGGATATAATCCCATTTTAAGTTGGAGAAGTTCTGTATACGTATTTCACATCATTTCTTTGCATACTTTAAACTTACATGACATTATATGTCCATTATATTTCAGTAAAGCTGGCAACAAATTATGAAAGATGTAGAGTTAGGAAGAGATTCTCACTATTTCCGCTCCTTTACACGGTTGGTGTCGAAAACTCAGGGTCTTTGTGCATGCTGTTTCCTAGGCTCAGACCTCTATTCATTCATCATCTTTTTAAAACAAGTTTATTTATTTATTTATTCTCAGGGAGAAAGAGAGAATGCAAGCAGGGGAAGGACAGAGAGGGAGAAAGAATTCTAAGCAGGCTCTGCACTGTTGGCATGTATCGTGCTCACGACCCATGAGATCATGACCTGAGCTGAAATAAAGAGTCAGACGCTTAACCAACTGAGCCACCCCGGCTCCCTCCCTGGGAGGGAGCATCCAATGTGCAAAAAATTACCTTTCTTTGACACTTTGCCTAGCGTGGAAAAAAACAATTCAAATTGCAATTATCATTAGTGACTGTCCAAATTCTCCTAAGCCAGACAGGAATTTTAGAGTAAATAAGATTCTCCTCAATCACATATGTGATAAATGCTATGAATTGGCATTAATATCCATTCAATCCTTCTTTTAGTTACTGTGTTTAGATATCTAAAATTACATGTTTTAATCTCTACACTAGAGTTCTGTGTATAAATTTCTCTCCTCTCACAAAATACACGCTGTGAGTTTGGGAATGCAAAGTTGAGTTTGAGGCCATCTGTGTTGATGTTATCGAGCAAAGGTATGAATATATGGGTGCTGAGAGGCGGTTTTACTGGCCAGAGCCCACATTTTTCGATCTACTTATCAGCTCATGGTTATGTAATATAGTCATAGCTGCACAAGTAGCTAGAGATTCCTGACCTTCAGATTACAGCTCGTGTGATGTCTCCCTGGACAGTAGAGTCCTTCAGTGACCACAGACTTTAGCTCTGCAAGTGTTTAAATCTTCATCGTTAACTCTCTGATTTCCACATATAGAGGAACCTCTCTTCCCTTCCATGAACATTAAGTGACTCATACTCAGAGGTCCCCATTTCTGCTCCTGTACGTTTATTAATAATCTCTTGTTTACAGACAATAGTAGTCAGCTGGGTTCTGAATTGACTAAAAGTGGAACTGTAATGGTTTCAATATGAGCACCACCTCATTACACCTCATGTTTATGCATGTTTTTCATTGTTGTGTGCTTTTTCCTTCTTGGTTTTTGTTTTCTCCCTCATCGCAGAACTTCATTTTCTGCTTCCTACTCTGCATGTCTTAAAAAGAAGTGATGTGTCCTAAAGTGGCACATCTTGTGTTTGAATATTAATCAGACTGAGACTGGAGTTTTTAGTTCCCATTCCAAAGTCATAGTTAAGAAATTGCTTGGTTCCTAGTAGAGTCCAGTCAAAAGTGGCCAGTGGGACAAGGTATATGGGAGAAAATAATTGCTAAACGTCCAACATAACCATGTATATCTAGGTAAAGACTTGTTTCTAGAAAACAAAAGTATTATAAGCTTGGTAGCTTCTCCAGATATGGCGCGCTCACCATAACTGCCACAGAATAACTATAATTTACTTTAACATATTTTCTCAATTCTAAATTGCATGTTTAACAATAGCGTTACTTTTCAAATTTTATGACATTGGGATGTCTTAAAATAATGCCAAAAAACAGCTGACACAGTTTTCCAATGTGGCGGTAACATTTTATGTTCCCACCTGCAGTGTTTTTGAGTTTCAATTGATCCATATGCTCAGTAAGATAATAGCCTTTTTTTGTCTTTTTCTTTTTAGCTATTTGGTGGGTGTGTTGCCTTGTGTTATTAACTTGTAGTTTTCTGATAATGGTTAATGTGGAGCATTTTTGCATACACTTTTTGACCATTTGATTAACTTGAATTTAAATCTATATCCAATTATTGCTTAAAATGTCTTCATAATATTAAACTGATACAGCATTTGAAAGTAAAGTTATTGTTCTTCCATTTGCTTGTCTACAAATACCCGGTGAAGTAATTAAAGGCTATAGAAATCACCAGTTTTTCATAACTATAGAACATAGCATTTAAAGCTACGAGTGGTAGATCTCACTGATTGTGTGTTGTGGAGAACTATCACACTTCTGATTTTTTAAAAAAAATATTTTTTAACATTTATTCATTTTTGAGAGTGAGGGAGACAGAGCATGAGTGGGGAAGGGGCAGAGAGAGAGGGAGACACTGAATCCAAAGCAGGCTTCAGGCTCCAGCTGTCAGCACAGAGTCCGATGCGGGGATTGAACTCACGAACTGTGAGATCATGACTTGAGCCAAAGTTGGATGCTTAACCGACTGAGCCACCCAGGCGTCCCTATCACACTTCTGAAATTTGTCTTTCAGAAAATTTCCCCTATGAGTTTTATGTATTTACTTAAACTTATGATCACAAGACTTAAATTGTCAAATTATACTACCCGTCAGTCACACATGTTTTCCAATAAAATTTCCCTACTCTTTGAGAAAATTATTTCATGCCTTTTTTTTTTAACTGATACCCTCATGTGCCCTTTCCTACTATTTACTCTTGGCTAATGAACACCTCTCAGAGTCTATGAAAAAAATCAGAATGATGTCATCACTGTCAACTGCAGAGTATGTGAGTGACCTAAAATCTATCAGACATTTACACCTTTATGTTCTATATTGCTGCATCTTTCTCCTGACTGACGAGGCAAATGACCTTGAAAACCTCAAATACTTATCCCTCAGCTTGTGATTAGGAGTATATCCCTGTGTTTCTGCTTAAAGACTGCTCTTCAGTTGTCTTCCTCTTTCCTGCACAGTTAATTGTTCTCTATTAGATTATTACATAAGGTACATGGGAATGTGCTATTATCATCCATCATTAGAAATCTTCGTAATTCTACAATAATCTCCATTTATTTTTCTTTCTCACTTTCTCATATTAAAAACCACTTCTATCAGGCTTATACCCCCTAAAGCCCTTCCCCAAATGAATTTGCTCTTGTGAAGATCAACAGTGACTTCCATTTGCCATTTTTATGGATACCACTGTCTCCTCGTCTTACTCAACCGTTCACTGTATTCCACACAGTGGACCTCCTTATTGATGCACTTTTCCTTTTTGACTTCTATAATACCTGTCACTTTTTTGTTTGTCTGCTTTGTGTTCAAATGTCCCTTTATATGTAAACAGTTCTTGTCCTCTAGGAGAAGGCTTTTATCAAAATATTTTTTGTACACAGTGCCAAAAGAGTTGAAAAATATATAAGCAGTCAAATATATATTTGGTATGATGTAGTCAAAAGCAAAAATTGCCACTTAATAAGCTGAATTTGATTGAGTCTGTCACTCAATTAGCAGGTTAACTATTTGGGTTAAAAGAATGTATTTAGGTATGGACAGGAAAATATCGTCCCAAATAGATATTTGTCAAGGCCAAAACAACTTAACAAACCAATAGTATTAGTGACTAGTATGTAAATACATGTTGAAATTATTAACATATTAAGTGTTTAATATTTATGTTTTATAGTAGTCTTTACAAACAAGGCAAACATAAAAGTGATAATTTTTTTCATGTGATTAGAAATCTTGATTTTTGCAAAATAGAAAAGCATTTTCTACAAAATAACTGTAGGAGAGAAGAAATTAAAGGGCTTTTTTCAAATTAATAATCAACTTTTAGATAACATCCAAAATATTGATTTTAAATCACCTTATTTTCCCTACCATTTTCTTGTTGTTGCTGTTGTTTTTTGTTTGTTTGTTTGTTTGTTTTTTCCTATCAGCTTGTGGGCTGTTTAGTATTGGGTGAAAGAATAAACATTTTCTAGTGGGCCTACAGGTGATATGAGTAGACAGTTCCCAAACTGAGTGGCATAGTACTCAAACTAGAACTTAAGACAAACATGGCCGTTAAATGGGGCAGCTTATGTGATGATACATAACACTAGTCCGTTCTGAAGGTGTTCAGATTTGTGTGACTTAGGAACTAATTTAATTTGAATAATTCAAAATATTTCCTAATGTCAATGAGTACAATATCACTGACTATCTTTTACCTATAGAAATGTCATATTTCAGTTAAGCTGTGTTTGTGTTTTGGCTGGGGTACGAGTAAGAAGCAAGGTCAATATTGAATAGTTCTTAGAAAACATGATGTCCTTACTTTACTGAATTCCAATATCTTGTCACAAAAAGAGAGTATAAATGCAGCAATGATAAAATGGAATTTATCACCACAGGATTTTATGGTTTCCTTCCTTTCTCTTCACTTCCTTTTCCTTCCTTATTTCCCCCTCCCATCGTAATCTCCCAACAGTATCTTATTCTTGCTTCTCCTTTACATGTATTTCTTGTTTCCCAACTTCTTACCAGACCTCTTTTACAACAGTGTCCCAAAAGGACTTCAACTGATAATTTACAGAGATCACCCAGACTGTACTTGTACCCAGACAAGTACAGTCAGTATGAACAGTGAAAGCTTTGGTATACATTTTTATGTGCTTCCCTGCTCTGGACACTTTCTGTAACCACCTGTGAGCCTGTATAGCCCCATTTGGCTTTAAGCCTATGCTAAAGAAACTGAAGCAATTACAACCCTTGCTTTATTTTCTCTCCTCATTCACTCTTGAAAGTAGGACTGGCATTATTTTTTCTCACTTTCTAAATTTCCAGAGAAGAGTTTGCATGTAACATTTGTTCTTTCTTTCCTGGGCCATCCTGATTGTCCATTAGCTTCTAAGTGTGACGCCTCCCCAGCCTTGTCTTACCACATCATTTGCATTAGAGAATTAAAAAAGACAACATCCAAGACTAACAAATTGGGAAGAAAGATATTTGTCCAACTTCAGATTTTTTCATAATACCCTCACACTTTTCACTAAATTCTCTAAATTCATCCTAGAATATCTCCTTTCATTCTTAATATCAAATGTTCTGCAAATACATATTCTTTCCCGGAGTTCATGGTAAGAAGAGTATTAGCTGACATGTATATAGTGTTAGCAAGCATAGTTGTAAGGAAATTAAATGTATATTAATTCAATCCATCATTTACTTATTATAAGGGCAAGCTCAGAATGGAGTACCATACATGTAGAATTCTATACAGCTGGGCTTCTGTTTAACACTGCAAAATTCCAGAGGCTACAGAAATAAGGAAAGAAAGAAGGAAAGAAGGAAGGAAGGAAATTAGGAGGGAAGGGAGGAAAGAAGGGAGGGAGGGAGGGAGGAAGGAAGGAAAGAAGGAAGGAAGAAAAGAAAGAAAGAAAGAAAGAAAGAAAGAAAGAAAAGAAAGAAAAGAAAGGAAGAAAGAAAAGACTCCTTTGCAAGTGATGAATGATAAATGATGCTATTTGTTCATTTCCTGATATATTGAGATCAACCACAGTTAAACTTGTGCAGAATATGATTCTGCTGATACTCCAATTAACCTAAAAAAGATGATGAATGACATAAAAACCTGTGTATATCCTAAATGACTGATTCAGAGTTCCTGCACTGTTTCATGAAGTCTCATTTTTAGTAGTGGTGTTGTCAGTGCAACTGGTAAAGTCCCAAAGGAATTAAAATTTACCTACAAAATGTCTCCTTTAAAAAATAGTGTTTTCACCTCTTAAAAGCAAAATATTACTCGTTCTACAGTTTTCACCAATATATCCCTGAGATTCTCATTTTATTGTTGGAAATATAAAGTCCTCAATATAGTAAAACATGATTTTATTCACTTTCTTGATCCCTTTGATGGCATATAATAATATTTTATTGATTTCTTTAAAAATAAGTGTAAGAAAAATGTAGCCAAGTATTATGCAATGCAATAATCTTGGTTCCTCCAAACAAGAATTCTGGTTTAAAGATTTGGAATAAACATTCTATATGAGTACCAATAAAATTCATGGAAATATTACTTAAAGGTTAATGATTACCCCAAGGAAACCATTACATAATATTTGTGAAAGTTAGTTTACAAATATCAAGCTTGTAACTAATAACTAGATGAGATTTGTGACAGTATGTGCCCTTTAAAAAGTTAAAAAACAAAAACAAAAACACTCCCCCTTTCCTCCATGTGTGTATGAGTGTATGTGGCATATAAACATCCAACATACCTATGAAGTAGTTCTTGGGGTGCCTGGGTGGCTCAGTCAGTTAAGTATCTGACTCTTGATTTCAGCTTAAGCCATGCTTTCATGGTTTGGTTCATGAGTTCGAGCCTTGTGCCAGGCTCTGCACTGACAGCTTGGAATTTCATGTCTCCCCCTCTCTCTGCCACTCCCCTGCTCACTCTCTCTCTCTCCCTCAAAAATAAATAAACGAACATTTAAAAAAAAAAAAGGAAATATTTCTTTTCCAAAGGCTTTTAGTCACACTCTATTTGGGTAAATTGATACTTTAAAAATTATCCTATTGCAAAATCTGAGTATTTTTCAGAAGGAATTGTCATGGATTTACTACATAACCTATATTCACTGAGATATTTCCTATTGCTCAGGAATAAGCCATTAGGTAGAACCTCAGTTGTGAACCAAGACATCATTATTGTTTGGGAATATAGACTTCTCAGATTTTATAAAAATGACTTAACTGACTATTCTCCTAAATAACTGCTATATCTACCTACTTGAAGACCGTGGTGAAATAAAGATTTTTGGGAAAAGATTATCTGTGCTATGAAGGGTAAGCCTAGTGGACTTACCCAATCCCTTATGAGAAGTTCATCCTTCCACTCTTCCCAGAATCATGATTATTGAGTGCTTCTCAAAGATACTTAGCCACAAATAACATGAATACTTTCAAGAAAGAAGGCAGACTTTTCCATAACTTCCCATGCTGAGCTATAGCATTATTAATCATGATCTGAATAAAATTGAAAGGAGAGTCAAATATGTAGCCACAATATTGACCTCAGAGAAAGTTGTCTCCTTATAATCCAGGGAGACCCAATAATGCAGGTTAGACTAGCTTGCAACAGATCATGCATGAGCATTGAGAACATGAAAAAAAAAAAAGCCTCCCTCCACCTCCAGTTCAATTTTATCCTCTTTGAGGAAGAGGGAAGGCATGGACTTAAGGGGTTGCCCAGGCTGTCACCAGTTGAGATGTTCTACTTTGAGAGCAGTCTTCGGGACAAAGACAATTGATAAGGGTTGAGAGAGGGGCAGCCGTCCATATCTGAGAGGTCCTCAGAATAGAAACTTTAAATAGATGTTTCTTTTAGAATGGTATAAAATATCCTAGGAAGGATGCTTAGCACAAAACTAGCATCCCATGAATATTAGTTGTTAGTCCTTTTACACTTTGTACATTCTGCTGACAATATCATTCTGCCTTACTAAAGATGTAACTTTATAAAAAGTTCATGTATATTCTGTGATAGTGAATTTTCTGAATAGACCCTCAGTCTGCCATTAAAATATCAGACTTCATTGAAAGATATATTTGGAGGACGTTTAATTATTAACATTGGATATAAGATAATACTAAAAATGTTTAAAAATAATTTAATGTTATAAACTATTTGATAAGCTAGTGCTACATGACTTCAGTGTATGAACAATATTCTATCCATACTCTTTTTCAACTTATTAAATTTGCATATATGAAAAAGAAGTATTATTGATTTTACGATAAAAACTTCAGAAAATGTTCTTTTATTAAAGAAAGCTGGGGCGATATATTAGTTAGCAAGGCTGCCATTCAAAAGGATACAATACTACTGTGGTTAAACAAGACAGAATTTTTTTCCTCCCTCACGTAAGAGCCCAGAGGTAAACACATGGTCTGGGGTGGGTTAGTAACCGTGACCCACATAGTGATTCAACCATCCAGGCTGGGAGAATATCCTTTCATCTTCTTTTTTTTTTTTTTTTTTTTTTTTTTTTTGAGCTTACTTATTTTTGAGAGAGAGTATGAGCAGAGGAGCAGCAGAGGAGAGGAAGAGAGAGAATCCCAAGCAGGCTGTATGTTGTCAGCGCAGAGCCCAATGTGGGGCTCAGTCCCACTAACTGTGAGATCATGACCTGAGCCCCAAACAAGAGTCAGATGCTTAACTGACTGAGCCACCCAGGCACCCCCAGCTTCCAGATTCTTTCTGACTTCTGTGTCAAAGCCTACGGTGGCTGCTTCAATTATTACCACTTCCTTAGTAGGAAAGAAAAAAAAAATAAGAAGGTAATCATTTTCCTCATACAAATATGAACATAAATTTGTACACATTATTTCTGCTCACATTCCATTGTTGAAAATTTAGTCATAGGGCTATAGCTAGTGGAAGGGCAGCTGGAAAAATGTAGATTATAGCTAGACTGTCAAGTGCCCAGCTAAAACTCAAAGGCAGGAGGTTTTTATTTCCAAATGGAAGAGGGGAGAAATGATTTCTAGTGGACAGCTTGCTGTTTCTTCCATATAGAATGCCCTTCAGATCCCATGATTTGGTTTGTCACATTAAAGTTGCCACATTAATCCGCATGTAAATGCTACAGTGTAGACTGACTGCTTATTTGTAGAACACCACAAATATTTTAACAATCTACTTAGGTTTCTGGATAAAAATATTTCTAGGGCATTTATCAGTAGCTTTTTCTTTTTCTTTCTTTTTTTTTTTTTTAACATTTTTTCTTTTTGAGAGAGAGAGACAGAGCACAAGTGAGGGAGAAACAGAGAGAGAGGGAGACACAGAATCCGAAGCACGCTCCAGACTCCAAGCTGTCAGCACAGAGCCTGATGAGGGGCTCCAACTCAGAAACCGTGAGATCATGACCTGAGCCAAAGTCAGTCGCTTAACCAACTGAGCCACCCAGGCGCCCCATTATCAGTAGCTTTTAAGAGATATTTTGCATTGAATGCTTTTGCCCAGCTTACAGATGAAGAAATTTCACTTTGTCAGAAGTTATACCTACCCATATAGTGTATGATAGTCAGAGAACAAACAGGGTTCTTTCTGGCTTAAAAATCAACTTTTGGTTTATAAGGATTTAAGTCATCATAGTTTTCAAAAACAGCAAGAATTCATTATTTAATCATAGTACCTCCTATACCCTTATCAGAGCAAACGTAACATGGAGTGAATATTAATGTTAAAGACAAAAATTTCTGAGAAACACTTAAAATGAGGGAGTAGAATCATGAGCGTTTTTCAGCAGATTTTCCTTGTGGCATCCAGGAAAATCAGTAATTTATAGAAACATTTGTTTAAAGGAGTGTCTAACATTTAGACTGAAGCAAAGGAAGAAGCTTGTGTAAGAGATTCCTAAGGACTGCTATGTAATATTTCAAATATTTCTCAACTACTATGTCTGTAAATAGATCACTCAGTTAAAACACTCAAGCCCTTTACCTTTGGTGTTCAGACAGAAGGGACACGGCCTTTTAAATTTGACTCCCACTTAGCATAAGGAGCAGGGAGGACTCTGTTCATGTCCTGATACTGGTTTTCACTCCTTTTCATTGTAGTCATGCTGTGTCCTTCTTGTCCTTCCCATTCCTGCCTATATAGTACCTGGTCTGAGGCTTGTAACTGATCCCTGATTCCATATACTGTTTGATAGACTATTAAAATTTGGATTCAAAAGCTTTACTACAAGAGTATGTGAGAAAATAGGTGGTTGTTTTTTAAGCCTGAAACACTTTTTCATTTTTATCTATTCTGTGCAAAGTGTGTGTGTGTGTGTGTGTGTGTGTGTGTGTGTGTGTGTGTGTGTAGGAGAGGGACAAATTGTGGCTAGGGTATAAAGATTAGACAGTTTAGTCTTCAGAGTTCAGTTTCCGTAATCAAAATTCACATACATGATTTTGTCACATGACTGTTGTGAAGATGAAATGATATAATTCATATAAAGATCCTTGTAAGTGTCATATAGTTTTAGGATTTATTATGTTAATTTATAATGAATTATGAAATCAGTTAGGCATAAATCAGATAGATTAGTAGAAGGTGGTATATCATGTATGTTAATTAAATGATACTGGGAAATTTTAGCAAATTTAAAACTTTGAGTTAGGGTCTGAATTTATGACTTAAAAAAAATGTAGCCACTGTCTTTAATTGCATTTTTTGCCATATGTTGATGGGGACATATTTGCTCTTTTTAATTTGTGTCCCAAGCAATATTGTGTGTTATCTTTACAGACCAGATTTGGAAACTTTTTTAAAAAAAACGGAATTGTTTCTGTTTATTTATGGCTGCTGAGTTAGAAGTGACATCCATAATGAGTTTTGTTTTATTTAAAATAAGTCTGTAATGTAGTCAGTTGCATGGCAGCAGAAGATATTTACGCATATCTGTATTACGGTTATGGGAAATATTTCTTTTGAAGTCCAAGAATGCCACTTCTACTTTCGCAGAACATAGAAGCCAAGCGAACATGGAATATGGTTGTAGTTTAATCATCTGCTTGACTTTAATTCCCTCATGGATTTATATTTCATTATAGCATGCTTTAAATGCTGTGTTGATAAGGGAAATAATTCCTTTATTCATATCAGTGCCTATAAAGTCCTATTTCTGTGTTTGAAATAAAGAATACACATCAAACCATCAATTCCTATGGATTTAAGTGGAAGCAGACCTGCATGAATTGAATGGCTTTTTTCTCATTCCCTATAGTAATTTATTTACTATGATAACTCCAGTTGCAGGCAAGAATCTGACACTGTTTAATGAGTCTTGTGTTGTCTTGGAGAACTGTGGAAACAACAAGACATTGCCTAAGACAGGAAAGATGCTCAGATGTAGATTCCAAATCTAAAAGGCCTCTTATGTGGCAATTAGGTGAAAGAGAGCCTTAGCTTTCTACCACCGCTTAAAGTTTTTCTCAGGAGAGATGTGCATTGCCCTAAACTCATTTCTCAGAGAAAGGCTGACTGTGATGCTTGTAAGGTTTCTCTCCCACTCACATGGCCTATCAGGCCTATTGTCTGTACGTGTCACATTGATCCACTTCTCTCTGATAGCAAGTGCCTGTTGCAAAATTAAGTATCTTACAGCCCATTGATATGAATGCAGTGTCACAAATAGCATCTTGGCCCTAATTAGAGGTTAAAGCTCAAAAACAAATTTAAATTCTCTATGTCTGTGGCCACGCCACATTATTTTTAATGAGAGAATTTTGTCAATATCAACAATTAGAAGAACATGCGTCCTTCAAGCATGCACAGTATTAAAGTAACAAACCTAACAGCAGTGTTCTTTAAAAAGGACTTTGTTTTTTCTTTATAGATAGAATTTGCAGACTGGAAGCCTGATCAGTTTGTATCTTCTTTACTCTGTCTCGGAAGAAAAACTCACTAACATGGAGTTACAGTATTGTTAGAGTGTAAATACGCATTTAATGTAGAAAACTACATTCGTAGGGAAAATGGCAAGAGACTGGCTCTAAGAAAAGTTTTACCTAAGCAGTTCTTTATACATCTGAGACTGTGCTAGCGACTGTTCCCATGAGGGAAATTTTATTTCCCTCTGGCCAGTCTCCCAGAATCAGCTGCTTCATCCTGCAGCCGTATTCTTCATGTGGCCACATTCTTCATTCTGAAGCATTAGGCAGCTACCAGCACGATAGCCCATATGTGCAGCGACTTGGTGCATAGGAAAAATCTCTACCCAGCAATGTCAGCGGTACTTGACTGCTTCCTTCCAGGATGTCATGTTTCAAATCTTGGTTTGCTGTTAATCTTCCCCTTTTTGGCCTTCCCTGGTCAGTGTAACATTCCTCTAGCATATTTGTATATGCATTAACAAAATGTCATTGGACTTCTTGGATAACTCTGCATTTATCTATCAGAGTTCTAAACTTACCATTTCATAGAAACGTTCCCCTTCCATTTTCAGGGAGAGGTAGTGGGAAAGTGGTTGCTAGTTACCATTCGCTCCCTAAGTGTTCTAGTACCCCCGAATTTTTTTTTAACGTTTATTCATTTTTGAGAGACAGAGTGCAAGCAGGGGAGGGGCAGAGAGAGAGAAGGAGACACAGAATCTGAAGCAGGCTTCAGGTTCTGAACTGTCAGCACAAAGCCCAGCATGGGGCTCAAACTCATGAACCCATGAGATCATGACCTGAGCCGAAGTCAGACGCTTAACCAACTGAGCCACCCAGGCGTCCCAACCCCTGAAATAGTTTTTTTAAGTTTATTTATTTATTTTGAGAGGAAGAGAGAGAATGCAGGCAGTGGGGAGGAGCAGAAAGAGAGGAGAGAGAAATCCTAAGCAAGTTCCAATGTTCAGGTGGAGGCTGACACAGGGCTTGATTTCACAACCATGAGATAGTGAACTGAGCTGAAATCAAGAGTCGGACACTTAACCGACTGAGCCACCCAGGGACTCCCTGCCCCGAAATATTATGGCTATAATGTGAATATATATTAGTTCTTTATTCAGCAGTAATTAAGAACCTACAATATTCTTGGTTCTGTTAAACTATGGAAGGTGGTTTTGACGAATGCAGTAAATCAGTCACTGTCTTTTGAAAATTTAAATTTGAATAATTCAAATGAAAATAAAATACAAAAGAATAAATATATGCCAATATGGTTGAAAGAGATTATGCATTTTACTAATTTTATTTAAATTAAATATTTTTATGGTATGTTTAATGAATCAGCAATGACATACTCTTTAGAATAATAAATAATTGGCATGAATAATCTTGCTTAATGACAAAGACCTTATACTAACTTTGTGTTTGAGGTTTTCTGGTGGTGGTTGTTCTTGGAGTTTTTGTATTATGATTCTATTAATTATTCCTCACAATTTAAAACTTTATTTGAAATGTTATGGCCTTAAATGTTGAGTGCTTATGAGGAGAGAATTCCTTAAATAACTGGACACTGGGAAATTTAATATAGTTGTGTGGCTTTCATTCTTGGCTAGTATGATGATATTTCCAGATATCAGCTAATTCTTCCAGATACCAGCTAATTTGTTTAATGTTGCCTCCCTTTCTCTTTTTCACCTATGAACTACATTTGAATGTCCTTTTGTTTTCACTTAGAAAGTTATGAGCCAAAAACTATGTCTTGATTTCATTCCTAAATGTGTTTTCCATTTTCTCCCGACTATGAATTCTCAGTTTTATGAAGATAGGATTCTGAAGGATTTGCTTTCTGATGTTCCTGGGTTCTTTGAGGCTGACATCTAAATATTTGCTCTGGGTTTTATAAAATATTTGATTAAGGATTAGTGTGTGCTTACTCATGATCCTGCATTCTTTAGTCAGTGTTACCTAAATGCAAATTCTGCCCATGTGATATATGCACACTGCTATTTCTAAACATACACACATACAAACCCTCACACTCTACTAGCTTTGGAATTAAAAAGCTCATAAAATATTCATTAAAAGGTTTATAAACTACAATAAAATAGAATGACACCAGATTCTGTAGAATTGTCTACAAATATTATAAATGAATAATCATGTTTCAGTAAGCTATGAAATGAATTTAAAAAACGATCTACTTGAAAGAGATGTACCTGAAGCAAATAAAATTTGGGTGCCTAGAAAGTTGGGTGCACATTAAATTCAATTTTAAATGCTATTCCCACCGCCCCAATACCAATTCTCTAAACTTATTATTTTTTTAGCACTTCTTATATTAAATTTGCTTAAAATAAGGTTCACATACAAAAGTAATGAGATAAAGTTAAATCAATTCTTTGTAAATATTTCTGTTTGTTTACCTTGGGCAAGTCAAACAATCTCATGGAGCCTTGATTTTTTTTTTTTTTTTCCAGCTGGCAGAAAATATATTTGGCTTTGATACCAAGGTAGCTTTTAACTGAAATAAATAAATAATTAAATACCTCTATCACTTTAATTGTATGAAAATTAACTCTAAGGGCACCTGGCTGGCTCAGTCGGGAGAGTTGCAACTCTTAATACCGGGGTTGTGAGTTCAAGTCTCTCATTGGGTGTAGAGATGCTTAAAAAACAAAAACATAAAATATTAACTCTAAATAATAAATTCCTTTATATATTTTTTACATTAAAAAAGTTAATGTTTATTTATTTTTGAGAGAGAGACAGAGAGAGAGAGAGCATGAGCAGAAGAGGGGCAGAGAGAGAGGACAACAAAATCCAAGCAGGCTCTATGCTGTCAATATAAAGCCCAATGTGGAGTTCAAACCCACAAACCTAGAGATCATGACCTGGGCCAAAGTTTCACTCTCAACCAACTTAGCCACTTAGGCAACCTCCTTTTTATGTTGAAAGAGTAATAAAAAAAGATGGTACCATGCCTTCAACTCTGATATTAAAGAAAAGGGTAATCTACTTGAATCTCAGATTTTATCCTCATATTTAATTGAATAAATTCATTTAGAACTGTAACATTTATTTAAGAATGAACGAATTCTGAATTAATGTAAGAAGAAAACTATGTACAAATATTATTTCAAAAGGCATATATTTGATTTTAGCACCAAATATTGTCTTATTTTATGGCTCCAATATTAATTTCAGTGACGTGATGAGAAGTTAAATTAGCTAATAACAAGTTATATTCACACATATATACCCCCTGTACACAGACACCAGGCATACAGTATATTATGTATATAAATCAATATCAAATTAAAGTATTAAAATATATAAAATTAAAGTATATAAAGTATATGAATCAATATCAAAATCTTCCCCAATTATTTATTTGCATTTTAAAGAAGCTTGGAAATTGAAGCATCAATCAGAACTCTATTAGACCTGTAACTTATGGATTTTGGAATATAATTTTCATACCTAGGCATTGAATCAGGTGTCCATGGAAACTACTATACTTATACCTAAGATTCTCTATTCATTTAATCTGCATGATCAGAATAATTTAATCATGTTCCTTCCTGCATCTTGGTTTTCTCTGGAAACACTGCAAAACTGCATAATCATCTTCAGATTGTGAGGCAAACTTTTAACTGTTCCTGTTAAGGAGTTCATGTTATCTGTGGTGTAAAAGTCATTCCCCAAAACAAAGGTCCTCACGTTTGTTTTTTTTTTTCTGAAGTTTGCATTTAATGTTGGATATTTTTGAATGCATGAATTTTTACTTCACTCTTAAAGTCTGTGCAAAAATATGTGGACTAACATTTTTTTCTGATTTATGAAAAAGCACTAGATATTCAGGATGTACACATTTATAATATACTATAACTCTAGTTGGAATTATTACCAGGCATAAAGATTTATATCATTTTATTGTTTAAATAGTGAATGCTTATTACTACCCTTTGTTTAGAAGATAGATCAAATTGTATAGAAAGTTTCATCATTTAATGGTAACATCCCATTAAAAAGCAACAGTGCTGGGGCACCTGGGTGGCTCAGTCAGTTGAGTGTCTGGCTCTTGATTTCTGTACAGGTCATGATCCCAAGATGGTGGGATCGAGCCCTGTGTTGGGCTCTGCACTGAGCATGGTGTCTGCTTAAGATTTTCTCTCTCTCCCTGTGCCCCCTCCCTCACTCACACATGCTTTCTCTCTCTCTCAAATAAAAAAAATCAAAAAATAGCAACAGCAGCAAACAACAAAGCAGTGCACACACATTATATATAATTATAACTATTATATCTTTATATATAATCATTATTTAACCTATATCAATTTCTCTTGTCCTAATTTGTATCTAGCATACCCAAGTTGTAAAGTTTGCATGGTGTTTAGTTTGAGAAACAAAATATATCTCAGTCTATGACCCTATAGCAATAAAAAGAAAAATCTAACTGAGAAAAGATGTATTTATTACATTCAGGTAAGAGGAGCAAGAGGAGAAATGCTAACCAAATAGAAGCAAGAGGAGAAATGCTAACTTTATTAAATGTAAACAGCAAAATACAATAAAGGTTTCCTGGACATGGCGTATTATATATATTCTATGTGTGTTCATATACCTTTTTCAAATTTTGCTCGGGAGGCATAGTTCTATTTTATCACGGAAGGAATAGCTATCAAGTTCCACAATATAAATATAAAGGAAAAAGCATACTCTCAAAATGGTTAGGTAAAATAAACCTGACTTTCAGGATGCCTGGGTAGCTCACTTGGTTAAGTGTCTGACTCTTGATTTCTGCTCAGGTCATGATCTCACTCTATGTAAGATCAAGCCCCATGTTGGACTCCTCACTGACAGTGTGGGATTCTCTCTCCCTGTCTCTCTCTGTCCTTCTGCTCTCTCTCTCTCTTAAAATAAATAAATAAACTTAAAAAATATGTATATACATATATATGTATATATATACATATATATGTGTGTGTGTGTGTGTGTGTGTATATATATATATATATATATATATATATATATAACTCGCATTATTGGAAACTTAAAAAAAGTGCAATAATGGTGAAGGGTTCTCATGATTTCTCTTAACTTCTTAACAGATGAAATCCACAAATGTTAAAAAAAAAAGGTACTTTCCATTATTAATTTCATGTTGCAAATTACACTTACAATGTAAGTTTTACTTGTCCAAAGTAGATATATTTCATATTTTATTTTTAAGAATGCACAATACATACTCAAAAGACAATTATTTCTAAGTATTGATCATTGTTAAGGATAGCACCACTGTAAAATTGTATAATAGTACATGCATGTTGGTAATTGAGGTGTTTTCACATTTTAAAATAAATAAAATTTGAGACTCACGTTTTTTAATATTCATACCATGTCAAAAGTTACAACTGTGTCTTTTAAAATTTTATTTAAAATATGTTAATAAAATTCTCAAATACCATACAAGGATAGTGGGTTTTTTTTCTTTACAGAAGACAGTGGATTCTCATAAGCCTAACATAAGTCAATCAACAGTTATCTGAAAATGCTGACTCAGAAGTGAAAGTTCTCATTCTCATCATACCCTATCAATTTCAGATCTTCTGCAACATTTTTTATAATGTCGCTGAAGGGCATATGGCCTTCTAGTTCTTTCAACACAATTCTTTAGGGAACTATTTCAGCCAGGAATCTTGAAAGTTTGTTGGAAGCAAAGTCTAAGTAAGTAGTCAAAAAATTAAAAATTCATTCTTGTGAATATGGCTCATAAAATAAAAGTTCAGGTAAGTATGGATGCATAGCATTGATTTTCTACTGATACCATAACAAATTACCACACATTTCATGGCTTAAGACAATACTAATTTATCACCTTACAGTTCTAGGGGACAGAAATCTGAAAGAGAGATCACTGGATGAAAATCCTGATATTGTGGCAGGACTGTTATATTTTGGAGGCCCTAGGGAAGAATTCTTTTCTCTACTTACCCAACTCCTACTAGCCTCCCACATTCCTTAGCTCCTAGATCCCTACCTACATCTTCAAAGACAGCAGCAGTGTTGCATCTCTATTCCTTTCTTCCATAGCCACATCTCCCTCTCTCTTTCTTCTTCTGCCTTCCTACTTTGAGGACCCTTGTGATGACAGTGGAGCCAGGAAAAGGTTGAGAAAAACAAGGCCTCAGGGCTCCTGGGTGGCTCAGTCCATTAGGCAACCCACTCTTGATCTAGGCTCAGGTCATGATCTTATGGTTCACGGGTTCCAGCCCCACCTAGGGCTCCTCACTGAGAGTGCTGAGACTGCTTAGGATTCTGTCTCTCTCTCTGTCCTTCCCCTGTGCTCTTGTTTTCTCTCTCTTTCTCTCTCTCAAAATAAATAAACTTAAAAAAAAAAGAAAAAAATAAAGAAAAACAAGGCCTCCTCCAAATATATACAGTATATATATATATAATTATCTGTAATCCAGCCTGAAAAAAAACTGTTTCTGATGGGAAATACTTCCTAGATGTGTACAATATTGAGAACGGCAGACCTGAAGCCAAACAACCTTGGCTTGAATTTTTGTTCTTCTACTTAATAGCTGTGTGTGACATAAGACAAGTTCTTATCCTTTTGTGGCACATAAAAAATGGCAGAAACATCTTTAACACTCATCAAAGGCATGCAATCTATTTTCCCTTCCCTTGAATCTGGGCTGGCCAATGACTGACTAATAAAGTGTAAGTGACACTGTACTCATTCTAAGAATTGCCTGTAAGAGTTGTGGAATTTCTGCCTTGATTTGTTTTGCAAAGCAGCGAACAGGTGAGGTCTGACCTCCCTGAGGTTACCATGCAGTGAAAAGCACAGAAAGCCCTAAATCTCCATAATAAAACTGTTAGAAGAAAGGAATTTGGCAAAGTTACAAGACACAAAAATCAACATGCAAAAAGCAACTGTGTTTTTATGTACTGACAATAAGGTATCTGAAAAGGAAATTAAGAAAGCAGTAGGAATAAAAATACAATAACAATAAAAATGAATACCATGGTATCAATTATAAAATGCTTATAAATAAACCGCAAAGGTGAAAGTTTGTATGTTGAAAATCATAAAACACTGATAAAAGAAATTAAAGCAGACACAAATAAATGGAAAGACACCCCATGATCATAGATTAGAAGAATTAATATCGTTAAAATCTGCACATTACTGGGGGCGCCTGGGTGGCTCAGTCAGTTAAGCGTCCGACTTCGGCCCAGGTCATGATCCCACAGTTTGTGGGTTTGAGCCCCGTGTCAGGCTCTGTGCTGACAGCTCAGAGCCTGGAGACTGCTTCAGATTCTGTGTCTCCCTCTCTCTCTGTTCCTCCCCTGCTCATGGTCTGTTTCAAAAATAAATTAAAAACATAAAAATAAAACATTAAAAAAAAGTTTTAAATGTGCACACTACTGAAAGGGATCTACAGATTCAATGCAACCCCTATCAAAGTCCCAATGGCACTTATTATAGAAATAAAATAAACAATTCTAAAATCATAGGAAACCACAAGATACCCCGAATATCAAATGCAATATTAAGAAAGAGGAACAAAACTGGAGGCATCACACTCCCTGGTTTCAAAACATATTATAAAGCTACAGTAATCAAAACATTATGGTACTAGCATGAAAATAGACAAATAGACCAATGGAAAAAAATAGAGATCCCAGAAAGAAACCTACACATCATGATCAATTATCCTTCTAATAAATGGCCTGAGTGTTTCCAATAAATCGTATATCCATGTGCAAAAAAATGAACTCTTAATTTATATCTTGGATCCTTACATCATTATTCTCTTTGGTCAATATCTCCTTTTTAGTGATATCACTAGAATCTTTCCAGAAATATTCAATATTTTTTAAGTTGTGTAATTACCTTGAAAAAAAAAGAAAGAAGAGACCAATTTTTATGCATGAAGTTCACTGCAGTTGCTACCCAGTTTTTCTGCAAACTTTCGAAACCAACTGCTTAAGTAGAGTCAGTAGTATTCACTGAAACTTTTCTCTTTCCACAAATTCTCCTCAACTCATCTGCTATGATTTCCCATCATAGTGTTACAGAACACTCCTTTTTCCATGATCACCAAGGACTGTTTCTTCATCTCATGCCATGATTTATTTTTCATCTTCCCTAAACTCTCAGCGATGTGATGCAATGTTGATCTCCTGCTTCTTTCTGAAACATGATCTTTCTTTGATTTCTAGGACTCCACTGTCTCCCTGATTTTCTCCAGGAGTTTGGGAATCTGTTATGTCTCATCGTTTATTCCGTCACTAAATATTGGGAGTCTGTCACCAGCAAGTCCAGGTTCTCATATGTCCTTATACCATCCCCCTGATCTGTGTCCTCTTTTATGGACACAGTCCTGAATACTATACGTGTGTCAAGGACTTCAGATTCCTAGTTCCGACTTTCGACTCTTGTCTAACGTTCTGAACAGTGTGCCCACATGTCTCCACTTGAAATTGTTATCTAGACGTTCTTTATTCAAGAGGAAGTCAGATCTGTCCCAAACCAACTCATAATCTTTCTTTCTTGATTGCATCTCTCCTATGTTGTCTGTTCCATCAAATGGCATGCTCATATAACCAGTTATTTCACAAAAATATCTAGACATTACCATGAAGAATTTCTTGAGCTTCCGCCTTCAACCTATCTGAAACCACGTCTGTTTCACTTTCAAGTTCGTCTGAAAGTCGATTTTTTTCTATTTTCACCATCACTACTTCAGTCCAGTCTAACACCATCTCCTGCCTCTACAGGACTTAAATTCCTTCTTACTGTTGTTTCATCTCTTACCAGCTCCTTCCAATATAGTTGCAGGTTGCAAACAAAAGCAGGTTGTTAACAATTCCAGACTGACTTTGCCAAAAGTGATTCAGACTTGAGGACTTCCATTTTGTTTAGGGTAAACGCTGAAAGGCTTAACAAAAACTGTAGTGCCCTGTGATCAGTCTCCTGCTTATAAACCTCAAGCCTTGTTTGCAAGCCTATTTTCACCATGTCATTCAGCCCCGTGGTCTTCTGCATTTCTTAAAGCAGCCATGCTTTCTCCTGCCGCGAGGTCTTGCACGCGTTATTCCCTCTATCTAAAATTATGTTGCCCTCTTTTCATCTACACATTTCTTTCTCATTGTTCCAATGTCAGCTTAATGGCTCATTTCTTGGGGTCCCTGAGTGGCTCAGCTGGTTAAGTGTCTGACCCTTGATCTCAGCTCAGGTCTTGATCTCAGGGTCGTGAGTTTGAGCCCCACATTGGGCTCCATGCTAGGTGTGAAGCCTACTCAAAAAAAAAAAAAAGTCTATTTCTTCACAGAAGCTTTTTTCTGAAACCCTAAACTAGGAACAATTTAATATTATGTATTTCCGCCACAGTGTATATATTTTCTTCATAGGGTTTTTTAAATAAATTATATATAATAACTTTATTAAATAACAGAATTTAGAATCCTGTTTTTTTGTGGTCAGCATTTTATTTTTATTTTTATTTTTTCCCTCCCCTCCCTCCCACCCCCCATCAACCCTCAGTTTGTTCTCAGTGTTTAAGAGTCTCTTATGCTTTGGCTCTCTCCCACTCTAACCTCTTTTTTTTTCCTTCTCCTCCCCCATGGGTTTCTACTAAGTTTCTCAGGATCCACATAAGAGTGAAACCATATGGTATCTGTCTTTCTCTGTATGGCTTATTTCACTTAGCATCACACTCTCTAGTTCCATCCACGTTGCTACAAAGGGCCATATTTCATTCTTTCTCATTGCCATGTAGTATTCCATTATGTATATAAACCACAATTTCTTTATCCATTCATCAGTTGATGGACATTTAGGCGCTCCATAATTTGGCTACTGTTAAAAGTGCTGCTATAAACATTGGGGTACAAGTGCCCCTGTGCGTCAGTACTCCTGTATCCCTTGGGTAAATTCCTAGCAGTGCTATTGCTGGGTCATAGGGTAGGTCTATTTTTAATTTTTTGAGGAACCTCCACACTGTTTTCCAGAGTGGCTGCACCAGTTTGCATTCTGTGGTCAGCATTTTAAACCCAGTGCCCACTGCACTGCTTCACAGGTTCTATTTAGAAAATACATGATCTTGAATCATTTAACTTACTAGTAAAATATTTATATCCAAGTTTCTGATTTATAGGGCTAACGTCATAATAGATAAGGTCAGTGGATTAGAATACTTTAAAAATTCCAATAATATGCAATATAGAAAATGGATGATAAAGGATGACTTCCACTGCATCCAGAACATTCCAGCTGAACATGATTGAAATCTATTATTTCACTTCTGAAATAATAAAATAAAATTTTTCCAAACACTAATCAGAAGAGAGGAACACAACAGGTACAAAATTACAGTGAACTAATGAAAGACCTGTGAAATGTTAAAATAATTCTTTTGTGCCTTGTTATCCACTGTGTCCCATGGATAGAATTAAATATTTTGTCGGGTTTCTCTTTCTGCATAACAAACTACCAAAACTTTACACGTTAAAATGGCACTTGTTTTTAATCTTAAAGTTTCATAGGTCTGAAGTCCAGGTGGACCTGACTGGTTCCTCCACTTAGGATCTCACAGAGTTGAAATCGATGTGTCAGCAAGGCTAGGCTCACATATGGAGGTTCTGGAGAAGAATCCATTTCCAAGAATTCACTTTATTCAGGTTTTTTCACTTCCCGGAAGTTGTAGGACTACTAATTGCATTTCTTTGCTGGCTTTCTCAAGGGGTTGCTTTTGGTACTTAGAGGCCATTCTTCTGCTCTTGTATGCAACTTCTCCCATCCTTTTTTTAAAATGGTATTTTTGGGGGCACCTGGGTGGCTCAGTCAGTTAAGCATCTGACTTTAGCTCAAGTCATGATCTCACAGCTTGTGAGTTCAAGCCCCATGTTGGGGTCTGTGCTGACAGCTCAGAGCCTGGAGCCTGCTTCAGATTCTGTAGCTCCCTTTCTCTCTCTCTGCCCCTCCCCTGCACTCTCTCTCTCTCTCTTAAATAAATAGTAAAACATTAAAAAAATGTTTTTAAATGATATTTTTGGTACATTTTGATGATGATGATGATTCCAGTATAGTTAATGTACAGTGTTATATGTATATATATGTATACATGTAATATATACAGTATATATAATGCATATTTTTGTATATATAATGCATATATGTAATGTATATATAATGTATATATACAAAATATATAAGTATATATAATATATATTAATATATTATATATTAATATATATTGTATATATAATAACATATATATAATGATTCACCAATTCTAGACATTATTTAGTGCTCATCACAATAAGTGTACCCTTAATCCCCTTCACTATTTCATCCATCCCTTAATTCACCTCCCCCTTGGCAACCACCAGTTTGTTCTCCATATTTAAGTGTCTGGTTTTTTGTTTGTTTCTTTGTTTCTTTGTCCAGCCCTTCCATCTTCAAAGCCAGCAACAGCATATTGGATCCCTCCTTATTTGTGTGTCTCTGACTTCTGTTGCTGCAACATGGAGAAAACTCAGCTTGTAAAGGCCCATGTGGTTATATTAGGCCCATACAGATAATCTCTCAAACAAATACCTACTTGGTAACCTTAATTATATTGGCAAAATTTCTTCACCATAGTGTCTACATTAGTGTTTGAATAACCAGGGGCCAGGAATCTTAAGTGACCATTTTATAATTCTGACTACCACAGATATATATTCTTCCAGTTATGTATTTATTTTAAACCCAGTGGTTATACTTGAACAGAGAGAGAGGTGGCTTTAGTGCTTTTGAATTGATTAGAAGATGAAGGCAGATGTAAGGCATCCATAAGTATATAAACCTAAAGCAGTTTTGGTGACATTCTTTGTTGAATTCTCAGTGGAATTAGTAGTCTGGATGAAATAATTGCTTATATTTTGAAGTATTTAAAATACATTAATGTTGATAAATGCTATGAATCTTAGAAAACATACTGATTATTCATTCATAAGCACGGATATCCAAAGCTATGCAGAGTAAAGGTTAAAGGATGAAACTGTTTGCGTCACGCAGTCCCTAAAAGTTATAGCCTGGGGGAAAAAGGAAGTATCTGGGAAATAATAATTTGGCAAAATTTTAGTACTTCTGATTTAGTACTGGAAAATATTTTTTTCTTCTTTTATTTAAGAATAATTGACATATAATATTCTTCTAATCTCAGATGTACATTATAGTATTTCAATATTTCTATCCATTATAAAATGATCCCCATGTCTAGTTACCATCTGTCACCATACAAAATTACCACAGCATTATCCACTATATTCCCTATGCTGTACATTATATCCCCATAACTTAATTATTTTACAGCTGAAAGTTTGTACTTTTTAATTGCCTTCATCTATTTTGCCCACTTCTAAAACCCTCCCCGTTCTGATAACCAACAATTTGTTTCCTATGTTTAGGAGTCTGCTTCCATTTTGTTTGTTTGTTCATTTTGTTTTTTGGATTCCACATGTAAGTGAATTCATACAGTATTTGTCTGTCTTTGTTTGACTTATTTCACTTGGTGCATAATACTCTCTACCCATGTTATCTCACATGGCAAGATTTCGTTCTTTTTTTTTTATATATAGCTGAGTAGTATTCCATTGTTTATGTATATGGCATCGTCTTTATCCATTCATCCTCTGATGGACACCTGGGCTGCTTCCATATCTTGGCTATTGTAAACAAGGGTGTAGTGAACACAGGGTGCATATCTCTTCAACTACTGATCAGTTTAACACATCTTAGTTGTCACGTTCATGGTATATTTCAATACAACTTGTAAACTTCGGGTTTCACTAAGAAGGTTGAATAAGAATTCATATAAATCATGAAATAATAAATTATGGAAACTATTTCTTGTAGATTATGTGTTTCAAAGCTGATGAAAATATCTAAGTTTTGCAAATGGCTTGTTTGGCCATGTTTTGTGTATGGTATTTCAGAAAGCAGTGGAACCACTATAATTTTAAGAAAGCTACTTAACATGGCCTTTCAAGAAAGGAGATACATTTACCCAGACTGACAGATCTAAAATGACCTTTAAAAATGACTTTTTTCGAACTAGAATTTATAGGGATGATAATGGCATGACATTTTATTGGCAACACAGTGTTGGAGAAATAGAACATAAGTATAAACTATGATGCACATTTAATTAGTAGATGGAGGTGAATAAAAAGTAATGAATGCAGGCACACACAAATGCTTGACAGGATTTCTGTTGACTATTGTTAAATATTTGAACTTAGTAATGTTGTTGTTAGAGGAACAGAATCACAGGATGATAATAATGTATTTATCTGAGCTTGTCCTTATACATTTTTATATAACCATTTAAAGATATGTTACTTCTGTAAATAAAAACAACAGAAAAGAAGAAAACATGGTTACGTGTCATAGAACTGATGGTGAAATGCATTTACTGTTATAGTTCCAGATTTTGATCAAGTGGGAACTTGGTAGAGAAACTGCTCTCAGGAATTAGACAACATGTGTTCAACTATGGATTCTGCTGCTTACAAACCATTTAACACTGAGAAACAGTGTAAGACTTCATTTGACAGTGTAAGAGTTTCTGTAGGAGTTAATAAAATATTTTTAATAGTGCCTTATAATGCTTAAAAGGCACTCAATAAATATGAAGAATATTATTACTAACAATTCAATTTAGGGGCAATAGAAAACTTAGTACAGTCTTTCAGAGACACATATTTTATTTTTTTTTATTGAAAAGTTGGCCTAATAGTGGGTTGTATATGTCTGGTTAGAATATATAAATTTATGAAAAAATTAAGAAAAACAAAGCAAGGGGGCACCTGGGGGGCTCAGTCGGTTGAGCATCCAACTTTGGCTCATGTCATGATCTCACTGTCCTTGAGTTTGAGCTCTGCATCGGCCCGTTTCAGATTCTGTGTCTCCCTCTCTCTCTGCCCCTCCCCTACTCATGCTCTGTCTCTCTCTCTCTGTCAAAAATAAATAAACATTAAAAAAATTTTAAAAAGAAAAATGAAAAACCTGTCACTCTCTCCACAAGAAGTACAACTAAATTAAAAAAAAAATCAAATCTTTGAAACTCAAGAGAGAACATAAATTTCAAAGTATCCCAAATAGAACTCAAGACATAAGAGATTTCCAGCTGTTATTTTACTGGCAAAGCAAGAAGAAGAGGAATCTGCTATAGATGAGAGAAAGGAAAATAAAACAATAGTTTAACATTCCACAAACATTTAGAAGTTTCATGTAGGCTATCATGATGGATTAGAATCCAGAAAGTCCAGTCACAGAAAGACTTCACAACTAATTGCCACCTCCTTTTTAGGGGTATTTTTCAAGTACATGCGAGTAGTATGCAGAAAACAGAAAAAGCTGGGTGATGCAGAAAGAAACAAAGTTAGGAGAAAAAACATAACTCCCCAGTGACTCTTCAGTTCACCCCCCACCCAGACACGACTTGGGGTATAAAACAGAAAGATTGTTCAGTGTCTGGAAAACTGGGGTATAAAGCACAAAAAGCTCTCACCATTGCTTAAATCTCAAGGACTGCTGAAGGGAAAGACGAAGCTAGTCTAAAAGATTTATACCGAACAGACACAGGAGGGTACACAAGAAGGAAAGAATGTAACTAGGGGTCATTCTTAATTCTCAGAAGCCACTCTCATTCCTTGGCTAGTGGCTCCCTCCATCTTCAAGTCAGCAACTGAACAAAGAATCCTTCTCATACTGTAAATCTTAAATCTTGTGTTCTGCTACTTGCCAGAAAAAATCACTATATTTTTGAAAGGGCTCACCTGATGAGATAAGCACATAGGAGACAATTTTCCCATTTTAGAGTCCAAAGATTAGGGACCTTAATTATATCTGCAAAATTTCGTTTGCAAAGTAAACAATCCCAGGTGTAACGGAATGTGGAGATGATGGGAGCCATCTTAGAATTCTACCTTCCATAGCCAGGCACTTACTTCAGATATATGCTTTCATTAATCTTAAAAGTAATTTGGTACAACTGATATAACTACAGTTTTAAAACTTCAAGGAAATGGATTGTAAGAAAGAAAAGGATGATCTTGGCAGAGGATTCTCTCCTCTACCCATGTCCCTAGCCCAAGGTCATCTAGAACAGACTCAACCTCACTGATATCTTCATTTTACCAGAGACTCCATTTGAGGTATATTCAACTTCTTCCCCATGGGACTGTGAGCTAATAAATGGAGTTGTTTTAAAACACTATCTTTGTGTTCATTAGTTACATACATAGGAATAGAAAGATAAAAAAAAGTACCCTGCTAACTAAAAAGTGTTACACAAATGAGTAAAGTATTGTAGTTTTTGAACTTTTAGTGGAGGAAGACAAGTAGAGTAAAATCTTGTGAGCATAATTCTTTCTGGAAACATGCTTGTAATCCAAAGCACTTGTATAATCAAAGTGAATTTCCTTCCCCTTAAGAAATAATGGAAACTCAGATGATTCGTTCCACAATCCCAAATATTCACATAAAAATGATTACAATACTGTCATATAATACATACAAAATATAAAGAAAAATACACCAATTAACCTGCACTTACCTCTGAAAACCTTCATGGCTGGTGTGGCAGAGACAAGAGAGAGGAGAACTATAGTGTAGGACAACTTTCACTATCACTAATCGAATCACTGCTATCTATTGGCTCAATGGAAACTTTTTTTTCTTGCACCTTGAACAAGCAACCTATCCAATGACACTTGCTTTGCCTTCTTTTGAGGATTTTGGGGAAAGGTGACATTGCATTGTGGTTAAGCAGATTCATCACTTGCACTGTTATACAGCCTTATTCGGGTGGTGTTTTCTACAAAATTTTGCAGTTTCCCATATTTTACACATCTCCCTAATCTCATTTGAAGTGAAGGATTCCTCTGAATTTTTCTCCACCTCCTCCACAGACGAGATACAGATATAGGCTTCTTATAAAATACTGCACTTTTGGCCACTCGCACACCTCGTCTGTACTTCTCGATGATTTCCTTCTTAACTTCCACTGTAATCATCTTCTTATTGCCTTTCTTTTCACCCTTTTTCTGCATGGTGGCCATTGTATACACTTGCATGGATGTTGACTACAGTATAATATTAATAAACTCTTGGCATATGCTGTATTTAATGTAACTGGAAATAAGACAGCAGAGGAAAGGGTCTATATCCGCAGGCAGCCTGACCTAGAATGAAGCAGAACATTCCTAAGCTTACTCTTGTATGAAAAAGCAAAAGATGGTCTGTACGTTCTTTGAAGTGACTAAAAATATCATAGTACCAGTTGTGGGCACCTTCCAGCATTCTGAAAAAAATCACTGGTTTCTACTAAACACTGCAGCCTGAGACTGAGTATCCAGAGCATGATAATCTCCCACAATCCTGCAGAGAGAGAGAGAGGGAGGGAGGGAGAGAGAGAGAGAGAGAGAGAGAGAGAAGAACCATAGGCTCAGTTGTGATCATGTGACATTTGGTGTCACATATTACTCAAAATGCAAGACATCACTTGATTATCAAATTAAAATTTATTGGAAATATTTACTCTTCTTGTGGAAGACTCACAGAACAAGTCACTCGCAATCCAAGGTTTTGCTGTATTTTCTTTACACACAATGGAATTTTAAAAATTAAATCATTCAGGGTGCATGGGTAGCTTAGTTGGTTAAGTGTCCAACTCTTGATTTCAGCTCAGGTCATGATCTCATAGTTCGTGGGATCTAACCCCATGTCGGGTTCTGTGCTGTCAGCACAGAGTCTGTTTGGGATTTTCTTTCTCCCTCTCTTTCTCTCTGCTCCTCCCTCACTCATGCTCGCTCTCTCTCTCTCTCTCTTTCAAAATAAATAAACTTAAAAAATAAAGGAAATTATTCATTTTTTATTATTTAAATTATATTACTTTGATACCAGGAGCTTTGTAGGCTTTTTTTGTTTTGTTTCTTTTTTGTTTTTATTGTGCTGTAGTTCATAGAGTTAAAATTAGTCCCTTATATAACACAGTCTTACAAGTTTTGACAAACACATACTGCCATGTCACCACCACCACCACAATGAAGATCTAGAACAGTTCCATTACCTCAAAAAGTTCTCTGGGGTTGTTTTTATTCACCACTTTCCCCTAGTTCCAGACCCTGGAAATTATTGATCTGTTCCCTGTTCCTCTAGTTTTACTTTTCCAGAATGACAGATAAATGGAATCATGCATTATAAAGCCTATTGAGTCTAGCTTCTTTCAATTAGCAGTATGCATTTGAGATCAATCCATATTGTTCTGTGTATTACTGGTTCATTGGATTTATTGCTGAATCATATTCTATTGTCTGGATATACCAGGTTTTTTATCCATTCATCAGCTGAAGGACATTTGGGTTATTTCTGTTTTTAGTGATCATGAATAAAGGTGCTATAAACATTTTTGTACGGGTTTTTATGTGTAATTAAGTTTTCATTTCTCATGGCCAAATACATGCAAATGCGATTGCTGAGATGTATGGTAAGAGGATGTTTATGAGAAACTGGCAAACTGGGTTACCAAATGGCTGTGTGATTTTGCAGTCTCAATAGGAATGTAGAAGTCCTGTTGCTGTGGACCTTCATCAGTACTTTGCCCATTCATTCAACACTTGCTTATTTTAAAACTGTTTTATGGCTGAGTATTGAGAGCCCCTTGTATATTAAAGGTCTAAGTCCATTGTAGATATCCTATTCTCAACTAGTCTCTGGCTTGTCTTTTCATTTTTTAGCAGTGTATTTCATAGATCGTAACTTTCAAATTTTGATGAAATCATTTATCTTATTTTTTTCTTTTATGGAAGTGTACTCTTGTTGTACCTAAGATATCTTTGCCTAAACCAAAGTCTAAAAACTCTCTCCTGTATTTTCTCCTATAAGGTTTACAGTTTTAGAATTTAGATTTAGATCTATGATCCATTTGAGTTACTTTTTGTACTTTTGTACATCATATGATGTATGAATCAAAGTTCAATATCCAATTGATCAAGCACTATGTGTTGAAGGGGCTGCTATTTCTCTATTGAATTGCCTTTGCATCTTTTGTAAATATCAGTTGATCATGTGTATCCGGGTCAATTCCTGGAAACTCTAGTATTCCATTAGTCCCTGTGTCTATCTCTTGTGAACACTGCCCTGTCAGGATTAGTGTACCTCTATGTTAATTCTTGAAGACAGGTAGTGAGTGTTCTTTAACTTTGCTCTTTTTGGAAACTGTTTTAGCTACTCTATTTATTTTACCTTCCCATGGAAATCTTGGACTCCACTTATGACGATCTATATAAAAAATGCTGCCAGTTATGCTGATGGAATTTATTAGGTATATTTTAATTTGTTTCCTCATGGCTTTGTAGTTTTCAGCATACATATTTTGCATTTATTATTAGATATATAACAATATATTTTGATTTTGATGCTATTGTAAATGATACTTTTTACCTGTCACTTTCCAATCATTTATTTATGGTATATAGAAATAAAATTAACTTTTTTATATTGATCTTATATCTTTCAAATTTGTTAAATTGATTTATCAGTTCAGGGTTGTTGGGTGGTTTTTTTGTATGTTTATTTTTTTAAGTTTATTTATTTTTTTTGAGAGAGAGCAAGTGCATGCAGGGAAGGGGAAGAGAGAGAGGGAGAGAGAGACAGAGAGAATCCCAAGCACGCTCCTCACCATTAGCACAGAGATCCACAGGAGGCTTGAATTCACAAATCATGAGATCATGACCTGAACCAAAGTTGTACACCTAACTGAACCACCCAGGCACCCCTAGTTCAGGAGTTTTTAAGCATTCTTAAGATTCCTTTAGATTTTCTTCATAGATATTTATGTCATAGGAGGATAGAGACACTTTTTTCACTTTCAACCTCTTTGCCTAACCTTTCTTCTCTTTCTTTCTTTGTTTCTTTCTCTCTTTCTTCCCTACTTCTCCCCTTCCCCCTTCCCCTCTCCTTCTCCCTCTTTCTTCTTCCCTTCCTCTTTCTTTCTTTCTTTCTTTCTTTCTTTCTTTCTTTCTTTCTTTCTTTTTCCTTCCTTCCTTCCTTCCTTCCTTCCTTCCTTCCTTCCTTCCTTCTTCTCCTCCCCTTCCCCTCCCCCTGTCTTTGTCTCTTGTCTCTTCTTCCCTTCCTCCTTCTCTTTCTCTTGTCCGTCCTTCCTTCCTTCCCTTCCCTTCCCTTCCCTTCCCTTCCCTTCCCTTCCCTTCCCTTCCCTTCCCTTCCTCTTTCTTTTCCCTAATTATACCACCTGAGATTTTTAGTACAATGTTGAGTAGGAATGGTAGGAGTGGACACCATTGTTTGTTTCTGATTTTAGTGGTAAAACATTCTGTTTTTCACTATTACACATGATGTGAGCAGGAAGATTTTTGCAAATGCTTTTTTTATAAGATTTCATATTTGATGTTATTCCTAGTTTGATGAGAGTGTTTATCATGTATTGCTGCTGAATTTTGTGAAATGCTTTTACTTCATTTATTGAAATGATCATATGGTTTTATTTTTTAGTCTCTGCTCACTGATTTCTTAGATTGATATTTTTAATGGGGAACCCTCTTGGCATTCCTGATACACCTTACTTTGTAGTGATGCAATACCCTTATACACTTTGCTGGATTTAATTTGGTAATGTTTTATGGAGAATGTTTGTGTTTCTGTTTATGAGACCTATTGATCTTTAGTTAACCATTCTTATAATGTCTTTGATATTTGTGTCACAGTAATTCTGACTTCATAAAATGAGTTTGGATATGTTCTCTTTTATTTGCTTCCTGGAAGCAATTTTGTGAATTTGATATTATTTCTTTCTTAAATGCTTGGGAGAATTCCTAGTGAAATGATTTGGGCCTTTAGTTTCCTTCTTTGGAAGGATGTAGCTGCAAGCTTTATCTTATTAAGTGATTTAGAGATATTCAGTTTATCTTTTTTTTAGTTAACTTTGGAAATTTATTTCATGGAATTGGTCCATTTAATCTAAGTTTTCAAAATTATGGGCCTAATTTTTTTTCAAAATATTTTTTATTATTTAATAAACTGAGTTTCATAAAGATCAAAAGGAGTTTCTTTCTTGATATTGGACATGTATTTTCTCTTGTATCTTAGCAACTTTACCTAGAGAATTACCAATTTTATTGATTTTTTTTCAGAGAACCACCTTTAATTCTCATTGTCAGAGTTGATTTCTCTTTTTAATTTCATCAATTTCTGGTCTAATCTTTATGTCTTTTTTTTTTCCAAATGCTTTTTTTTTAAGTTTATTTATTTTGAAAAAGAGAGAGAAAGATTGAGAGAGAGAGAGAGAGAGAGAGAGTACAAGCAGGGGAGGGGCAGAGAGAGAAGTAGAGAGAGAGAATCCTAAGCAGACTCTTCACTGTCAGCATGGAGCCAGACACAGAGCCTGATCCCAGGAAATATGAGATCATGACCTGAGCTGACATTGAAGTGGATACTTAGCCAACTCAGCCACCCAGGCACACCTCCTCCCAAAATATTTTTTGGTACTGTGATGTGAACATTCTTCCATCAAATGTTGGGATATACTTTTGAATCTTGGTGGACCTTTGCAACTAAAACCAATACAGTGATGCTTCTTAATTTCCAAGGCTAGATTATAAACGGATACATAGCTTCCATAGCTTCCAAACAATTCTCTTTTATCTCAGGTAGCTTTCCCCTGTAACGTAATTACCATGCTGGGAGGAAGATCTGGTTATATAGAGAGATCACATGTGGGTGTTCTGCCTGACAGTCTTAGCCAGGTAGCTGACTTCAGGTAACTCTCAACATCCTTTGACAACATGTGAATGAATGAGATTATTCCAGGTCCAGCCTTCATGTAACACATCCGAGCCATTGGCTTTGTCCAGCAAATAGAAACCATTTCCATATGACCTCTGTGAATGACAGCCTATGGAAATGGGAGACAAAGAAAGCTTATTTTTGTTTTAGTCACTAGCTTATTTGTTTCGTAGAAATGAATACCTAATAAATATGGAGTGAATAGTTTATGAAGTATATTTTTCTCCTTCTTTGTATTATACTTGATAAGATGTTTCTGGTTGATATATTTGGTGGTCAGCTACATTTGTAATTTTGAGATCAGAATTTTCTACAGCCTGAGCTCCAATCTTATGTATTTGTTGTGTGATGAATACGTCTACTTTTACATTTGATAACTTAAAAATCAATAATTCTAAAATTTAATTCATTATATTTACCATTTTTTTCAGTTCCAGAATTTCCCTAGTCCTGATAGCCAATTAAATGTTTTCTTAAACTAAATATGTATCAAGACTTTTCCTTCCTCTTTCATTACAGTGGCAATTACATGGTGTCAGCCCTTCATTATCTCTTGCATAGATTTTGTTATTGTTCTGTCTTGAATCTCTGGCTTTGGTTTAGGTTTATCTTCCTAATCCACTTTTTTTCTCTAACGTCAGAGGAGTCCTAAAGTGCAAAGTTTTTCATGCTAATCCTTTCCTTAAAGTTCTTTATAGGATCAATATCTACAAAGAATATTTCAAAGGCCTTTGCATTAAATTGTTTTTTAGAGAATGTTTTTCTTCTGATGTTGATATCTTCTCTCCACCTCCATAGTCTGAGTTCTAAATTTGTGGAATCCAAATATAAACTAAGTCCTGATGGCAAATATTATTTATTTCCCTCGAACTTATACTAAAGCATTTTGGCAAGTGGATTATTGGTGATTTCAGCATGCCCATTTTTTTAAAATTATATTTTTAAATGGCAAACTAAATAATGTATAATGTACTTGAGAAATTTAACATGCAAAAATTATTATAATATAAAGTTACATTTTGAACTTATTTCAAGTTGATTGGGAATATCTAATTAACTAAACATTCTCATGAAGCTAAAGTGCACAATTAACAGACAAATTGTGTTAGCTTAGGCCACTATACCAAAATACCATAGACTGGGTGGCTTAAACAATAAAATTTTAGTTTCTCACTGTTCTGGAGACTGGAAGTACAAGATTAAGGTCTCAGTCAATTCAGATTTGGGTGAGGGCTCTCTTCTTGGCTTGTGAATGGCCATATTCTGCCTATGTCCTCGCATGACCTTTCTAGAGCCCTCTTATGTCTGTTCTTTTAGGAACACTAATTCTATCATACTAAGGTTTCATTCTTATGATCTCATTCAGCCTTAATTACTTCCTTAGTGGTCCTGTCCTCAAATATAGCTACACTGGGTGTTAGGGCTCCAGCATATGAATTTTGAAGTGGACACAAACATTCACTCCAAACACGGGTCTAACTTTTTTTTTTTTTTTTAAGTGTGACTCAAAAGGTTCTCTATCACAATCTCTTTTCTTTCTTTGTAACAAACTGACTCATGCCTCTAAAGACCTTGCTTTCCACTTTCACTTCTTCTTTTGGTTATGGCAAAATCTACTGGATCAACTGACAGTATGAATAGATTTTTTGGATCTCTGAAACAGGAGAGCAATTATGTTCTTGATGTAGAGGATTTTGTAATGTTTCAGGCTCCGTTCTATATACTACCGTATACTTTCTATATATTCCTCTACAATGTTACTTATGGTCCCCACCCTTACCTAGACATATGTTTATTACCTACTGAATAGGCTTATTTATTATGCCAAACCTCTGAAGTTATATACTAGTGATTAAAAAAAAAAAAAGTTCCTGCACTAGTAAATAGTTCTTTCCAGTAATTATACCTCTAACCATTTGTCTTAATATCTATCTGATGTCACATATGCTAATTAGGAAAATTGAATGTTACAATTATTTGTAAGTTAGTCTTAGACTTCAAGTAATATTAATAGAGTATGGCATTTTTAAAAATTAAACGGCCATTATGTCTAGACAAAATAATTTTTGAAAGTAGTATTTTAGGCCTGCTTTTTAAAAATACACGTATATCTTGTTATATCTCTTTTATACTAAATTCAGTGAATCCCTGTTAAATCCTACAATGAGAATTGTTATTTGAGTTGATGAGGATTAGTGAAGATTTGTTTATTTTTTTATGTAAATTAGTTGACACCCTGGAAATTATGTAAGTCAATTGCTTCATAAATCATGTTACTGCCTTCTGAAGCAAGTAGTAAATGTGATCTCTTTCACTTTTGGATAGATTGGTGAAAAATTGGATAGATTGGGAAAAAATACATTATCATTTCAAGTATCTACTTGATCTTATCTCTGAGGTCAATTTGTCTATTTTGTTCTTTCTGTAATTAAAACAATAGCACTTCATGCACAATTTACTACCATACTACAGAACCATACTGAAACTAGTTGCAGTGTTTTGCTTAATTTTTTCTTCTTTGCCTGAATAATTTTTAATTATAATAAGAAAACTATTAAAGGCTCAAATAAACTTTTATATGTACAAAGTATGTCTTTGAGCATATTAACCTTCCTAATATTACCACAGAAGTCTTACCAAATGTTTAGAATTCAGGTAGGTTGGAACCTGACTTGATATTTTTAATTGCTTGCCACCTAAAACACGATGACACTAAGTTGCTTTTTAATATTTGTTATGGTAAATATAGGAGCTATTTTTAATGTGCCTTTGCAATGGATAGATTTTAACTAATTTACCCTGTAACTATAAGCTTATAGTATCAATTGAAGTGGGAAATTATATGGCTTTAGTGACTGTGTACCAAACTGGTAACAAGTTGCAGATAATCCTTTTTCGCCAACCACTCCCTTAAAACAATCCTAAAAATTCTAAATACTTAAGATTTCTGAAGACTCCAGCTGAGTGAATAGTAAGAACAGATGGTCTATTTAACAATAGGGAAAAAAAGGTTATAATAAATAAAGATTTGAGGAAATTTGTTTTATAAATTATTAATGGTAAAGTTTTCATTCAAATGAATTGAATATCAAATTTTCTGCTGTTGGATTTCAGTAGAGTTCGTTTTCTCTTGCTCTCTTCTGTAAGTTTATTTACATTGTATAGTAGTTTCAGTCCTTTGTGCTGTCTGTTCACAACAAACCCTAAAACAATATGTAAATTATATTATGTGATATAACTGAACCTTTTAAAACCTTCAGGAAGAAAAGCAAATTTTTTTTATTCTTTAAGTAACTTAGTCTTTCAGAAAGACTAAAAACAAATTCCTATTCACAATATGTTCATCATCTTCTACATTCTCTTTTGGTGCTTTTCTTTTATGGAGAGCTAGCCTAGCAAATCAATGGCCTCTTCTATGTGTGCATTAAAATTTTTTTGAGATGCCTCTTGCCTTGTCATTGTATAGCTACTATCATTAGTTACAAAAAATATAATTTACTTTGTTTTTTATTCTCTTTTCCTAACAACATTAACCTTTTTGTCCATCCTCTCAAAAGCAACCACTGCCATGTGATTGAATTAATGTGTATTCTTTTGTAATTTTTATATACTATGAATTATATACTTTATACAATTTTTGAATGGTTTTAGTATACAAAAAGCGATATTTCTGCTGCTGCTGTTGTTGTTGCCGCTGAACAAGCGGTTTTAATCTGCCTGTATTACTGTGTGCATCTAGTTCATTGCTTTAATCGTCTGCAAAGCGTTCCATGGCATATATAGATCACACTGCACTTATATCCCCTGCTTAGTGATGGACACTTAGCTCTTCTCCACTTTCCTATTACAAAAGCAATGCAACAATGAACAACTAAATGTGTATCCCATTAAAGACCTGTCAAGCATTTCACAAGGATTTTATTCCCAGGAGAAAGATTGGTGTTACAGGATATAGAAATGAACAACTTCAAGCTAGTTTTCTGGAGGACTGAACTATTTGTTCCTATTTCTTCTACCTTCATTCCAAAAATTGGCATTAGAAAACTTAAATTTTTTTTTTTTACTAATTTCTTGAATAAGATCTGGATCTACATTGATTTAGTTGGGTTTTTTTTAATATATTTTTTAATGTTTATTTTTTTTTCAATATACGAAATTTATTGTCAGATTGGTTTCCATACAACACCCAGTGCTCATCCCAAAAGGTGCCCTCCTCAATACCCATCACCCACCCTCCCCTCCCTTCCACCCCCCATCAACCCTCAGTTTGTTCTCAGTTTTTAAGAGTCTCTTATGCTTTGGCTCTCTCCCACTCTAACCTCTTTTTTTTTTTTTCCTCCTTCCCCTCCCCCATGGGTTTCTGTTAAGTTTCTCAGGATCCACATAAGAGTGAAACCATATGGTATCTGTCTTTCTCTGTATGGCTTATTTCACTTAGCATCACACTCTCCAGTTCAATCCACATTGCTACAAAGGGCCCTATTTCGTTCTTTCTCATTGCCATGTAGTACTCCATTGTGTATATAAACCACATTGTGTATATAAACCACAATTTCTTTATTCATTCAGTTGATGGACATTTAGGCTCTTTCCATAATTTGCCTATTGTTGAGAGTACTGCTATAAACATTGGGGTACAAGTGCCCCTGTGCATCAGTACTCCTGTATCCCTTGGGTAAATTCCTAGCAGTGCTATTGCTGGGTCATAGGGTAGGTCTATTTTTAATTTTCTGAGGAACCTCCACACTGCTTTCCAGAGCGGCTGCACCAATTTGCATTCCCACCAACAGTGCAAGAGGGTTCCCGTTTCTCCACATCCTCTCCAGCATCTATAGTCTCCTGATTTGTTCATTTTGGCCACTCTGACTGGCGTGAGGTGATACCTGAGTGTGGTTTTGATTTGTATTTCCCTGATAAGGAGCGACGTTGAGCATCTTTTCATGTGCCTGTTGGCCATCCGAATGTCTTCTTTAGAGAAGTGTCTATTCATGTTTTCTGCCCATTTCTTCACTGGGTTATTTGTTTTTCGGGTGTGAAGTTTGGTGAGCTCTTTATAGATTTTGGATACTAGCCCTTTGTCCGATATGTCATTTGCAAATATCTTTTCCCATTCCGTTGGTTGCCTTTTAGTTTTGTTCGTTGTTTCCTTTGCTGTGCAGAAGATTTTTATCTTCATAAGGTCCCAGTAGTTCATTTTTGCTTTTAATTCCCTTGCCTTTGGGGATGTGTCGAGTAAGAGATTGCTACGGCTGAGGTCAGAGAGGTCTTTTCCTGCTTTCTCCTCTAGGGTTTTGATGGTTTCCTGTCTCACATTCAGGTCCTTTCTCCATTTTGAGTTTATTTTTGTGAATGGTGTGAGAAAGTGGTCTAGTTTCAACCTTCTGCATGTTGCTGTCCAGTTCTCCCAGCACCATTTGTTAAAGAGACTGTCTTTTTTCCATTGGATGTTCTTTCCTGCTTTGTCAAAGATTAGTTGGCCATATGTTTGTGGGTCTAGTTCTGGGGTTTCTATTCTATTCCATTGGTCTGTGTGTCTGTTTTTGTGCCAATACCATGCTGTCTTGATGATGACAGCTTTGTAGTAGAGGCTAAAGTCTGGGATTGTGATGCCTCCTGCTTTGGTCTTCTTCTTCAAAACTACTTTGGCTATTTGGGGCCTTTTGTGGTTCCATATGAATTTTAGAATTGCTTGTTCTAGCTTCGAGAAGAATGCTGGTGCAATTTTGATTGGGATTGCATTGAATGTGTAGATAGCTTTGGGTAGTATTGACATTTTGACAATATTTATTCTTCCAATCCATGAGCAGGGAATGTCTTTCCATTTCTTTATATCTTCTTCAATTACCTTCATAAGCTTTCTATAGTTTTCAGCATACAGATCTTTTACATCTTTGGTTAGATTTATTCCTAGGTATTTTATGCTTCTTGGTGCAATTGTGAATGGGATCATTTTCTTTATTTGTCTTTCTGTTGCTTCATTGTTAGTGTATAAGAATGCAACTGATGGGGCGCCTGGGTGGCGCAGTCGGTTAAGCGTCCGACTTCAGCCAGGTCACAATCTCGCGGTCCGTGAGTTCGAGCCCCGCGTCAGGCTCTGGGCTGATGGCTCAGAGCCTGGAGCCTGTTTCCGATTCTGTGTCTCCCTCTCTCTCTGCCCCTCCCCCGTTCATGCTCTGTCTCTCTCTGTCCCAAAAATAAATAAACGTTGAAAAAAAAAAATTTAAAAAAAAAAAAAAAAGAATGCAACTGATTTCTGTACATTGATTTTGTATCCTGAGACTTTGCTGAATTCATGTATCAGTTCTAGCAGACTTTTGGTGGAGTCTATCGGATTTTCCATGTATAATATCATGTCATCTGCAAAAAGCGAAACCTTGACTTCATCTTTGCCGATTTTGATGCCTTTGATTTCCTTTTTTTGTCTGATTGCTGATGCTAGAACTTCCAACACTATGTTAAACAACAGCGGTGAGAGTGGGCATCCCTGTTGTGTTCCTGATCTCAGGGAAAAAGCTCTCAGTTTTTCCCCATTGAGGATGATGTTAGCTGTGGGCTTTTCATAAATGGCTTTTATGATGTTTAAGTATGGTCCTTCTATCTCGACTTTCTCAAAGGTTTTTATTAAGAAAGGGTGCTGGGTTTTGTCAAAGGCCTTTTCTGCATCGATTGACAGGATCATATGGTTCTGATATTTTCTTTTATTAATGTCATATACCACGTTGATTGATTTGCGACTGTTGAACCAGCCCTGCATCCCAGGAATGAATCCCACTTGATCATGGTGAATAATTCTTTTTATATGCTGTTGAATTCGATTTGCTAGTATCTTATTGAGAATTTTTGCATCCATATTCATCAGGGATATTGGCCTGTAGTTCTCTTTTTATTACGGGGTCTCTGTCTGGTTTAGGAATCAAAGTAATACTGGTTTCATAGAATGAGTCTGGAAGTTTTCCTTCCCTTTCTATTTCTTGGAATAGCTTGAGAAGGATAGGTATTATCTTTGCTTTAAACGTCTGGTAGAACTCCCCTGGGAAGCCATCTGGTCCTGGACTCTTATTTGTTGGGAGATTTTTGATAACCGATTCAATTTCTTCGCTGGTTATGGGTCTGTTCAAGCTTTCTATTTCCTCCTGATTGAGTTTTGGAAGAGTGTGGGTGTTCAGGAATTTGTCCATTTCTTCCATGTTGTCCAGTTTGTTGGCATATAATTTTTCATAGTATTCCCTGATAATTGTTTGTATCTCTGAGGAATTGGTTGTAATAATTCCATTTTCATTCATGATTTTATCTATTTGGGTCATCTCCCTTTTCTTTTTGAGAAGCCTGGCTAGAGGTTTGTCAATTTTGTTTATTTTTTCAAAAAACCAACTCTTGGTTTCGTTGATCTGCTCTACCGTTTTTTTAGATTCTATATTGTTTATTTCTGCTCTGATCTTTATTATTTCTCTTCTTCTGCTGGGTTTAGGCTGCCTTTGCTGTTCTGCTTCTATTTCCTTTAGGTGTGCTGTTAGATTTTGTATTTGGGATTTTTCTTGTTTCTTGAGATAGGCCTGGATTGTGATGTATTTTCCTCTCAGGACTCCCTTCGCTGCATCCCAAAGCGTTTGGATTGTTGTATTTTCATTTTCATTTGTTTCCATCTATTTTTTAATTTCTTCTCTAATTGCCTGGTTGACCCACTCATTCTTTAGTAGGGTGTTCTTTAACCTCCATGCTTTTGGAGGTTTTCCAGACTTTTTCCTGTGGTTGATTTCAAGCTTCATAGCATTGTGGTCTGAAAGTATGCATGGTATAATTTCAATTCTTGTATACTTATGAAGGGCTGTTTTGTGACCCAGTATATGATCTATCTAGGAGAATGTTCCATGTGCACTCGGGAAGAAAGTATATTCTGTTGCTTTGGGATGCAGAGTTCTAAATATATCTGTCAAGTCCATGTGATCCAATGTGTCATTCAGGACCCTTGTTTCTTTATTGACCGTGTGTCTAGATGATCTATCCATTTCTGTAAGTGGAGTGTTAACGTCCCCTTCAATTACCACATTCTTATCAATAAGGTTGCTTATGTTTATGAGTAATTGTTTTATATATTTGGGGGCTCCGGTATTCGGCGCATATACATTTATAATTGTTAGCTCTTCCTGGTGGATAGACCCTGTAATTATTATATAATGCCCTTCTTCATCTCTTGTTACAGCCTTTAATTTAAAGTCTAGTTTGTCTGTGGCACAAAAACAGACACATAGACCAATGGAATAGAATAGAAACCCCAGAACTAGACCCACAAACGTATGGCCAACTCATCTTTGACAAAGCAGGAAAGAACATCCAATGGAAAAAAGACAGCCTCTTTAACAAATGGTGCTGGGAGAACTGGACAGCAACATGCAGAAGGTTGAAACTAGACCACTTTCTCACACCATTTACAAAAATAAACTCAAAATGGATAAAGGACCTAAATGTGAGACAGGAAACCATCAAAACCTTAGAGGAGAAAGCAGGAAAAGACCTCTCTGACCTCACCCGTAGCAATCTCTTACTCGACACATCCCCAAAGGCAAGGGAATTAAAAGCAAAAGTGAATTACTGGGACCTTATGAAGATAAAAAGCTTCTGCACAGCCAAGGAAACAACCAACAAAACTAAAAGGCAACCAACGGAATGGGAAAAGATATTTGCAAATGACATATCGGACAAAGGGCTAGTATCTAAAATCTATAAAGAGCTCACCAAACTCCATACCCGAAAAACAAATAACCCAGTGAAGAAATGGGCAGAAAACATGAATAGACACTTCTCTGAAGAAGACATCCAGATGGCCAACAGGCACATGAAAAGATGTTCAGCGTCGCTCCTTATCAGGGAAATACAAATCAAAACCACACTCAGGTATCACCTCACGCCAGTCAGAGTGGCCAAAATGAACAAATCAGGAGACTATAGATGCTGGAGAGGATGTGGAGAAACGGGAACCCTCTTGCACTGTTGGTGGGAATGCAAATTGGTGCAGCCGCTCTGGAAAGCAGTGTGGAGGTTCCTCAGAAAATTAAAAATAGACCTACCCTATGACCCAGCAATAGCACTGCTAGGAATCTACCCAAGGGATACAGGAGTACTGATGCATAGGGGCACTTGTACCCCAATGTTCATAGCAGCACTCTCAACAATAGCCAAATTATGGAAAGAGCCTAAATGTCCATCAACTGATGAATGGATAAAGAAATTGTGGTTTATATACACAATGGAATACTACGTGGCAATGAGAAAAAATGAAATATGGCCTTTTGTAGCAACGTGGATGGAACTGGAGAGTGTGATGCTAAGTGAAATAAGCCATACAGAGAAAGACAGATACCATATGGTTTCACTCTTATGTGGATCCTGAGAAACTTAACAGGAACCCATGGGGGAGGGGAAGGAAAAAAAAAAAAAAAAAAAAAGGACGTTAGAGTGGGAGAGAGCCAAAGCATAAGAGACTGTTAAAAACTGAGAACAAACTGAGGGTTGATGGGGGGTGGGAGGGAGGGGCGGGTGGGTGATGGGTATTGAGGAGGGCACCTTTTGGGATGAGCACTGGGTGTTGTATGGAAACCAATTTCTCAATAAACTTCATATATAAAAAAATAAATAAATAAATAAAATGTAAATCCAAATCGAAAATAAAAAAATAAATAAATAAATAAAGTCTAGTTTGTCTGATATAAGTATGGCTACTCCAGCTTTCTTTTGGCTTCCAGTAGCATGATAAATAGTTCTCCATCCCCTCACTCTGAATCTAAAGGTGTCCTCAGGTCTAAAATGAGTCTCTTGTAGACAGCAAATGGATGGGTCTTGTTTTTTTATCCATTCTGATACCCTATGTCTTTTGGTTGGTGCATTTAATCCATTTACATTCAGTGTTATTATAGAAAGATACGGGTTTGGAGTCATTGTGATGTCTGTCTGTTTTATGCTTGTAGTGATGTCTCTGGTACTTTGTCTCACAGGGTCCCCCTTAGGATCTCTTGTAGGGCTGGTTTAGTGGTGACAAATTCCTTCAGTTTTTGTTTGTTTGGGAAGACCTTTATCCCTCCTTCTATTCTAAATGACAGACTTGCTGGATAAAGGATTCTCAGCTGCATATTTTTTCTGTTCAGCACATTAAAGATCTCATGCCAATCCTTTCTGGCCTGCCAAGTTTCAAAAGAGAGATCAGTCACGAGTCTTATAGGTCTCCCTTTATATGTTAGGGCACGATTACCCCTTGCTGCTTTCAGAATTTTCTCTTTATCCTTGTATTTTGCCAGTTTCACTATGATATGTCGTGCAGAAGATCGATTCAACTTACGTCTGAAGGGAGTTCTCTGTGCCTCTTGGATTTCAATGCCTTTTTCCTTCCCCAGTTCAGGGAAGTTCTCAGCTATTATTTCTTCAAGTACCCCTTCAGCACCTTTCCCTCTCTCTTCCTCCTCTGGGATACCAATTATGCATATATTATTTCTTTTTAGTGTATCACTTAGTTCTCTAATTTTCCCCTCATACTCCTGGATTTTTTTATCTCTCTTTTTCTCAGCTTCCTTTTTTTACATAACTTTATCTTCTAGTTCACCTATTCTCTCCTCTGCCTCTTCAATCCAAGCCGTCGTCGTTTCCATTTTGTTTTGCATTTCATTTAAAGTGTTTTTCAGCTCCTCGTGACTGTTCCTTAGTCCCTTGATCTCTGTAGCAAGAGATTCTCTGCTATCCTCTATACTGTTTTCAAGCCCAGCGATTAATTTTATGACTATTATTCTAAATTCACTTTCTGTTATATTAGTTAAATCCTTTTTGATCAGTTCATTAGCTGTTGTTATTTCCTGGAGATTCTTCTGAGGGGAATTCTTCCGTGTGGTCATTTTGGATAGTCCCTGGAGTGGTGCAGACCTGCAGGACACTTCCCCGGTGCTGTGGTGTATAACTGGAGTTGGTGGGCGGGGCTGCAGTCAGTCCTGATGTCTGCCCCCAGCCCACCTCGGGGGCCACAGTCAGACTGGTGTGTGCCTTCTCTTCCCCTCTCCTAGGGGCAGGATTCACTGTGGGGTGGCGTGGCCCCTGTGGGCTACTTGCACACTGCCAGGCTTGTGGTGCTGGGGATCTGGCGTATTAGCTGGGGTGGGTAGGCAAGGTGCCCGGGGGCAGGAGGGGCAGGCTTAGCTCGCTTCTCCTTCGGTGATCCACTTCAGAAGGGGCCCTGTGGCAGGGGGAGGGAGTCAGACCCACTGCCGGAAGGGTGGCTCCGCAGAAGCACAGCATTGGGTATTTGCGCAGAGCAAGCAAGTTCCCTGGCAGGGACTGGTTCCCTTTGGGATTATGGCTGGGGGATGGGCGAGGGAGATGGGGCTGGGAGCGCCTTTGTTCTCCGCCAAACTGAGCTCTGTTGTCCCGGGGCTCAGCAACTCTCCCTCCCTTTGTCCTCCAGCCTTCCCACTTTCCGAGCAGAGCTGTTAACTTATGACCTCCCAGATGGTAAGTCCTGCTTGCTGTGGGAACATGGAACACACTCCGACTGTCCCCTCCGCTTTTGCAAGCCAGACTGGGGAGCTCTGCTTGGCCGGCGGGCCGCCCCTCGCCCCGGCTCCCTCCCGCCAGTCCGTGCAGCACGCACAGCCTCTCAGCCCTTCCTACCCTCTTCCGTGGGCCTCTCGTCTGCGCTTGGCTCCAGAGACTCTGTTCTGCTAGTCTTCTGGCGTTTTTCTGGGTTATTTAGGCAGGTGTAGGTGGAATCTAAGTGATCAGCAGGACGAGCGGTGAGCCCAGCATCCTACGCCGCCATCTTCCAGTCCTCTACCACTTTAATGTTTATTTTTGAGAGAGACAGAGACAGAATGCGAGTGGCTTAGGAGCAGAGAGAGGGAGATACAGAATCCAAAGTGGGCTCCAGCCTCTGAGCTGTCAGCACAGAGCCCAACGTGGGGCTCGAACTCAACGAGCTGTGAGGTCATGACCTGAGCTGAAGTCAGATGCTCAACCGAGTGAGCCACCCAAGCGCCCCTAACATTGATTTATTTTTTATTACTGATATTACTGATGAAAAGGAGCACCTCTTTTTGTATAATTACCCATTTCGTTTTTCTTTCTGTTGATTATCTGTTTATATCCCTTGCAAATTTTTTCCAGTTTACTTTTGTTGTTGTTCATTTTAGGATGTCATGTCATCACATCTTCTGGATTTTGTTCTCTTTTTAGTTTCAGTGTTACGAATATCTTTGCTTAGTCTTTAATTTTCCAGTGTCCTTCATCAACCAAATTTTGACCTTTTAAAACTAATCACAATAACTGTCAAAGAAAAACTGAATTGGGGCAGTAGATAGAGCAGTTACAAACAGTTTTTACTTAGGACCTATTGCAATATGGGTAAAGACATCTCAGTATAGAACTGGGCTCTAGTCTGAATTACAACAAGGAAAAATGGGGATTTATTGCCAAGGAACAGGGTAGGGAAAATTAGAAGGAAACATCAGGCATAAGAGGAGATTCTAGCTAGATAGAGCTCACAAGGTCTTGCTGAAAGCAGGTCAGGGTATATTATATATTATATAATATATATAATATATTAATTGCATATTAATCATATTAGTATATTATATTAATATATAATTATATATTAATTATATCAATTAATGTATTATTAATTGATATATATATATATAGATAGATAGATAGATAAATATATATAATCACATATTGCCTAGAAGATGCCAAAGGATAAGAAATTTGATCAGATATTGAGGGTAGTCAGGTATTGAAGGGGGAAGGATTCTTGCTAAATTGACTTATCAAGATTCTTGCTAAATTTGGGCAATGCTAAAACAGAAAAAGAAGTACAAAAGTATAGCCTAACAGAGCAGAGAGCTCAATGAAGCTTGACTAAAATTTGGTCAAGGATAGAATCGGTCAATACCAATGTTTTCACGTTGTTGAGTATTGTTTTGAGAATTCTCATCTTTAGGCTAAAAATGTATTTTCTAATATTTCCTTTCATTAGATTTTAATTTTACTTTACAGTTTTTTAAATCCATTTGGATCAATAAGATAGAAATCAAATTCTTCATGTTGATGGATCTTCTAAAAACAAAAAAAAATACAACAAAACAAACTAAAACGTGATTAAATAGTTCATTTATCCTTATTCATTTGCAGTTTTGATCATATATCAAGTTCCTTTCCATGTAAAGTTGTGTCTGGGTTCTCTGTTCTTTTCCATTGTTTTGTTTGTTTATTCCTATGCCAGTATCATATTTTTATAATTACAATGTATTTTTAGCATATCATTATATTTAATAAGCAAACTCCAATCTTTAATTTTCTTTTCAAAAATATTTGAATACATTTAATTCTCCTATATACATTCTTTGAAATTATAAAAAACAGAACTGTGTGCAAATCATAGTGTAGCACACACTTAATTTTCAGAAACTCAAAACTCACCAATACAACCAGCTACAAGATTGATGATATTACCTTTATCCCAGAAGTCGGCTTCAAATTTCCTCTAGTCACTACCTGGTCTTCCATTTCCAAATGTAATAATATCCTTGCTTCTAGAATCGTAGATTACATTTGCATGGATTTTAACCTTGTAAACTTTGACTCATATACTACATATTCTTCTACGCCTGATTTTTTTCTTTTCTACTCCAAGTACTGTTTTTGAGACTCATCCAGTATTGATGGACATAGTTGAAGTTTCTTCATTCACATTGTTATATAGTATTTCATGTGAGAATATGTCATAATTGACTTATTTTACTGCTGTGCATTTAGGTGGTTTCTATTTTGACTGCTATATACTGCTACCCTGAATCTTTTAATACACGTTTTTTGTGTGAATATGTGCATACATTTTTGTTGGATGAATAACCTAGGAATGGTTGGTCACAACAAGGCATTTTTTTAAAAAAAAATTTTAACATTCATTTCTGAGAGATGGAGAGAAACAGAGAGCATGAGTGGGGGAGGGACAGAGAGAGAGGGAAACAATCTGAATCAGCAGGCTCCAGGCTCCTGGCTGTCAGCACAGAGCCGGATGGGGGGCTGGAACCCACAGACCGAGAGATCATGACCTGAGCCAAAGTCGGACGCTTAACCGACTGAGCCACCCAGGCGCTCCAACATAGGCATATTTTTACATATATTAGATAATTTTTAACATTCTTATACCAATTTATAGAAATTATGGGACTTCCATTTCTTCTTCATTGTTGCAAACATCTGATATGTTCCGCCTGGATGGGATATTTGGTGTCTCACTGTGATTTTCATTGTCAATACCCTGAACACCAATGATGTTGAGGACATTTTCATGTTTAATTACTCATGGGGTGTCCTCTTTCTTTATGAAGTGTCTTTCGTAAGATTTTGTGCACTTTGGGAGTGGTGGTGTTTCTTTGTTCCGTTACTGATTTGAGTACTTTATTGGAATTACATATTGTGCATATCTCTTCCCATTGAGAGCTTTTCTTTTCAGTCCTTTAAAAGTATCTTCTGATGAATGTACATTATTAATTTTGCTCTAGTCAATTTTGATATGGGAAAAGAATAGAAATATATCACTTGCAAAGCAGTGCATATATTAAATATTTAATTATGACTAATAATGATGCTGAAGTGTTTGTGGATTTGGTACAATGAGTACATTATTTATGTGATGCAGAGATTATTTACTGCCGTTTTAATGGTGGATTTATCACTTTACATGAAAGTTTAGTAAATTGTTGCAGTTAGGCCATTGATAAGTAAGTGAACAAAAATAAAAGTATTAGTCTATTTGTTTACAACATGAGTTTTTAAAAATAGTTTTAGGAAGCTCAAAAATGAGTTTATTTTTAGAAATGTCTTCTGTTTTCTTATACAACTGGGATTTCAGTTTGAGCCTGAGCTGAAGTTATATTTGATTATATGTCTTGATCTGTCTCATATGAGTTCCAGATGAGCTATATATATCATTAGGTAGACTTACATGTTTCTTTACCAGAGAGGAAGTAATCACCAGTCAGTAATTAAGCTTAATAATATCCCCAGTGACTTCTAGACATTGCTGTTGAATGGCATTATTAATTTCTTTTTATGTGTTGTAGTGTGTTCTAGGAAAAATCAGATTTCTAACATAGATCTACATAATTCATTCTCTTCTCATTGGAAAAAATCTGTTTTTTTGTTATTTTAATTTTGCCCCAAACTGCCTTCAGAATCCAGTGGGATGTAATGTGAATGAAACTATTGAAGATATCCATATAGCCATGAATTCAAGTTATGTTCCTTCTATCTTTTTGAGCCTGTCAACCAAACTCACCGCAGTACATATTTATTTTACATGCCTTGTAAATTTTGGCAGATGAGTAGGAATGTTATATTCTAGTATATAGTTGTAGGATCTCCATATATAAAAATAGTGGTTTATAGCATTCATAAAATTAGAAAAGAAGCCAAAACTATGTTGAAAATAAATCTGATAATTGCATGTTGCTAGAATAATATAAGAGCCAGAAAACATGAATTATTGAGCTATAACTTAATCTTTTTGTCATAGTGAGTATATAAAAATAAAACATGCTTTTATGTTTTATATCACTAGGATTCCATGATAGATATATAGTTCCATAATTCAGAGTAACCTGTTACTTAGTCCATGCTTAATTTTATTGTACATATAAAGACATTATTATAATAAGAAGTGTTCTCAAAGTCAGACAGGAAAAAGCAGTGTATCATCATTCATATATCATCATCCATTTTTCAGTGAGAAGAGAGTATACCTTAGAAGATTAATCACTAAATCAAAAAATGAGAAAAACCATGTAGTATAGCCCCTTCCTTTATGGATAATAAAACTAGGATTTAGATTTTTCTCCTAAAATGAACCGCTAAGATTACACACAAAAAGACAGATATAAAAGTGAACTTCTCTCTACTCCTCCTGATGGAGTTGCAAAAAATGAGGATGACTATGAGTTACTTAAAAAAATAAGGATATTTCCAAGTGCTAATATTCATATTATATGAACTGAAATATTTATATCAGGTCTACAAATCACCTCTACAACCTTACAGAAAATATTTGCTGATTCGACTTAGTTACAGAAAATCCTTTTGAAATATCCATATCGTTATTAGTTAAAAGGGTAGCAAATCTATTTTCACAGTAAAAGTAACAAAAATCCATTAGCTGGCTAATGTTTGCCAGCACTTGCAAATTAGCAGACTGCCACTGATTTGATTGAGTTTTAATCTAATGGTTTATTTTGTAAATGATCACTGACTTTATTAAAAATAATGAAGAGAATTAGAAACTCTGCAGAGTTTATCATTTATTCTTGAAACTTTGGCTGAAATATTTTTAAAAGACAATTAAATAAGCAAAGATACATATTTTTTAAAAAGACACACATAATTAATCATAATTTCATTTTACTCTTCTAGTTTGATGGCCTGGAATGGTACTCCACATTAGTAAGAACTACTGAAACTTGGTATGGGTTAAAATGAAATACTTTTTGAATTTACATTTAAAAAATGGTCGATCAACAGAAGAGTAGCTACGGCTTTTGACATGGATGTATTTTTTAAATGTTATAAAATAATGCAGCTATTAAAATTGAGGGTATCATAACAGTCTAGCGGTAATACAGGGGGAAAATGTCATTTTCCTGATATGTATCTTTTTAAATTTAAAGTTTAAAATAACAAGCTAAAACACAATGTTTGCTATAATACATGGTAATTGGTTTATAAAAAAAGAGACATCTTCTTTGTTTTAATAGTGGGTTGATACGTAGTGAAGAAATTGACTTAGAATGACTAAGGATATTAGAAAACTCCGAAACCCCACGATTATGAAGTGATTTACACTTAGTTTAATCATTAGAGTATATTTGCTTCTTTAGTAGTATAGACTATGTATTTAAAACACCAATAATCAAAAACGAAAGTTGCCATTTCAGCTGTCATATTCTCTTTCCCATAGTAGGAGGCAATATGATATGTCAGGTGGTCATGGTGTTTCCATGGCGAAATGGTTAGCACTGTGGACTCTGATGTGTTATACTAATTTGGCTACTCTAGTTGTTTACATAAACCTTAACTAAAGGTCATTTTGCATCCCTTCCACCACTGCCTCCACTGATTTTTCTATTTATACACTGTCTTTGTTATACGTTTTGTTGGTATAGTTGACTCTTGAATAACATGGGTTTGAACGGCATAGATCCATTTATACATGGATTTTCTTTTCAGTAAATATAGCATAGTGCTATAGATGTATTTTCTCTTCCTTATGATTTTATTAATAATATTATCTTCTCTCTAGCTTATTTTATTATAGGAATATAGTATATAATACATATAACATGCAAAATTTATTAACTGTTTATCCATAAGGCTTCTAACCAATAGTAAGCTATTATAAGTTTTTGGATAGTCAAAGGTTATATGTGGATTTTCAACTGTGTGTGGGCAAATGCCCCTTAATGCTTGGGTCAAGGTCAATAGTTCAGTGGTCAATTGTAATTCATCCAGTAGATATTCTCTCTCTCTCTCTCTTTCTCTCTCTATCTCAGTTTCTCTTCCTCTCACCCTCCCTTCCTCCTTTTATTTATCTATCAGTTTAAAGTTTCATAGTCAAGGGGCACTTGGGTGGCTCAGTCGATTAAGCGTCTGACTTGGACCCAAGTCATGATTTCATGGTTTTTGTGTTTGAGACAAACATCAGGCTCTGTGCTGAAAGCTCAGAGCCTGCCTGGAGCCTACTTGGGATTCTGTCTCCTTCTCTCTCTGCCCCTTCCCCGCTTGCACTCTGTCTCTCAAAAATTAAAAGATTAAAAAATTTAAAAAAATATACAATAAAGCTTTGTAGTCAATACTGGGAGGGGATGTTGAAGATAGTTTTATATTCTCGTGCTCTAAGTTGTTCTCTGTTAGATGGAGTATAAAACAAGAACACAGCAACAAGAAAAATTCTACCACATTTTCTGCAGTTTTCTTTTGTTTCTCTTTTGGTTGGTTGGAAGTAAGCTATACGTTATATGATTTAAATATGTGAAAATATATTTCCTCACAAGCTTATGAAAACATTTTCTTGAGCAGTTTGATTAAGAATATCTTGCATAAAAGTACAAAATAAAAGCATTAATCAGTTGACACTGGAAAGATCAATGTAATATTTTATGTTTCAGGAAAAGAGCTATTTTAGTTATACATTATTCAGAAATGTTTGAAAGAAAGATAAAAATAGTTCATATTTATACCCAATGTGACTGTGAAAAGAGCTAAATTGATTTTAAAAAGTCGGGGGGAGCCAAAATATTGAAGTGCCTAAGAATGAGCCCAGTAGTTAGCTAAATAGAGTATTGTCTTCAGAAATAGGAGTAGTCATAAATACTTCACAGACTGTTTTGCATGCACAGATATGCTCTATATTTAGTATTTTGGTCCCGGGAAAATAAAAGTTTGGTATCAGTAAAGGTCTGAGATGTCTTATGTTTATAGTTTCAATTCAGCATATATAAAGCTAAGTTGACAACAAAGTATGGACTATAAGCAGAATCCCTGTTTCATTTTAGATGTTTTTTGTCAAAAATATTGAGTTCTAAAACTGATTATTTTCTATAGTAAATATAAGCCATTATATTTATTAAAATTTTTTAATGTTTCCTTATATTTGAGAGAGAGAGAGAAAGAGAGAGAGAGAAACGCAGTGTGTGTGAGTGGGGGAGGGGCAGAGAGAGATGGAGACAGAATCTGAAGCAGATTCCTGGCTCTGAACTGTCAGCAAAGAGCCTGATGCAAGGCTTGAACCCTGAGCTGTGAGATAATGACCTGAGCGTAAGTCAGATGCTTAATTGACTGAACCATCCGGGCGCCCCTATATTTGTTTTAAGATGTGTCCATATATAGAGATTTAATTAGAAAGAAATCAGATAATCTTAGAAGCATCTGAGTTTTCTTTAACTTTATCCTAAATTGACTATAATCTCAGATTCATTAACAAGAATATCCAAATATTTGGTCTAAGGCTAGCATGGTGATCGTTTGGAGGTTTTGCTTGCCTAAGACTGGAATGATGTCAACATGGGTCAAGTGGAAGGGAAAGGGAGAAAGTGACAGCTTTGTTTGACTGTAGCTAAAACTCATGGAATCCTTAGAAAATTATACTATGGCAGTCATTGTTTGTTTCTTTTCCTGTTGTTTCTGGTAAAGAAAGGCATTCCTGCTTTGAAATTTGCTTATAGCAAAGGGATCAGTTCATGAAAAGTTGGGCTTATCTTTATTCTAAACTTTGTTAACCTCTCCAGGTATGTTACTTTTAACTGTTGTACTAACTGCTGTCATTCTTCCTGTTTTAACAGGGTTTTTTGTTGTTGTTTTGTTTTGTTTTTTTGGCACACTTCATTTATTTGTGTATATCTATATATATCTATCTATCTATATATATATATATATGTATATGTGTGTGTGTGTGTGTGTGTATATATATATATATATATATATATATATATATATATATATATACACATATATACATACATCTGATAACATTTTCTTTCCTTGTGGGAAACTCCTTATACCATTTCTTGTCATGCAGATCTAATAGTGATATGTTTTCTCTACTTTTATCTTAAAAATTCTTTATTTTGTTTTCACTTTTGAAATTTTCACTGGACATAGAATTCTAAGTTGACTGTTGGAAAATGTCAGGAGGACTTGGCTGCTTGTTGATCTTTGGACTTGGGCAATTGGAAACTCATTACTCCCACTCTTGACCTTGGAATGCACATTCTGCCCACCATTCCTACACTAGAAGCTTCTTCAAGGATGGAGCCTTGAGAAAGTAAGGTGTTATTGGGACCATTTGGACAATGTATATGAGTGACTTCATTTAAGACCTCTGTATGAACTTCAGATTCTGGCTGGCAGGTCCAGAGATATACTCATTTTGCAGCTGCCCAAGACAAGCTTCTTTGTAAGTTCCCTTGTTTATAAAACCTGCCTCTTTGTTCTATCTCTCTGTATCCTCCATGTAGAGGATCTGATTTCAGATCTAGCCCAGAGAACTCCTGAAGTTTTGAACAACATCATTTTGATTTGCTTTTTCCCTTTCTGCACACTTGTCTGTTAGTTTAGATAAATGCAGATGAGGAGATTGAGGAAGTCTTGAACAGTGGTGCTCAGTATGAAATGTTTCTTTCTCCCCTCTACTTACTTTTAAAACTTTATCATTGATTTTAGCAATATGAGTATTATGTACCTTAATGTGGTTTTCTTCATGTTTATTTGTCTTTGGATTTTTTGAGTCTCTTGGATCTGTGCCTTTGGGTTGTTTCTGACAAATTTTGAAAACATTTTTTTCTTCAAATATTTTCTACTCCCTCTACCAACGAACCCCTTCTACAGATTATTTGATATTATTCTCTACATCTCTGATAATCCATTCATTCTTTTGCAGTCTTGCCCACCCCCACCCCTGACTTTGTGCTTCATTTTGAACAGTTTGCATTGCTATGCCATTAGGTACACTGATTTTTTTTTTTCTTTTGCAGTTTTTTTTTAATCTGCTGTTAATCTCATCTGGTATGTTTTTCACTAAAGATATTAAAAATATTATCTCCAGAAATGTTATTTTTTAACAGTATCCATTTCTCACCTATAATGTTTATGTTTTGCTTTAAATAATTAAGTATAATTTTGAGACTGGCTTGTTTAAATGCTTGACTGCTAACTTCATTATTTGTGTATTTGTATTGATTCTTATTTTCTCCTGTTTATGGGACATATTTTACTGCTTCTTTGCAAATCTAGAATTTTGGATGGAATGCTAAAATGATAGATGGATTTGGTTGATAGTCTATTTTATAGAATGTTGGATATTATCTTTGGCAGAGAGTTAATTTTCTTTGTTGATTTAACTAACATTTACTGAATAATTGTTATGTGTAGAACACTAGAATTACAAACATATGAAACATACATCTCTTGTCTTTAAATACTTAGGGAGAAGGCAATTGTGAAAACACATAATGAAATACATTGTAATTATTACTATAATGAAATCAGGCAAAGTGTGCTAAGAGTATCTGAGAGAAACATGTTTCTTATTGAAAGGCAGGAAAGAATATATATGAACTAATATGGGAAATAATCCCTGAAAAGTTAAATATGAATTTTCCAAGAAGAAAAAAAAAACGGAAAAATGTCATATATTTAAAGGCTCAAATGCATAGAAAGAAATTGTGTGCTGAAACAACTACAAGATAAAAGTGGGAAGAGGAGGAAAAACATGGAACAATGGAATATGTTAGATAATCTAAGAAAAATTGATTACATTCCATAAAGGAACTAGCCAATAGCAATACAATAATAGTTGGGGACTTTAACGCCCCACCTAGATCAATGGATGGATCATCCAAACAGAAAATCAACAAGGAAACAGTGCCTTCAAATGACACATTGTAACAGATGGATCTAACAGTTATATTCAGAACATTTCATCCTAAAACAGTAGAATACACATTCTTTTCAAGTGCACGTGGAACATTCTTCAGAATAGATCACATATGAGGCCACAAAACAAGTCTCAACAAATTCAAATAGATTAAAGTAATATCATGAATCTTTTCTGAAGACTAGGCTATGAAACTAGAAATCAACCACAAGAAAAAATCTGGAAAGAACAGATAAATGGAGGTTAAATGACATGCTACTCAACAATGAATGGGTTAATGAAGAAATGAAAGAGGATATCAAAAATTATATGGAGGCAAATGAAAATGAAGACACAGTGGTCTAAAATCTTTGGGATACAACAAATGTGGTTCTAAGCAGAAAGTGTATAGCAATATAGGCCAACCTCAAGAAGCAAGAAAAGGTCAAATGAACAATTTAACATTAAACCTAAAGGAACTAGAAAGAGAAGAACAAACAAATCCAAAACCAGTAGGAGAAAGAAAATAATAAAGATTAGAGCAAAAATAAATTAAATATAACAAACAAACAAATCAATGAAACCAGGAGCTGGTTCTTTGAAAAGATCAACAGTTGATAAAACTTTAGCCAGACTCATTATAAAAATGAAAATGAGAGAGGACTCAAATAAACAAAATTAGAAATGAAAGAGGAGAAATAACAACTGACATCATAGAAATACAAAGGACTGTAAGAGCATATTATGAAAACTTATATACCAACAAATTGGACAACCTAGAAGAAAGGGCTAAATCTCTAGAAACATATAACCTCCGAAAACTGAATCAGGAAAAAAATAGAAAATTTGAATAGACCAAGTAACAACAAGGAATTTAAATAGGTAGTCAAAAAATTCCCAACAGGGGCCTGGGTGGCACAGTCAGGTAAACGTCCTACTTCAGCTCAGGTCATGATCTCACAGTTTGTGGGTTTGAGCCCCACGTCAGGCTCTGTGCTCAGAGCCTGGAGGCTGCTTTGGATTCTGTATGTCTCTTTCCCTCCACCCCTCATCTGCTTGTGCTCTGTCTCTGTCTCTCAAAATAAATAAGTGTTTTTTTTTTTTAAATTCCCAACAAACAAAAGTCCAGGACCAAATGGCTTCACAGGTGAAATTTACCAACATTGAAGAAGAGTTAATACCTATTCTACTCAAACTATTCCAAAAATATAGAAGAGAAAGGAAAGCTTCCAAACTAATTCTATGAAATCAGCATTACTGTGATAACCAATCCAGGTAAAGACACTACAAAACAACAACAACAACAACTATGTGCCAATATCTCTGATGAACACATATGCTAAAATCTTCAAGAAAATAATAGTAAACCAAACCTAACAATGAATTTTTTAAAAATCATACACTATGATCAAATGAGATTTATTTCTAGGATGGAAGTGTGGTTCAATATTTGCAAATCAGTCAATGTGATACATCACATCAACAAGAGAAAGAAAAAGAAAATACATGATCATTTCAATAGATGCAGAAAAATAGGTAGGGTGTGTGTGTGTGTGTGTGTGTGTGTGTGTGCGCGCGCGTGCGCGCACGCACACACGTGTGTATTAGTCATAAAAAGGAATGAAATCTTGCCATTTGTAATGACAGGGATGGAGATAGAGAGTATAATGCTAAGTGAAATAACTCAGAGAAAGGCAAATACCATATGAACTCTCTCACATGTGGAATTCAAGAAATAAAACAAATGGACAAAGGAAAAAAAATAGAGAAAACAAACAACAGTCTGTTATCTTAACTGCAGGGAACAAAATGATGGTTACCAGAGGGGAGGTGAGTGGGGGAAGGGGTGAAATAGATGATGAGGATTAAAGAGTACACTTATCACGATGAGCACTGAATACTGCATAGAATTGGTGAAACACTATAGTATACACCTGAAACTATGATAACACTGTATGTTTACCATACTGGAATTAAAGTTAGAAAAAGTAATGCTAAGCTGTTTGTGCCAACTCACACATCTGTCAGCAAACTGCATATCATGGTTTACAACCACAATATAAACATTTTTTGTTGGATTTTAAATATTTTTTCAATAAAATCCATTTAAGAATTTTATTGTCTCATGGTCTTGATTTGCCTTTTCTTGGCCACCAACAATAGTAAACCTTTTTGAGAGGGGGGTATCTATTGACCATTTATATTTCTTCTTCTGTGAAATTTCTGCTTAAGTCTCTCACCCATTTTTCTATTGGATTCTTTGTGTTCATTATGGATGGAACTTAACTGCAGTTTAGAAATAGAGGCTGCATACTTGAAAAAACCAAAGTTAAGCCTGAGAATATTTACTTAATCTCTTCAATACCTGAAAGGTCTCACAGAGAAAATTCTTCCATACGATAGAATCTTCGGTCCTTTCTGCCACCTGGCACGGGCCCAAGCCTGCACCCAGTGTTGCGTGAACATCCTAAAGTCTGAACCTCCCCAGACTGGGCCTGTGCCTTGCTGACTCTGTGTGGTTGTGTAAGGTTATCCTAGCCTCCGCATAACAACCACTTCTATGCCAGGCCTGCCTACATTTTCCCAGGCTCAAGAAGCTCTCATTTTTCAATGTCATTAAGCTCACTTAGACCTTCCTAAGACCATCAAGGTTCATTTATAGATGGTTGCTCTCATGTTTGTAAAGCCACCATAGGATTCAATGACCCACTGTAGAAGAATTCCCCTGTCCTGTGTGATTCAAGCCTTAAAGTCACTGATGTAAGGATGAAGTCATGCATAGGACTGTGGAAACTAGATGCAAAAACGAGCCTCATTTTACAGTTACACAGTCATGGGAATCACAAATACCCAGGCCCCACTGAAAGCCTAAATCTCTAATAGTCATTTTTCGCTCTGTATTATACTATATCTCAGTGCCCACTGAGCAGGCACTAGGTCTCAATACTCCCCTGATTAAATCCTTCACAAACTAGTGTCTTCCTCTCGAAATTTATCTTGAGGAAGTGAGAAAAGCCTAATTATAAGTGCTACATATGAAAGAAAAGAATGAAGGAAGGGGCTCTCATGATGGGGCAACCTCTTAAAATAGGGCAGATATTCAGAGAGGGCAAGATGAAGTCAGTGAGCTATGATCATGCCTGCATATAAAGAAAAGCATGCTGTCCTTAGGAATAAAATAGCAGATGAAACCTTGATCTTTTTAAAAAGGCATAATATAGGGGCATCTGGGTGGTTCAGTCAGTTAAGCATCCAAATTCAGCTCAAGTCATGATCTCATGGTTTGTGAGTTCAAGCCCCACATCCTGTGCTATCAGTGCATAACTTGCTTCAGATCCTCTGTCTCCCTCTCTCTGTGCCCTTACCCCCCTCTCAAAAATAAATAAACATTTAAAAATGTATACTAAAACCATAAGAGACTCTTAAATACTGAGAACAAACTCAGGATTGATGGGGGGTGGGGGAGAGGGGAACATGGGTGATGAGCATTGAGGAGGGCACCTGTTGGGATGAGCACTGGGTATTGTATGGAAACCAATTTGACAATAAATTATATTAAATAAAATAAAATAAAAATAAGTAAAAGTAAATAAAAAATAAAAATGCACACCATATAAATAGGAGAAAATAACTAGACTGAAGATAGTTTTTTGACTGAAAATTTGAGGGATTTCTAATAGATAAAGTGCTGAAGAACTAAATCCCTGATGTCTGAAAATCATCTTTTTGAAGAGGGCTGCCTGTCTGGAGGTGGACAGAGGAACCATCCTCTCCTTCATCTCTGGTTTACAGATTAGGCTTGTAAAATAAGGACAGTTTACAGGACTGCAGATGAACATACACATGACCTTTCTCTCATCTGCCTCATTTGTGCTAAGTCTACAGTCCTCTGAGGAGGCCTTAGCTTAGATAACCAGAAAATCAGATGTGGCAGAAAGGCACCAGATCCTAAATATCTATGGACATAAGCAGAAAAGGAAAAGTAAAATAAATAAAATGCTTGTTACTACTAATACTAATACAATATTACTTCCATACCAGACTGGTAGAATTCTGCAGTTTGGAACTATTTTCTTTCTTTTTTTCTTTTTTTCAAAATTTTTGGCCATTGTTTTTTGCTTGATTTTTTTTTTATTGGCACTCCCCCGCCTCACCCCAGATCTCTCCTACCATTTTCTGACTGACATATATTTTGAAAGATATGGGCATAGACATAAGTATAAATCACAAAAAAATATATTAGAAAACACTTTTAGAAAACTCTTTGTCAATTCTATGCAAGTGAGGGTTTTTTTCATGCACTTATGAGTAAAAAATAAACATTAATAAATGAAAATAATTAGTGGTAGAAAAGGATAGGACTAACATTTTCTGAATAGTCAAAACACTACTTCTCCCAGATTTACTAATAAATGATTACATTTTAGCACACCTGATTCATATTCTAAAAGTTGCAAGGCCACAGTACATTTGTGGAACCCCCAAAGCCTTTATTATCAAAGTTTTAAAAAACATTTAAAAAATGTTTTTGAAGTTAAAAATATAATTGTATTAAAACCAGTACATTTAGGAAATGAATGACTGCTGGAAATAAAGACAGTCGAATCATGGAATGAGGGGAAAATCCAAAAGAATCTCCCATTAACACACATGAAAGTGATAGGTAAAATGTGGAATATTTTAAGAGAAATGGAAATTAGTTCTATACATAAAAATTGAGAAGAGATTAGGAAGCATAGAAAAGATGAAACAGAAGAAGAAATATTTCTTCTCCAAAGAAAGAGCCTGTTCCTAACCACTAAAAATTTGCATCATCTCTTAAACTTAATAAAAAGGATCCGTATTTAGACAAAAATATTTTGAATTTTCAAAATTTACACATAACATCTCTTTTAAATAAGAATATCAAAAATAGGGGCACCTGTCTGGCTCAGTTGGAAGAACATGCAACTCTTCATCTTGGAGTCATGGGTTTGAGCCCCATGTTGGGTATAGAGATTACTTAAATAAATAAGCTTTAAAAAAGAAGAAACAAAAGGCATCCAAATCGGCCAGGAGGAGGTCAAAGTTTCACTCTTCACAGATGATGTGATACTCTATATGGAAAACCCAAAAGATTCCACCAAAAAACTGCTAGAATTGATTCATTAATTCAGCAAACTTGCAGGATATAAAAATCAATGCACAGAAATCAGTTGCATTCCTCTGCACCAACAATGAAGCGACAGAAAGAGAAATCAAGGAACCGATCCCATTTACAGTTGCACAAAAACCCATAAAATACCTAGGAATAAATCTAACCAAAGAGGTGAAAAATCTATACACTGAAAACTATAGAAAGCTTATGAAACAAATTGAAGAAGACACAAAGAAATGGAAAAAGATTCCATGCTCCTGGATAGGAAGAACAAATATTGTTAAAATGTCAATACTACCCAAAGCAATCTACATATTCAATGCAACCCCTATCAAAGTAACACCAGCATTCTTCACAGAACTAGAACAAATAATCCTAAAATTTGTATAGAACCAGAAAAGACCACAAATAGCCAAAGCGATCTTGAAAAAGAAAACCAAAGCAGGAGGCATCACAAGCCCAGACTTCAAGCTATACTACAAAGCTATAATCAGCAAGACAGTATGGTACCAGCACAAGAACGCACACTCGGACAATGGAACAGCATAGAGATCCCAGAAATTGACCCACAAATGTATGGCCAACTAATCTTTGACAAAGCAGGAAAGAATATCCAATGGAATACAGACAATCTCTTCAGCAAGTGGTGCTGGGAAAACTGGACAGAGACATGCAGAAGAATGTACCTGGACCACTTTCTTACACCAAACACAAAAATAAAATGGATGAAAGACCTCAATGTAAGACAGGAAGCCATCAAAACCCTCGAGGACAAAGCGGGAAAAAACCTCTTTGATCTTGCCCACAGCAGCTCCTTACATAACACGTCTCTGGAGGCAAGGGAAACAAAAACAAAAATGAACTACTGGGACCTCATCAAAATAAAAAGCTTCTGTATAGCAAAGGAAACAATCAGCAAAATTAAAAGGCAACTGACAGAATGGGAGAAGATATTTGCAAATGACATATCAGATAAAGGGCTAGTATCTAAAAATCTATAAAGAACTTATCAAACTCAACACCCAAAAAACAATCCAGTGAAGAAATGGGCAAAAGACACGAATAGACACTTCTCTAAAGAAGACATCCAGATGGCCAACTGACACATGAAAAAATGCTCAACATCACTCATCATCAAGGAAATACCAATCAAAACCACAATGAGATACCATCTTACACCTGTCAGAATGGCTAACATTAAGAACTCAGGCAACAACAGATGTTGGCAAGGATGTGGATCTCTTTTGCATTGTTGGTGGCAATGCAAGCTGGTGCAGCCACTCTGGAAAACAGTATGGAGATTCCTCAAAAAACTAAAAATAGAACTACCTTATGACCAGCAATTGCACTACTAGGCATTTATCCATGGGATACAGGTGTGCTGTTTCGAAGGGACACATGCACCCCCATGTTTATAGCAGCACTATCAACAGTAGCCAAAGTATGGAAAGAGCCCAAATGTCCATTGATGGATGAATGGATAAAGAAGATGTGGTATATATATACAATGGAGTATTACTCGGCAATCAAAAAGAGTGAAATCTTGCCATTTGCAACTACATGGATGAAACTGGAGGGTATTACGCTACGTGAAATTAGTCAGTCAGAGAAAGACAAAAATCATATGACTTCACTTATATGAAGACTTTAAGAGACAAAACAGATGAACATAAGGGAAGGGAAACAAAAATAATATATAAACGGGGGGGGGGACAAAACAGAAGAGACTCATAAATATGGAGAACAAACTGAGGGTTACTGGAGGGGTTGTGGGGGGGGGATGGGCTAAATGGGTAAGTGGCACTAAGGAATCTACTCCTGAAATCATTGTCGCACTATGTGCTAACTAATTTGGATATAAATTTTAAAGAATAAAAAATACAATAAAAAAAAGAATATTAAAAATATAAAGTTATGTTAAAGAACAAAAATAGGATTGGCTTTATTCTTTTCAGTACTAATACAAATCACAGATGCACTTAAAGTAAAATCTACAATGATCTGGAAGAAAAGAGTTGTGACCTAACCATATTAAATTTGGTCAGGTTGTCAATAATATGTGATAAATATGTGATGTTTTCAGATATTTACCAAAGTGGGAAATGTATGTTCAAGGCACATTTATGTAACTGTGGTGTTTTAATCCATTTGGAACACTCTAATCGAGTACCAAAAACTAGGTGGCTTATGAACGACAGAAATGTATTTCTCACAGTTTTAGAGGGAAGTCTAAGGTCATGGTGCCGGCATGATCATGTCATGGTGAGATCTCACTTCCGGGTTCACAGCCAGTGCTTCCTCTGCTGTGTTCCCACATGGAGGAAGGGACTAGGGATCTCTCTGGAGCCCCTTTTATAAGAGCATGAATTCTTCATGAGGGCTCCACCCACATAACTTAAGCCCCTTTCAAAGGTCCCATCTTCTAATACCATCATCTTTGGGAGTTAGGATTACAACATACGAATTTTAGCAAGGTATAAACATTCAGGGCATTGCCAATGGTTAACTAGTAGTAAAAACAAGTGGAACTAAAGAAATTATCCACACTGGCCACCTTAAGAGGAATCTTTCCTGAACTGAAAATTATTGGCACATTAATGTACATTGCAAATGCTGGACATTTTCTAGCAAAAAAAAAAGTATTTTTCGAAATCAAAAAATGTCTACACAATTAGAAATATTTTATTTTATCTTTTAATTTTATTTAATGTCTATTATTTATTTTTGAGAGAGAGAGAGAGAGACAGACAGACAGAGCAAGAGCAGGGGAGAGGCAGAGAGAGAGAGGGAGACACAGAATCTGAAGCAAGCTCCAGTCTCCGAGCTGTCAGCACAGAGCCAGACAAGGGGCTTGAACTCACCAACCCTTGAGATCATGACCTGAGCCGAAGTCACTTATCTGACTGAGCCATCCAAGTGTCCCATAAATGGAAATATTTTAAAGATTTTGTTGAATTGCCTGTCTCAGGTTTCTTCACCCACAGTATATTCTTTTCACTGGAAAGTAACTACTCTATGCCAGGCAATGTTCTAAAGTTGGAGACCCATTGGTAAATAAGGCAGATAGATTTCAAACCCTAATGAAGCTTGTACTCTAACTAGAGTTTAAACAATCACAGAAACAAATAAGTCATGATAAGCTAGGAAGAAAATAGGATCCTCTAGTATGATAGTGTGATATATTTAATGTCAAGGAAAGAGGGCAGAACCAGGATACAAATTGAGAATGAGAAAACATTAAGGTAGAGATATGCTTCAAGATAGGCTGGGACATATTTCTGTAACAAACAACTCTAATACCTCAGTGTTCAGTATTTCAAAAGCTTGTTTCTCACCCACGTTTCTGTCCTGCCTGGGTGAGCAGGGTGCTGTGCTCCATAAAGTCACATTGGGACCTCACTAAAGCAACTTGTGCAAGTATAATTTGGAACGTCCAGTTTTTTATTAAGAAAAGGGCCGGGGAATCATGTGCTGATTTTCACTGTTTAAATATGCAAGCGACTCACATTATTTCCCACACATTTTATTAGCTAGAACCTGTTACATGTCACTAATTGAAAGAGTGTGGGAAACACAGTGGAGCAAAAGAAAACCTTGGTAAGCATTACTGTACCTCATCCACCAGGAGAATGAGGTGTCATTGGAGCAAAGAAAAATTTGGAAGAACCTGAGGTCACCTTTTCTGGCTGCTAGGATTTATGGTAAAAAATGAACTCTATATGAAAACATACATGTCATTGGTAGCCCGGCATATATAAATTGCTCAATTAAGCTTTAAGAGTGAAAAAGTGTTATTAACTATTAGCTACAGCACCAGGTATAAAGAAAGACTTCCAGTTAAAACTGGGAAGTATGTTCACTCAAGTCGATGGTGACTTAAAACACAGACGTTTCAGTGAAATGGACAAGACCAAAGCCTTATTATGGTAGATTCAGTTGGGACTGGGGAAATGGGAGTGAGGTAGGGAACAATGTGACTGGAGGGCACACTTCTGATAGGTTATTTTGTGAAGGAGATCAGAAAAGCAGGAAACAGATGTAGAGTTACACTTGACTTGTTTTTTGCTTTGTTTTGTTTTTGTTTTTGTAAAGGTAGAGAAACTAAAGACCGTTTGTATATCTAGGGGGAATGATTGACTTAGGAACTTATGGTGCGCCTGGGTGGCTCAGTCGGTTAAGTGTCCGACTTTGGCTCGGTTCATGGTCTTACGGTTTGTGAGTTTGAGCCCCGTGTCAGGCTCTGGGCTGACAGCATGGAGCCTGGACCCTGCTTCAAGTTCTGTGTCTCCCTCTCTCTGTGCCTCTCTCTCTCAAAAATGAATAAATATTAAAAAATTAGGGAAAAAAAAGAGCTTAAAACACTGATAATGGAAAGGAGAAATGAAGCCCTCCGGAAGTCATGGGTAAGTCAGGAGAGGGAGGTATATGCTTACAGGAAACAATGCTATCTTCTGTAACAGGAGATAAGGCAGAGAACAGTGGTCAAAACCAGGGTAGATCCATAAATTCTCTAATTTTCAGAGTAAAGCATTTTCTTGGCACCCCTAAAAGCTATTTCTATTTTCTCAGTGGAATGCAAGGCAAAGTTAGCACAAACATTTGCATCAAAACAAAATTGTGTAAAATGCATTTAACAGGATGGGAAAGTCTGTGATGTGTTTATATTGGGATTTATTGATACCCCAACCCCTCCACCACAGTCAGTCTTGACCTCAGAAGGCCCATCCGCCTGTGTTCTCTTGAATCATTACTCGTATGTTAGCTTGAACATTTCCAAAAGTTCCCAAAACTTTGGAAAACGCAGGCATAATTGCATATGCTAATGAATTAGACTCGATTGTCATTTATCACCTCAGTCAGCAGAGCCAGGACCGTACATGTAGTTCTGGGCCGTATTCTTCCATGGAGGGAATCTTGAGAATGATATTATGTGCCATTACCATTTTACTGTGTCCCATTAGCGGTGGAAGCGAGATGCTGAGGATCATTGAGAGCTGAGACTGTTTTCGTGATGCCTTCAAATGGAGTCCAGCCTTCCTGTGTTTTGCTGAACTTTGGGAGTCTGGGCAAACATTATCTGCTACGATGTTTCTTTAGTCCTAAAAGGTTAAAGTGTTTAATGATTTACACCTCGAGTCAAACACAAAAATCCTTTCTCCCTGGTGCTAACGTACAGCCAAGTCTCCTGGGACAGGAGGAGTTTTAGTTTTAACTGGTGTTGTAAACACGCTATGCTAAATCAATATTCCCTTGAATTTTATATATCCAAAAAAAAGGATGGGAGTTAAAGACGGTTGCTAACATTTTAGTTTTTCATGGAAGCCTATTAAAATACTGTCATTCATGGTTAAGCTTGTTTCATGAAACAAAGGACATTTTAATGCAAAATTGGAAATCACATAATTTAATGATAAAAATAATTTATCTAGATTGAATGGATGTTTTTAGTTACTACAAACTTTCCACAGTTTACTTTGTTTTGGAAACCAGCCCTAATCCATACTCCTTTCAACAAGATGACATTCTTGCTTTTGGTTGTCCACTTAATATCTTACCTCATTGCTTTATGTCCTAATATTTCATGAATTTTTGCCTCTTACACTGGAATATAAGTTACACAAACATATGGCATTTTATATTCCCATTGCCAAACTATGGTGCCACATTAACAGGCACTCATAAAACATTTGTTGAAAGAAGAATGCATAACATAAAATAAAAACTTTACATTAAATTTTACATTTAGTTATCTAAATGGCCCTAATTTGCTTGTTCCTTTCCCTTCAGAGAGTACAAGCATATGACAAAAATTTATATGCAGTTCAATATTTCCTTATTTTCAACATGCTAGCCATATGTCACGTATGTTTGCCCCTATGGCTTTTGTTATCGGAAGAAAAAGTTTTTAATTTTTGGCTCATGTTCTTCAGACTTCATTAACAAGACTATAACTGTGAAAACTAGCACATTTTGCATAAGTAATTACTAACACAGATATGGTAACTTTTCGCTCAGAGTGTCATAGTCACTGCTTAGATACATTTGACAGTTTATAAGTCTAATATCCCCATTTCTCAAGGTGAGATAAAAATTTGTGTTTTTTTAAATTTTTTTTTTTCAACGTTTATTTATTTTTGGGACAGAGAGAGACAGAGCATGAACGGGGGAGGGGCAGAGAGAGAGGGAGACACAGAATCGGAAACAGGCTCCAGGCTCCGAGCCATCAGCCCAGAGGCTGACGCGGGGCTCGAACTCACGGACCGCGAGATCGTGACCTGGCTGAAGTCGGACGCTTAACCGACTGCGCCACCCAGGCGCCCCTGTGTTGTTTTTTTTTAAAGCCAACACTAGGCTACTGCTTTTATTACCTAACAAGTGCTGAATTCTTATCATGGTATTGCCTATGATAAATGGCTTACAGGGCCAGACTTTATCTTTGGGAATCTTGGGTTGAAAACTGGCAGGTATAGTTCTAACTTTAAGCTTTTGTATCAATTATGCTTGAAGCATAATAGGAAACAATTCAATGACTGGATTTCACGTATTTATTTAAGGCAATGCCTATTATAATTTTATTCGATACAAGAAAATATGCCAATTTGACAACTTTGCATGCAAAACGTTCATGGAGCAAAATTCATATATGCTATTAGAATTGTGTTATTGTATGTTTATTTAATTCTACTTTTTGCTGACTCTGATACTTGTTCCTCACTATTGTTCTGTATGCCTTATACTTTTTTTTTTAATTTTTTTTTTCAACGTTTACTTATTTTATTTTTAGGACAGAGAGAGACAGAGCATGAACGGGGGAGGAGCAGAGAGAGAGACACACACAGAATCGGAAACAGGCTCCAGGCTCTGAGCCATCAGCCCAGAGCCCGACGCGGGGCTCGAACTCACGGACCGCGAGATCGTGACCTGGCTGAAGTCGGATGCTTAACCGACTGCGCCACCCAGGCACCCCTGTATGCCTTATACTTTTGTATCTTAAGACTGAGGCTAAGGAAAAAGAGTGGAGGTCACAGGCCTATAGTTTATCATAAGCATGTTGATGTGTTCCATGCCCAAGTTCACATGGTCCCACAAGGGCCGTGGGTCCTGCTTAGACGAGCTTGGGCACAAGCATCTGCCAAGACTTACTCCTCCCTTTAGCTCTTCCTCCTCTGCCTGGGTTTGTACCCAGTGGCTCTCTCTGAATTGCTAATACCACCCAGAGCATGGCCAAGGAACAGAACATGAATCCCTAGTCAGTCCGTAAGGCATTTCAGTATATATATTTGGGGAACTAAGGTACGGAACAAAGGTCCTTTGAAGTTAATTCTGTTAGTTAGCTTGGGGAAAATCTTAAAAGAGTAAATGATTCCAGCATAAATGCCTTATTTTTATAATCTTACCTGCTCTCATGCATTTTAGATTTTATACCTAATAGTCTCATTCTGTTAACTGTTAGGAAAAATTACATAAAATTATACTCTTCTGCAAAGATACCAAAAAGGAAATAGGAGAGTACTGCATTTTGAAGATTTTTGACAGTTTGTAGCACTCTTTCAAACATCAGTATAATAAATTCCATGTAGATAAAGATAATTTTCCTTTGCCTCAACTTGTAAATTATGTTCCTTAGATATTCTAGGGTACAGTTAGTTCTCAAGGTCTTTGATTCTGAAATATTTTCCAGGTTTAATTAAAAAAATTTTTTAAATGAAAAAAATATTTTCAACCTATAGGATTAGTGGGATTCAAGGTCTTAAAAATACTCTGTAAAATAAGATGAAATAATTTTTTTTAAATGTTTATTTATTTTTGAGAGAGAGAGAGGAGAGCACAAGCAGGAAAGGGTCAGTGAGAGAGGGAGACAGAATCCGAAGCAGGCTCCAGGCTCTGAGCCGTCAGCACAGGGTCCCACGAGGGGCTCGAACTCACGAACCGTGAGATCATGACCTGAGTGAAGTCAGATGCTTAACCCAGGTGCCCCCTGAAATAATTTTTGATGAGATAGGGTGTTGACTTGGTATGTCACAGCAGCATGTTGTTTATATTGGTGTTCCCATGAAATTTTAGCAATCGCATCCTTAAAGAGAAAAGTTAATTTTCTTTCTTCTTCATTAGACCACCTTCTCTGCATTGAGTCTTTTTTTTTTTTTTTTAACGTTTATTTATTTTTGAGACAGAGAGAGACAGAGCATGAACAGAGGAGGGTCAGAGAGAGAGGGAGACACAGAATCTGAAACAGGCTCCAGTCTCTGAGCTGTCAGCACAGAGCCTGATGTGGGGCTCGAACCCATGAACTGTGAGATCATGACCTGAGCCAAAGTTGGACGCTTAACCGACTGAGCCACCCAGGCGCCCTGCATTGAGTCTTTCAACAGAACTCTATATTTTGTGGAAATTATCATAAGTGGGTATGGAGTTGCTTTTTAGGGTTATGGAAATCATTTAAAATTAGATTGTTGTGATGTAGTCTGCAAATATACTTAAAAGCATTGAATTATACCCCTCAGTGAGTGTGTTTTGTTATAAGTTCTATCTCCGTAAAACTATTAAAAATGCCAAGTACCTAATTGAAGACTCATATGCACTGTAACCAGGAAGTTTGAAATGTTTTGATAATATGAAAAACTTTTTAAAAATCCAAATCTCTCTCCTTTTGGCGATGACTACCATAATTATTACGAGGTTATGAAACTAAGGGAATGACATCAGTACAGTGCTAATACATTACAAATGTTATTAATATAATCACTTGTGATACTATAGACAGACACTGCTCTCCTCATAATTCTGGTTCCTCCCTAATGAAGCATGAAATATTCTGGTATGGGGACTGGGCCACACTGAAGGAATATATATTACAGGTTTCGGAAAATCATAGTACCTACTGGCAGTGTACCTCTCAAGGTCACCACTGTCACTTGGAATCCGCAGAACTGGAAAGTGGGCCCAGTATTTAAGTAGTGGCAGCTTCAAGGTGACAGAGCAGTGGGGCTTCCCTCAAGGAGACAGAAGGAGCTAGAAGCAGATGAGGAAGTCTGGCATATAAGACAAATAATAATCACATGCCATCGGGTAAAAGTTTTTTCCCCTATGTATTGCACATATAGGGCTAATTTATTTCACATACAAAGAAGTTATTAAAATTAATATTTCAGAAACAAAAGTAATTTTTTTTTAAAAAGGGACAACACGTCTCTTGTTTTAGATTGCTTGCCTGACCCTTATTCAGTGCAGTTCTGAGTTTCTGATTTCCCCTTATCAGGCTATTGTTACTATAATTTTACATTTTACTAAGTATAAGAAGACAAATGGGCATGCTAGTAGAGTCCCTTAATTTCAGACAAAAATAAATAAAAATAAACTTAAAAAAAAAAGATTCCCTTAAGATTCTCTTAATTTCAGTCCTTGCCTCTTTTATTTAGCAGCAGCCCTACCTTTTCATGCTATTCAGAGTTAATTACCCCCACAAATATAGTTCTTTATTTGTTTGCCTCTGGGTGTACTGGCACGAGGACTCAAAAATGACCATGTGACATCATTGCTTAAATTTAGTGCCACCTGACTATATCCACAGGTGATAACGTCCCACCTCTTGAATCTTGCTCTTGTAATTCTTCCAAGTCTAAAGTTTTCAAAGGAGTAAAGCACAAAACCAAGGTGAACAGGGGGGAACCAGAGTGGCTCAGTTAGTCCAACTCTTGGTTTCAGCTCAGGTCATGATCTCATGATTTGTGAGATCCAGCACCATGTGGGGCTCTGCCCTGGCAGCACAGAGCCTGCTTTGGATTCTCTCTCTCCCTCTGCCCCTCCCCCATGCACACACTATCTCTCTCTCAAAACAAAATAAACTAAAAAAAAAAAAAAAACTGAACAGAGAGTCATGGTGACAGAGCGTCACTGATAATTCCATATCTGTTTCATGGATCCTTTTTTTTTTTTTTTTTAATGATATCAGGGGAGACCATACTGTGCAATGACTACGAGTTTAACTTGCATACCAATCCTAAATGATGATTCTCTAATCCTAGGATGTCATACCCAATGTGATATTTTTTTTTGGTTTCTTATTTTTTTTATTTTTTTTATATATATGAAATTTATTGACAAATTGGTTTCCATACAACACCCAGTGCTCATCCCAAAAGGTGCCCTCCTCAATACCCATCACCCACCCTCCCCTCCCTCCCACCCCCCATCAACCCTCAGTTTGTTCTCAGTTTTTAACAGTCTCTTATGCTTTGGCTCTCTCCCACTCTAACCTCTTTTTTTTTTTTTCCTTCCCCTCCCCCATGGGTTCCTGTTAAGTTTCTCAGGATCCACATAAGAGTGAAACCATATGGTATCTGTCTTTCTCTGTATGGCTTATTTCACTTAGCATCACACTCTCCAGTTCCATCCACGTTGCTACAAAAGGCCATATTTCATTTTTTCTCATTGCCATGTAGTATTCCATTGTGTATATAAACCACAATTTCTTTATCCATTCATCAGTTGATGGACATTTAGGCTCTTTCCATAATTTGGCTATTGTTGACAGTGCTGCTATGAACATTGGGGTACAAGTGCCCCTATGCATCAGTACTCCCGTATCCCTGGAGAAAAGGGATACCCAATGTGATATTATCCAGCCCTTGAAGAGGTCATTTCCAGGCATTGTCAGATCAGAAGTTTCTAAGTGATTGCAGTATAAGGTGCATCCAGTGGATTTTGTGATCAAATGCTCATCTTCACATCTAAAATTAGTCTTTTGGTCTGAGGTGAGGTTATGTAAGATCTTATGTTGTTCAATCAGATGTTTGTGTACCCTCATATGGTGGTGCTGCCAGAGATTGTGTGGGCAGGTTAAATGCATTAACAGAACATGAATCAATCTAGAAATTACCATCCCCTTCGGGATGGAAGGGTTCCCATGTAATCAACGTGCCAGCAAGAGACTGCTTGGTCTTCTTGAGAGATGGTGCTGTTTTAGAGACTCAGCATTGGTTTCTACTGCCGACAGGTTGCATAGTTAGCAGCTGAAGTGGTAGATAAACATTAAACAAAGGAAGCTGATGCTGTTAGGTCTACGTTACAGCTTCCATTTCTGATACAATGACCATGATGTTCCTGCACCATTGTGAATATGCTTGGTATGACTGAGGTCAGAGGCTGGAGGACATCCACTGGAAAGGCATTCTTGCTTCCTATTTGTTGGATATTTCCTCTGCAGCATATGCTCTCTGGGGAACATTGTACTTATCTAGGTATATCCACATCCTTCTCTCACAGAGTTTTCTCTTTTCTGTTGTCCTATCTTATTCTTTAAGACCCCTGAGCCATCATTCTAAGAGATTCATCCACCAAGTGTATGGCCAGGTATATCCAAGTCCACTGAAATTGTTTTCCCTCATTCCATCTTTCAGGTAACCCCAAATGTGGTGTCTATCTTTTGTTCACACTAACTGATAGAGTGTTCCATTCATAAGACCTGGATTTGTTCTTCTTCGCCAAAGGAAATTACCCATGAGGCTATATGTGTGAGTTACTGAAAGGGATTAGTGTTACTTAGGTCAGTGGGAGTCTTGATCATCCATTTATGTCCCCCAAATATGCTTGGATTTGATCCTATATGTCCCAGTTCCACTCTATGATGGACTGCTTCTAATTTGCTTGACCTAATGACTTGGTGCAATCTTATTCACACTTTATTATTACACTCCTGGTTAACTTTAATGAAGGGAACATGGCCATCTGGTGGTTTCTCTAGTCTTACCTATTAAAATCCATTATAATATGCCATATTATAATGAAGCTTCTCTGAGTTTCCTGAAAGGCTACTTTTATATTCTTCCAATGCAGTTATAGCACTTTTAACCTCAATTAACAAGGTCCACTATTTATCCCAAGATTCAAGAAACAATTCTATAAATGTATTAGGACCAAGTCCTTGTTAGAATCACTGACAGGTTTTGTTCTACCGTCCCAGACTCTTTCTCTTACTCACCCCTCAGGAAAAAAAAATTAAAGAAAATAATAATACATAACAATGGATTTGATAAATACGCTTCTAGCATAAGTTTTTATATGTATTCCATTAACATATAAATCCAAAGAAATAATAAAGAATTATTTTGGGGCACCTGGGTGGCTCAGTTGGTTAAGCGTCCAACTTCGGCTCAAGTCATGATCTCATGGTCCGTGAGTTCAAGCCCCACGTCAGGCTCTGTGCTGACAGCTCAGAGCCTGGAGCCTGCTTTGGATTCTGTGTCTCCCTCTCTCTCTGACCCTCCCTTGTTCATGCTCTGTCTCTCTCTGTCTCAAAAACAAATAAATGTTAAAAAAATTAAAAAAAGAATTATTTTATATTTGCTATTAAATGTACATAAACACTTGATATTCATTCATTCATTCAGTATGAATTAGTAATGTATAGCAGCCTCCTCTGGATACTGGGAAACATTAGTGAACAACAGAAACAAAAATCTCTGCTTTCATGCTGTTTACCTTGAAGTGAATGAATGGCAGATGCACAAATAATTTATAGCAGCATATAATATGGTGATAAATGCAATGGAGAAAACCAACATGCAGGAAGATAGGCTGTTGAGTTAAATAGTGTTACCAGGAAGCGATTGTAGTGAAACCAAAACATTCACAGCAATATTTGAATGAACTGAAAGAATGGTCCTCGTAGATACCTGGGATCAAAGACATATATGTCAGTGGGAACAAGAAATAGAATAACTCTTAGGAAGAAATATGATTTTCTAGTTGAAAAAGTTAACGAGGCCAGTGTGTCAATTTTGGGATGGACAGCGACAGCGGGAGAGGGGTGGACGTAAGGATTAGTGAGGTAAGGCAAAACCATATTCTCTGGCATGTTGCTAGTCATTTTAGTAAGAACTTTGATTTTTCTCTAAGTGAGAGGAAAGGATATAAGAAGGTATTGTGCAGACACATTAGATTACCTGGCAAAAATGAGAAACTATTAAAAGTCACCAAAGCAATCCGCATATGGATTTTGGCGTTAACCGTGGAGAGACAAGAAATCAGCACTGCTGAGTAGAAGGCACCATTTATGTTATATTCTTCGCAGACTGCAGCCCTGGAGCACATAGTGTGTGGCCCCCTCCGGGATTCATCAAAACAGCAGCTGCGTGAGCAGTGGTTACACAGATTGTTCCGCAACTTGATATGCCGCTTGATATTAATTTTTTAAGGTGTACTCATGTTGATTCATATAACTGACAGTCATTTTTTAAGTGACTGAATATTATTCCATTGAATGGAGACACACACACATACTGTATAACCTGGTGTATATCTATATTATAATAGAATGACGGTTAAGACAGTGACTTCTAGAGCATCTTGAGTAATTTCGATCTGGGCTCGGCTTTGACTGGTTGAATGATCTTCTGTGAACAATTTACATAATTAAATTCTACATCAGCTTTGTTATCTTTGGAATGGGATTAATAATAGCAGCTTTCCTCTTAGGGTTTATAATGAAGATTAAATAACTTAATATAAATTAAAATATTTAGAAATTAGTAAAATATTTAGCAATTGGTCAATATGGAATAGATGTGATTATTATTGCTGCCACTGCTATTCATCTATACCCTTCTGGATGGTCATTTATGTTCTCAACTTTTCACTATTATAAACAACATTACCATAAACACTTTTAATGAGTGGCAATACACATTTTTTTGCACTTTTGAGGAAGACATTCCTCTTCAGTGTATATTCTTATATATTCCATGTCACAGGATAAGTTTAATTTTTTGGATACTGTGAAATTGTTCTTCAAGTGTGGTGTTTATAATTTACATTCCCACCAGCAGTGTGTAAGACTTAGAGTTAACTACAACATTACCATCAACTGATATTGTAACTCTTGGCCCCATAAGACGGTGTCTCATTATTGCTTTAATTTGTATTTTCCTAAATGGTTATCAGGTTGAATGTCTTTGCACATGCTTGTGTCTTCTTCTTAGAAACTGCTGTTTATATGATTCAATTGTTTTAAAAATTGCTTATGGGTAAATTCTCTATAGAATAAAATTCATTAAAAAATTTTTTTTAACATTTATTTATTTTTGAGAGACAGAGTGAGACAGAGCATGAGCAGGGGAGGGGAAGAGAGAGAGGGAGACACAGAATCCAAAGCAGGCTCAGCTTCTGAGCTGTCAGCACAGAGCCTGACGCCGGCCTTGAACCCACAGACCATGAGATCATGACCTGAGCTGAAGTCAGACGCTTAACCAACTGAGCCATCCAGGCACCCAGTAAAATTTATTTTTTAATGTATGTGTTTATGTTGGAAATGTGTACTCAGTCTCTGTGGTTTGTCATGTAATTTCTTTACATTGTCATTCTGTAGAAGAGATTTTAGTTATATGCAATAAAGTATAATAAACCTAGAAGTTTATTCTTTTCTCATTTTAATTTAAAGTCATCTCAAATTCATAACTGTATGCAGAGTAATGTATGTTATAACTTTATCTTATTTATGCGGACAGGTAATTTTACATCCCACTCATAGAATAGTCTCATTTTTCCCACTGATACAGAAGGCAGTGCTATCAGTTTCTCATATGTGTTTGGTTATATTTTTGCATTTCTAGACTCTTCCAATTACTTAGTCATCTATTTGCTCATTAATTCTCTAATTCCCAGTGTTTTAATTAATACAGTTTAATAAAAGTATTTTGGATCTTGGGGCGCCTGGGTAGCTCAGTCAGTTAAGCGTTCAACTTTTGCTCAGATCATAATCTCACGGTTTGTGAGTTCAAGCCTTGCATGGGCTGTCTGCTGTCACCACAGAGCCCACTTCGGGTCCTCTGTCCCCCTCTCTCTCTCTGCCCCTCCCCAGCTTGTGCTCTCTCTCTGTCTCTCTTAAAATAAATAAACTTAAAAAAAAAGTATTTTGGATCTTATAGCCCATTTCTCTTTGTTCAGAATTGTGTCAAGTTTTCAGATGATTTTAGCCTCTGACTCTTACATATTTCTTTCTTCCTCCCCCCCCCCCCCATTCTAATTACTGGATTTTCAACTTTAGGACACCAGCCATCCATGCTTTTGGTACGTCCGTCGGTTATTTCACTGTGAACAATGACAACAACAAAAATAACACAGGCGACAAGTAAAACCAATTTATTTGAGGATGTGAAAGGGCTTACACATTTTACAAAAAGGAGGAACATGATGCTGAGGTATAAACAGGATTCAAGGATCTCTAGAAAATCAGGAAGCCTGCAAGCCGGTAATGGGGCTAGCCTGGAGAACAGGCTACAGCAACTGTACATCCTCCACCCTCCCCAGGTGGTGAGCTCCTCCCTGGCTTCTTTTTCCCATGTCATGGGTTGAAAATCTGGTCTCAGGGAAGAACATATTCTTGAGTGGTCTTTGGCTTCATTATCCCCTCTGGCTTTAAAACAGGAAAGGAGTAAGCACCCCTGGCTTCTGTAGCACCCTCTGTAGGAGAGTTGAGGACTAGAGCTCACCTGGGACCCTCTAGAGCTTTTCCTGCAGCGCTTGAGCTCCGTTTGGTCTTCTGATATTCAGCATCCTGGTGCAGGCCATCTTCATATAGTCAGAAATGCATTTAATACCCTTGGAGGCATAACCTGGATTTAAGATCGTATGCTATTATGTTCCACCTTCTACACACCCAACTCATAAACATTAATAAGTGTCTCTACTCATCAACCTCTTCCTTAGCCAGTATTACCAAGGTACCACCCATTGTCATCACTATGTGAATTTCTGGAATAGTCTCCAAATTGACCTTTGAGCTGCCATCTGAAACCCATTTCCCACACATCCTCCAAAATGAACTTTTAAAAAATGTTTATTTATTTTTGAGAGGGAAAGAGAAAGAGAGAAAGGGAGAGAGAGCCAGCAGGGGAGGAGGAGAGAGGGAGGGGGATGCAGAATCCGAAGCAGGCTCCAGGCTCTGAGCTGAAGCACAGAGCCCAATGCGGGGCTCGAACTCACAAATCGAGAGATCATGACCTGAGCCAAAGTCAGACGCTTAACCGACTGAGCCACCCACCATCCAAAATAAACTTTTAAAAGTGCAAGGCAGGGGCACCTGGGTGGCTCAGTTAAGCGTCTGACTTCAGCTCAGGTCATGATCTCTCGATTTGTGAGTTCGAGCCCCACATTGGGCTTTGTGCTACAGCTCAGAGCCTGGAGCCTGCTTTGGAATCTGTCTCCCTCTCTCTCTGCCCCTCCCCTGCTCATGCTCTGTCTCTCTCTGTCTCAAAAATAAATAAAAACATTAAAAAAAAATAAAAAGTGCAAGGCAGATCTTATCAGTCTCCAATTTTAGATACTCCTATGAGTTCTGATTCCATTTCAAATAAAACCCTAGCTTTTCCGTGGAATGCATGATCTGGCTTGTTTGCTCTCTTTAAGTTTATTCTCTGTATCTCTTACTGTGATTATCAATCTAGGGATTGATATCAGTCAGCTAGCTTGATGAACCTGTTTTCCCCTTAGGATCTGCTTGGATCACTCTTGTCTCCTGATCCTTGTCCTGGTTCCTTCACTTAGGCTATAGTTCCAACAGTATTCTCTTAAAGAGGCCTCGCCACTCTAATGGTGCCCACCCCTCTCATCCTAGATATTCTTCATCACATTATTCTTCAGGGTTTACTTCAGTCATTCATCGGGACATGAAATAATCTGTATTCTATAATCTTATCCTGTATCTCTCTTACCAGCTAGAGTTTAAACTCTGTAAGAATAGACTCCTGCTATCTCATTTTTGTCATTAGTGCTGATGCCTGCACAAGTTGCTATTTCTTAGAAGGCATTCAGGAAACATACGTTAAATAAACAAAGGAATGAGTGCAGGCGAGTAGACTAGTGCATATGCTTCTGTCAGGGGCAAACTTTGTGCTTGTTTACCTGGCCTGTTGGACACGACTCTTTACAGTAGGTATTTCCATTAATAGTCCCCACCAGAACCCAGGACTAAGATCACAGAGAAAGAGGCATATTTTCCATTTCTCCCCTTCCTGACCCCAATTCTACTTTGTTTGAAGTAGTGAGGAATTTCCGACACGTTCGAGTGTCGTTCTATTTACCTTCCTTTCTCACTCAATATCCCATCTTCTTTTCAGGGCCGGGGTTAGGAGCCTTGCCTGTCTGTGCCAGAATAGCATTTTTTTTTTTTCTTAGCTGCTCTCTCTCTCTCTATTTTTTCCCAAATGTCACAGCATAAAGTTTTATTCCTGTTTCTTTGGCTGTTTGATAACTTTTTTTTTTTTTTTTGCACATTTCAACAATTATTGGGAGAGAAATGTCTGTAATTATTTCACGCTATCATCTGTTGATAGAATCTCAAATTCTAAGCTTAAAAGATATCAAACCAGAAGACATTTCATTATATTTCTATGACTTTGGTGTGGAGAGGGGTTCCATACGGGTAGAAACAGTCCTGAGAGAACATGACCCGAAATATTAATAGTTTTTAGTATTTCATAATTAAAATTATCATATTTTTCTGATAGTGATAAGGTCATTTTAATTTCCTTGTTAAAGAATTTCCTTATTTAAGGTAATATAGAAATTTCATTTATTATTTAAATAAATAAAAATACTTTAAATATTAGAAAATTATAGCAATGTTGTTTCAGTATTTAAAAAGTTATATATCTGCCTACTTTGTTACTTCAAACTGTTCATAGAAAAAACTGATACAGCTTTACTATCTTAATTTAAGGTCTTAAGTATGTGAGATTTCCAATAATAACTCAATACAAAGTAATTGTTTTAATATATAGAGTTAGATAATATATGACAATAATTTCACACCACTATTATTTGAGGAAAAGATATTTTCTTAAACATCTATATAATAGATTTAAAATGTAAAATAGCTCTGATTGTGCTTTTGAGAAGCATTTTCTATAAATAAATTTTGCATAATAGCTATTATACTGGTCAAATTTTTGAAGAGACACAATTTAGAATAATAGAGAAACTGAATGCTTTCTGAATTATTTCCAGGCACTAGAATAGGAAAATGAATGAAGGACACTGAAAGAGGTTGGGGGCATGTGGCCATGTAGTAAAGCACAGTGTCCCATTAATAATTGTACTGCAGAGAAGATAAAATTAACAATGGGTACCTATTAAAAGAAGGCTATATTTGGAACGATTTGATCTAGTTATGAAGAATATTGCAATTGTGAAAAACTATTCAACTACATTCCTCACTAAGTATACTGAAATCTGCTATTATAGATACAGCTTAATTTGAATTATGAACTTTAAAAATATATGAAAGGAAATATATAGAAAGTAAATTATAAAATACAAATTCCAAAAAAGCACATAAAAGGTGGGGGAGGCAGTATAAGTGAATAATTTGGAAGAACAGAAAAAAGTGCATATTACATGTCTTAGCTTGAGCTGCTATAACAAAAATACAATAGATTGGATAGCTTTTAGTTAGTTAGTTAGTTAGTAGTTAGTTTTAAGTTTATTTATTTATTTTGACAGACAGCACCAACTGGGGAGGGGCAGAGAGAGAGCGAGAGAGAGAATCCCAAGCAGGCTCCATGTTCTCAGAGCAGGGCTCCACGCAGGGCACAATCACAAACTGAGATCATGACCTGAAAAGAAACCATGAGTTGGAAGCTCAACCATCTGAGCCATGCAGGCACCCCATGGATACCTTTTAAATAACAGAAATGTATTTCTCACAGTTCTGGAAAGCTGGACATCCAAGATCAGGGTGCCACCATAGTTGGGTTGGGATGAGAGAACTCTTGTAGGTTACAGAATGCCAGTTTCTCTCCATGTATTCTCACATGGCAGAGAGCAGAGAGAAGCCAGCTCTCTATGACTCCTTACTGAGGGTTCTATTCACATTCATGAAGACTCCACCCCTAAGATCTTATTTAATCCTGACTGACTTCCAAAGGCTTTATCTCCTAATACCATCATGTGGGGGTGGAGGGCTTCATATATTAAAATTTTGGGGAGAGACATAAACATTCAGTCTTTAATACCATGTTATACATTACATATTAAGTGATTTCAAAGAAGAAAAAAGGAAGAGTTTTACCAAAAGTTTCATAAAAGGAGAATTGCAAATGATGAAAAATGAGAATTTGATGCCCTGATTTTGAAATCTCTTACTATGAGAGATTTGGAAGTTAATATATCTTAAATTTATTTTTTAATCCATTTGTAAAATTAGTACAAAATAAAAACAGTAAAATATTCCTTTAATATTGGCACATTTTAAAGGCTTATTGTGGTATAATGAATCTGTAATAAACTGCAATCTGAAAATCACACATTTTGATAAATGTCTATGAATATGTATACCTGGGAAATTAAGGGAAAAATAAATAACAAAAGAATGAATATATCCATCAGTCTAAAAAGTTCCTAACCATTCCACATGTTAACTCTCTTTGCCTCTATCATCCTTTTCCCCCTTTGTTAGGGGAACCAGTTAGTTATTAGTTTACATTTTCTAAAGTTCTATGTAAGGAAATAATAAATCATGCATTTTGTAGTTTTAAATATCTGGCTTCTTTTATTCAGCACAACTATTTTGAGATTCATCCATGTTATTATCTGGATCAGTGTAATATGCTTATTATTTCAAATGCTGTCTTGACCCAGGTTTAAGGAACTTGCTGGAGGCTGGTGAGTTCCCTTTCCTGAACCTAGAAACCCATATTCCAACCCCTTCCCTTATCAAGTGTTCACCTTCAGGGGTCAGTATGCACCTGCTCTAATCGCTAGAGGGCCCAGATACATACGAGATAAGATGGGAGATAGCCCCTCTGCCCTGGAATTGGAGAATTGATTCAAATGAGCCAATCCACACAGAGCCCCGGAAACCAATGTAATGCCACCCTGCTTGCCAAACAGTCTGCCCCCTGCAGCTCTGGCTTGTTGTTACCCAGTCCCTGGTACAGCCACCCGTGTGGCCCTCCTGGCAGTCTTCTCATTCTTGCATGTAAAAATAAAAGTTCTGTATCTCATGTACCCGGAGTATCAGTATGTTGTGTCTCATCATGAAAAAAATATGTAAGTCTTATTAAACACTTTGTTTTACTAATGAATACAATTACATTATATGGGCATGCCACAATGTGCTTATCCCTCCATTTTGATAAGCTTTTGAGTTTTTTTTTTCACTAGTGCAGGATAAAAACAAATAAATAAAACAATAATTGTATAGGCATATGCATTTATTCTTGGAAATGGAATGGCTAAGTCATATGGCAAGCATATTTTTAACTTTTAAGAAATTACCAACATGTTCAACAATTGCTCTAGATCGTCAGTCTCCCTCTCTCTGCCTCTCTGTCACTCGCATATGTTCCTTCTCTCTCTCTCTCAAAACTAAATAAACATTAAAAAAAAAACAAAACTAAAGGGTTTTATTTTATCTTCACTTATTTCTTTTTTGATGCTCTTCCTTACTTTATGTGGATCCAAGTTTCTGAACAGTATTATTTTCCTTCTCTCTAAAGAAGTTCTTTTTAAGAAGTTTCGGTTTCAGTTACTCCACATTCTTGACAACACTTGATGTTTTCTGCATTCGAATAGACTGGTAGCATTTTCTCACTGAGATTTTAATTTGCTCTTCCCTAATGATTAATGACATTGAACATATTTTTATTTGTCATCTACATATTTTCTTCAGTGAATTATCTGTTCATTTTTAAAACTTTTAAAATTGAGACTTTGTTTTATTTCTTAAGTGAAAAGATATTTAAAACATGAGTTTTAAGTTGCCTTTAATGTATTGTGGAGATTAGCCTTTGATCAGAAATGTAATTTGCAAATATTTTCTTCTTGTTTGCAGCCTGTTTTTAACAATTTAATATTGTCTTTAAAGGAAACATAGTTCTTAATTTTGATGAAGTCCATGTGCATTTTTTTCATTTTTTAAATATAGCTTTCGTTTATTTGTGATGCAAGAAACATTTCCCTACATTAAGGTCCCAAAGAGTATTGTGTGTGTGTGTGTGTGTGTGTGTGTGTGTGTGTGTGTGTCTGTGTATATATATATATATATATATATATATATATGAGGCCTAAATTTAGATTTTAATTTAAATTTACATTTAAAATTTAAAACATTTAAATTACATTTAATTTAATAACATTAATTAATTTAATTTAATTTAATAATAATTTTTATTATATAAATATTTATATTTTTATATTTATATATAATATATAATATATAAATAAATAATATTTACATTATATAATATTTGTATTATATAAAATAATAATAATTTAATTTAATAAACATTAAATTACATTTAAAACAATTAAAATTACGTTTAATTAAAATTACATTTAATAATACATTTTGAGTTAATTTTTGTTTCAATGTATGGATCATATAATTTTTGCAATTGATACTGGATTTTATTTACATATGGATATTTAATTTTCCAGTATGATGTGTTAAAAATATTATTGTTTCTTCAGTGAATTCACTATGCATCATTGTCAAAAATCAAATGATTATAAGTATCGAAATGAATTTGGCTATTCTGAATTTTCCATTTCTACGTGAATTTTTAAAAAAGCTTGCCAAATTTAACAACAAAAACAACAAAAAAAAACCCTACAAGATTTTGATTGGTATTGAATTGAGTCTATGGATCAATTCAGGGAGAACTAACATCTTAACTATAGAGTCTTCTAATACATGAACACAGCATATCTATTTATTTATATCTTAATTATTTTTCCCAGCCATGTTTATCATTGGCAGTGTATAGGTCTTGCACATATTTGACAGATTTATTTCTGAGTATTTTGTATTTGCTGCTATTATCAATGGAATTTAAAATAATTTGATAACTGAAAAAATGTCAATTGCTAGTATATAGAATTACAGTTAGATTTGATACTGATGGTTGATTGTCCAAACTTGCTACATTCACCAGTTCTAGTATTTATTTTTTAGATTTCATAGGACTTTCTACATAGCAATCTTAAGCAGGCTCCACACTCAGTGCAGAGCCTATCACGGGGCTCCATCTCGTGACCCTGGGATCATGACCTAAGCAGAAATCTAGAGTCAGAAGCTCAGCCTCCTGAGCCACCCAGGTGTCTCTGAGTCTTGTCTCTTCATCCACTCTGGCAATCCCTGTCTTTTGATTGGTGCATTTAGACCATTGGCATTCAAAGGGCATAGTTGGATTATATTTACCATATTCATTCCTATTTCTCTCTTCCACACATTTTCTGCCTTTTTGGTTTTAATTGAGCATTTTATATTATTTTATTTTCTCTCTTTTGTTGGCATACGTAATTCTTTTTTTCTTTTCGTAAGTAGTTGCCTTAGAGTGCAATATGCATTTACAGCTCATCCAAGTCCAGTTTCAAACAATACTGTACCATTTCATGGGTAGTGTGAGGACTTTATAATAACAAAGTAATCCTAATTCCTGCCTCCTGTCTGTTGTGTCATTGCTGTCATTCACTTGACTTCTATATAAGCATACATAGCCATATCTATGTAGATATATAAATAAGAATACATAATCAAATAGATTATTGGTATTATTTTGAACAAATTTGTTTGGTAAATTAAGAATAACAGTACTAGGGCGCCTGGGTGGCTTAGTCAGTTAAGCATCTGACTTCAGCTCAGGTCATGATCTCACGGTTTTATGGGTTCGAGCCCCACATCAGGCTCACTGCTATCAGCGTGAAGCCTGCTTCATATCCTCTGTCTCCCTTTCTCTGCCTCTCCCTCACTGTGTATGTGCTTCCTTTGAAAGGGCGGGCCTACGCCAGCCAACTCCATCTTGTTCTGTGTCCTTCACCTTGACCACGCCTCCTCCCCTTGAGTAACCCCCCCCCCCAACTGCCTAACAGGACTTGGACCCTTTCCCAGCCAATCGCTGAGGCCACAGCCATTACCTCACCAACTGCCCCGAGGCCCCAATAAAACCTTTGTCCTTTTGAAACTCCTTTCTCTCTGGTATCTCACCGCTGCGTCGGTGCAGGCAGGTAGGGGATAGAGCTGAGCTAGCTCAAATAAAGGCTCTTTTGCTTCTACATCGGACTCGGCTCCCTGGTGGTATTTGGGGATCACGAATTCTGGGCATAACACCTTCTCTCTCTCTCTCTCTCTCTCTCTCTCTCTCTCTCTCTCTCTCTCAAAAATAAATAAACATTTAAAAAAATAACAAAACTAAAGGGTTTTATTTTATCTTCACTTATTCCTTCTTTGATGTTCTTCCTTACCTTATGTAGAACCAAGTTTCTGACCAATATTATTTTCCTTCTCTGTAAAGAAGTTCTTTTAATATTTCTTGCAAGACAGGTCTGCTGGCAAAAATTTCCCTCAGTTGGAATCCTTTTGCGCTGCTGGTGGGAATGCAAACTGGTGCAGCTGCTCTGGAAAACAGTATGGAGATTCCTTAAGTTAAAAATAGAACTACCCTATGACCCAGCAATTGCATGACTAGGTATTTATCCAAAGGATACAGGTGTGCTGATTCATGGGGGCACATGGATCCCAATGTTTATAGCAGCATTACTGACAATAGTCAGGATATGGAAAGAGCCTAAATGTCCATCAACTGATGAAGGGAGAAGGAAAATGTGGTGTGTGTATATATATACACACACACACACACACACACACACACACACACAATGTAGTATTACTCGGCAATCCAAAAGAATGAAATGTTGTCATTTGCAACTACATGGATGGAACTAGAGTGTATTATGCTATGGGAAATTAGAGAAAGACAAATATCATATGATTTCACTCATATGTGGAATTTAAGATACAAAGGAGATGAACATAAGGGAAGAGAAGCAAAAATAATACAAAAATAGGGAGGGGCACAAAACATACGAGACTCTTAAATATAGAGAACAAATTGAGGGTTGCTGGAGGGGTTGTGGATGGGCGATGCGCTAAATGGGCAAGGGGAATTAAGAAAGACCCTGGTTGCGATGAACACTGGGTGTTACATGTAGGGGATGAATCAGTGGATTCTACTCCTGAAATCATTATTGCATTATTTGCTAAGTTGGAGGTAAATTAAAAAAAAAAAAAAATTCCCTCAGTGTTTGTTTTTTGGAAGAAATCTTTATTTCTTCATTTTTGAAGGATAATTTCCACGGTACAGAATTCTCAGTTGGTAATTTTTTTCTCTCAACACTTTAAATATTTCACTCCATGTTCTTTTTTCTCACATGGTTAACGAGAAGTTGGATGTAATTCTTATCTTTGTTCCTCTGTAGGTAGGGTGTTTTTCCTCCCTACCCCTCCCCACCCCAGCCACTTTCAGTATTTTTTTTTTCTTTGATTTTCTGTAGTTTGAAAATGATAGGCCTGGCTATAGTGTGCCTGGTATTTTGTGTTTTTTGTTTGTTTGTTTTCCCATTGATGTTCTAGTTTCTTGGATTTGTGGTTTGGTAACTGACATCAATTTGTGAGAAATTGATCATCATCATTGTTTCAAATATTTCCTCTGTTCTTTTTCTCTTTTCCTTCTGGTATTCTCATTACATGTATGTTATACCTCTTGCTGTTTTCCCACAGTCCTTGGATATTCTGTTCTGTTTTTCTTAATCTTTGTTCTCTTTGTTTTTCAGTTCAAGGCATTCCCTCTAGCTTAGCTTTCCTCAGCTGTATCCTATCTACTAATAAGCCCATCAAAAGTATTCATTTGTGTTACACTCTTTTTCTATCTCTAGCATTTCTTTTGGGTTCTTTCTGAGGATTTCTGTATCTTTGCTTACATTGCCTTCTGTTATGTCCTGCTGTCTATACATTAGAGCCCTTAGTATATTAATCACAGTTATTTTAAATTTCTAGTCTTATAAATTCTAACATTTTTGCCATATTTTGTTCTGATGCTTGCTCTATCTTTTCAAATGGTGGGTTTTTGTTTGTTTGGCCTTTTACTATATGACAATATAATGTACTGGGTAAAAGGAAATGCTGTTAATATGTCTTTAGTAACACAGTGGCCAGATGTGGGTGGTGAAGAAACATTCTATACTTCTCCAATTAGGTCTCTGTGTTTTAGTGAGCCTGTGTTTCTGGACTGTGAACAAGTGCTTCTAGGTGTTGTGTTTGTTGTTGTTTTCTCCTCTTAGGTGGGATAGGTGGCTAGTGTTGGCTGGAGAGACTAATTGCCTTCCCCCGAGGCAATTAGTCTATGATGTATCCCAGCAGGTCAGAGATTGGTTCATTAGTTTCCCCTGAGGGCAGGCCTTGTTAAGAACAGGGTGGGCTCCTGTATTTAAAAACAGTTCCTTTCCCCAACCTCCTCCCTGAAGTTGTAAGGCAATTGTTTTCTTCTCTATTTACTTTGGAAACCTGGTGAAGCTCCAGAGGGCAAATCTCAGGACACTGCGATTTGTGACTAGATCCTCCTGGAGTTTGGAACTGTCAAACCTGTCCAAACTCGAGCCTTCGGCAATTCATCAATTACAGTTCAGGTTTTCTGACCCTGGCCCGGGTTCCTGAGGCAGTTTCCACTCCTGAGGCTCTCTGCTCTGGTAAGTTATGATTCCGTGATTCCCTTTGTCTCTCCATCGTTAGGGGCAGTGGTTTGCCTAGTGTCTCCACCCCACCATCTGACAGATTCAAGAGTTGCTGATTGTTCAGCTTTTTACTTGTTGTTAGAAAGAGTGGCAAATTTCAAACTCTTTACTTTCATTGCAGAACTGGAAACCTGAGGTCCCAGTGTTAGATTTCGATGCTTACGAAGACATATTATTTTTAAAACCTCCGTTTAAAAACTTTTTTTTTGATACACCGAGTAATGATTATATATATATATTTGATTTTTTTGTTGACCTCAAAAATTTATTTATTCATTGTAACAGTTTATCTACATGTTATTTTGTACTCTGTATGCAATTACATCGTCTTCATAAGAGGATATTTTAATTTTTCTGTTGATAATTTTATATTTTTGTTTATTTAATTCCCTCGTATTTAACCGTTTTACTGATTTTGCCTCCTGCATAATTCTTAATAGAAACAACAATGGCAAGCATCTTTGTCACATTTTGAATATCAAAGTGGATAAATTTTCAATATTTATTCATTAAATTTATTAGGCAAAGAATTCTTAAATTCCGTTTTTAGTTTTCTAAATTTTTTTGTCAAAAATAGATGTGAATTTTATCACTTTTACTAAATATATTGAAATAATTACATATTTTAGTCCTACTTTAAAGACATGAACAGTAAATAGATTTTTAAATGTTATACTAATTTAGCACTGTTGCAATATATCTAATGTAGATTGTTAAAATTATATTTTTACATTTGCTTAGTTTCTCCAAATATTTTTTTTACTGTTTTATATTTTTTTTATGTTTTATTTATTTATTTTGAAAGAGAGAGAGTGTGTGAGCAGGGGACAGGCAGAGAGATCGAGAGAGAGAGAGATCGAGAGAGAGCGAGATCGAGAGAGAGAGATCGAGAGAGAGAGAGATCGAGAGAGAGAGAGATCGAGAGAGAGAGAGATCGAGAGAGATCGAGAAAGAGAGAGATCGAGAAAGAGAGAGAGAGAGAGAGAGAGAGAGAGAGAATCCCAAGCAGGCTCTGTGCTGTCAGTGCAGAGCTCTGCCCTGTGAGGGGCTTAAACTCTGTGAGGTCATGACCTGAGCTGAAATCGAGTTGGATACTTAACCCACCAAGCCACCCCCAGGCGCCCCTCTCCAAATATTAAAAAAAAAAAAAATTTTGCTTCAATTAAAAAGCTGTATTCACTTGTAATTTTCCTTTTAATAATGTTATTTTCAGATTTTCCTTTTGAGGTTATTCTGGATTTTTACATCTTTTGTATGGAGTTTGTATAGTATATTCCCTCAAATGTTTGGAAGGCTTCTTGAAAACTATGAAACTGACATTTCTTATTAGATCTTTTAAATTACAGATAGAATTTCTTATAATATTCACATTTTTATTGCTTTTCATGTCTGTATTACATGATGTGGTTTTCCAGGGATTTGTATATGATGCTTAAGTTTCAAATTACTGGAATGGTTTTTAAAGTACCCTCTCTGGGGGCGCCTGGGTGGCTCAGTCGGTTGAGCATCCAACTTGGGCTCTGGTCATGATCTCACAGTTCATGAGTTTGAGCCCCGCGTCGGGCTCTGTGCTGACAGCTCGGAGCCTGGAGCCTACTTCGGATTCTGTGTCTCCCTCTCTCTCTGCCCCTCCCCTGCTCATGCTCTGTCTTTGTCTCAAAAAACAAACAAACAAAAAAACCCAAAAAACAAACAAAAAACACACACACTAAAACAAATAAAAAAATAAAAATACACCGTCTGAATTTATTCTATCTGCAGGTGAGTAGTGAGTGTCCCTTTCATTTCTGACAGTGGTTATTATTATATCTTCTCACTTCTGTTTTTGATCAGTCTGACTAAGGGATTCGTCAGTTTCTCTAACTCTTTTTCAAAGAAACAACTTTTGGCTTTTTTTTTTTTTTTAATTTTTTTTTCAACGTTTATTTATTTTTGGGACAGAGAGAGACAGAGCATGAACGGGGGAGGGGCAGAGAGAGAGGGAGACACAGAATCAGAAACAGGCTCCAGGCTCCGAGCCATCAGCCCAGAGCCTGACGCGGGGCTCGAACTCACGGAGCGCGAGATCGTGACCTGGCTGAAGTCGGACGCTTAACCGACTGCGCCACCCAGGCGCCCCTGCTTTTGGCTTTTTTATTTTCTCAATTCTATATTTTTTCCTCTTTCACTTATATCTTTGTTCTTTGTCTTTTTTCCTTCTAATTAAATATGTGTTTGCTGTTCTTCATTGAAGTGGAATCTTAGCTCATAGACTTGGAGCCTTTCTTTCCATTTATGGTGATGGATTTTCTTTGCAAGTTCTACATGTGAAGAAGTTATTGGTTGTTGGTGGGCTTTTACATTTTTAAAATATGTTTTATTGAGGAATAATTTACATGCAATAAAATGAATCAATTATAAGTATACTGAAAATGCATATAGTCCTGTAATCACATCACCAAAAACAGGATAAGAACATTTCTACTTTCCAAAAAAGTTCCCTATGCTTTTTTTTAGTTACTCTCTCTTTGTACTGCCTTAGTTCTGACAACCATTTATCTTTTTTCTTACTGCTATAGGTTGTTTTTTGTTTGTTTTTTTTTTTTTGAAAATTTGTTATATATGGAATCTTCTTCATTCAGAATGTAATCTTTTTTTTTTTTTTTTTTGTCTAGATAGTTTCTCTTAGCATAAGGTTGCTGAAATTCAATCATTGGGGTAGAGTTTTCAAGTGTGTAAGCAGTACGTTCCTTTTAGTGCTGAGTAGTATTACATTATATGAACGTACCATGGGTGTTTTATCATTTGCATTTCTATTTTGGATATGATTAATGAGGCTACCATGAATATTCAAGTATGAACCTTTGCATGAGCATAGATTTTCATATCTTTTTGGTAAATACATGTGACTTGCTGAGTTTTATAGTGAGTGTATTTTTTGCTAACGCACTAATAAGCTGTTTCTTAAACTGGCTGTGATGCCTTGCGTTCAGTTATAAATTAAGAGAATTCCAGTGGTTCTGCAGAGCTTCTCCAACACTTGGTTTTGTCTCCCCTTTTAATTTTAGCCCTTCTAGTGGATGGATAATATTGTCTCAAGGTCATTTTAACTTGAACTTCCCTCAGGACCAGTGGTGTTCAGCATGTTTTGATGTGTTTAGTTGCTATTCCTATATCGTCATTGGTGAGGTATCTGTTCAAAACTGTTCATGTATTCTGGATAGTTTGTCCTATTATTGAGTTGTAATGCTTCTTTATATGTTACAAATATGAATCATTCCTGAATTATATGTTTTGTAAATACTTGCTTCCTAGCTTGCCTTTTCGTGCGTACATGTGAGTGGGGTGGGGGATGTTGCTGGGTTTTGTGAAGAGCACATTTTTTATTTTGAACAAATAGATTTATCATCTTTTTCTTTCATGCTTTTTGAGACCTGTTTAATCACTGCCTAATCGAAAGTCACAAAAGTTTTCTTTTCATATTCTTTCTAGATCTTTGATGGTCTTAGCTCAAATCTTTAGGTCTTTGATCTATTATTCCATCTTATTATTTTGTGTGTATGATTTGACATGTGTCTAAGTTTTGCTCTTGTTTGTTTTATTTGCTTATGGACGAACAATTGTTTCAGCACAATTTGTTGTTGAAAAAATACCATTTCCACAATGAATGACCTTGCCAAATTTGTCAAAAATTAATTCCTCATCTCTGTGTACCCATTATTAGGCTGTTCTCGCCACAGATGTACACGTCCACCTTTATACCAGAATTACACTCTGATCTCAATTGCTTTAAAATAGTCTTAAAATCATGTGATATTAGGCCCTTTGTTTCCTTTTTATTAGTAATCACTTTTTTTGCTGCTTTTGGTTCAATGTACAAGAACTATTTTTTATGTATTTGGTCCAGTTTCCTCATTGTTTAGAGGGGAGGTAAATTCTCATAAAAGTTAATCATGACTGGCTCAAAGCAGAAATCAACCACAACTTTTGCAGGTAGTGTTTAACATTTTATTTGTATCAAAATGTTTTCTAATTTCAATTATGATTTTTTTAAGAACCTTTTAAAAGCTTACTCCCTAAATATTATGTGGTTTGCCTAGTGCTTTTTGTTACTGATGGTAGCTTAATTCATTTTTGGTCAGAACACACAATCAATATGTTACATTTTCAAACATGCTGAGATTGTTTTCTAGCCCAGAATACGATCAGTTCTGTTAAATACCCTATTTGCACTTGGAAATAATGCACATTCACAGCTTGTTGGGTGCCATCTTCTATAAATGGGCATTAGGTCCATTTTTTACATTCTGCGTCTCAAGACTTTTATATCCTATTGATTTTTCTTCTTGGTTGCAGAGCAATACATGTAAAATTCTTTCAACACATAATGTATGATGCTTTATATTTATTATGCTCTGGTATCTCTTATAATGCTTTTGCCTTAAAATCTACTTTTTCTATGATAACAGACTTGCACACATTTTCATTGGGTAGTGTTGGCATGGTATATCTTTATCGTTTTGCTTTCTACCTTATAAATCTTTTGAGTGACCTTTGTAAGCTACATAAACCCTACCTACAGTCCCTGTACTTTAATTTGATTATTAGCACATTTACAGAGTTAATTTTCTTTCCTCACTTTAATTCCCCGTTGTATTGTCTGATGTCAACCATTGTTTTGGTTGAAAAGTGGGTACTCAGATTCATTTTGTCACCTTTGAAAATCATCTGCTTTGTACTGTACTTTTAAGGTTTTTCTTTATCTTTTACCTCAGGAGTTTTATTATGATGTATGTAGACAAAGTGTTTATTTTTCTTAAGGCTCCTTGAATGTGTCAGTTGATTTTTTTAATTAAATATATATATATATATTTAAATAAATATGTATAATATACAAATATAATTTTATCTGATTTAAAATATATTCATGCTATTATATATTTTGTATAATTTATATATTATTACATATTCTATATTATGTGTTATCTGGTTTTGTCTCTTCAAGATTGTTTCTGCACTGTCTCTTTTCTTTTTTTTTGAACTTCAATTACATATTTGGTAGACCTTATCATTTTATATTTATAGAACCTTCATTATTTTCATTACTTTGTCTCCAAATGCTCTATCTGGATACTTTATTCTGATGCATTTTCCAGTTCACTAACACTCTCCTAAACTCTGTTTTTTCTCATGCTAAGTCCCTTTGTTGACTATTTAGTTTCACATATCTTACTTTATGTTCCTCAATTTCATTTGTATTTTTTATATTTTCTGAATCTATGCTGAAATTTAATTTCCTTGAAAATATTAAGTAGAGTTATTTTAAATTTAGGATTCGAGAATCCCAGTATCTAGATTCCTTGAGGGTGTGTTTTTACTATCTCTTGTATCAAATAGGTTAATACTGACTTTTATTCATGTATGCTCTATTATTATTTTTATCAAGTAGTAGTATTGTATAGAAAAAGTTATGGGAACAACTTAAAGTCTGCATGAGGTTATTTCCTTGAGAGAGGACAGATCCTTCTACCAGTTGGCCAGTGGCATTAGCAACCCCATTTCTTCTCAGTTTAGTTTTGGAAAATGAAATGTTAAAATTTTGGGCTTCAATCCCTTTGAGGAATTATCCATATTGATTTATCCCCATCTGTCTTTGCTTTTAGGGTACCCAACCCAAATTATGGGTGGTTTTTACAGCCCTCCCCTCATCAGGTTCTGGTTACCAAGTTTGTCTCATTTACCTCTTTTTATGTTCCCTGGCAATTTAGGGGAAAATGACCTCAAATGCTCAGCTTAACTCTTTAGGTTTTCTTTTTTTTTGTGGATTTTGTTACAGTAGTTTTAATTTCCTTAGTATCTCTCCAGTGTTTGCAACCAGACTTAGGAGAAGATACCTTCCAAAAATTTTAGTCACTTCAAACTTTCTAATCCACCATTAAAATAATTCTCCCACCAATTTTTTAAGTGCTTCTTTAATTTAAAACCCTAGATTTATGTATTCAGGTTGATGACCATATGTTGTATCATTTAAGAGTTTCCAAAGTAAAAAGATGGATACAAAAGTGAGTAGAAAATATCAGGGGAAAGATGATAAATGTGTAAAAACAGTGGAATAAACACATTAATACCAATTTTTTTGTGATTACTATAGACATAGGGGATTCATATAAGAAGAAACAGGAAAATATGGACGGTAATTATGTGATAACTAGAGGTGAAATGACCATTTAAGAAATGATCATGTTTTTCAAAAGTATAAATAAAATAAATTCTAAATTGGGCAAGGATAAGTTATTAAGTTCCTGAGAATCATAGTTTAAAAATATTTTCAGTTATTACACAGTATTTTCTTTATGATTCTATCTGAATGTTTACCATTTCTGTTGGAATGTCACGTCCTAGGTGTATTTCCCATAAATAAATGCAACTGCATTAATCCTTACTGCATTCATGTAATAAATGATTAAAGATAAATGGGATAGTACCTTTCTGTTCAATATGTCTTATATCTTTTAAACTAAAGTCTTTCTAACCAATTGAACCGTACTGAGAAATGTGGCATTTTAAATTTTCATCTGTTCGTTTCCAGTGTTTGTACTTGCTAGATATATTTATTAATCCATTCACCAATATGTATTTTACACATGATGTGTTACAGGAATTGTCCTAGGATCTGGAGATACAATGCTAGAAAAGACAGATTTATTTCCTGTCCTAATCAAGATTAGTGTATGAAAGATTCCAGTAACCATGTATTGAGGAATTACTTTATGCCGAATAATCCATATGTTATCACTAAATTAGCCAAATTTCTCCCTGAACCTTTACTATTATGCTTGTTTTCCACAGGAGGAAATTTAAAATTCTTGACATTTTTAAGTCTTCCAAAACACATAGTAACATCAGAGACAATTTTGTTATCTAGGTTTTTCTAGCTAAAACCAGTGTAACACTGCTTCAAGATTTACATTTTTTTTTAACTTAGCAACTCCTCCTTAGCTAATATTATTCTCTCATTTAGCTTTTATGTTGAAGATGGTCTTCTCCCATATCTTGTAATGTCCCTTACCCATTTTAAGAGATGGATTGTAGAGGAATACATTTGAAAAAATATATATATACATATGTATATATATGTACACATATATATTTATATGTGTACATATATATACATATATACACAGGTATATATGTATATATGTATATATATGTTTTTGGAATCCATATATATTTGTATATATGTATATATATGTGTATATATATATATATATATATATATATATATATACCTATTTGTTTTTGGAATCCAGTTTTTAATTATATTGCAGGGTTGGGATATTGCTGTCTCTGGTACATAGGATTTATGTAGTCGGCAGTGTTTTATATAAAGGTCTGAGACATTTCAGAGTGTTACATAGTTGCCTGAAAGTTAGGTGCTTCTGATTTATTTGGAACATTTATGGATTAATTAGTATTCTACTTATTCAAAAGATCGCAAAATCCCACAAAGAAATGGTACCCAGATGCTTTTGCTTTAAAGGAAAGCATCTTTGGGGCGCCTGGGTGGCGCAGTCGGTTAAGTGTCCGACTTCAGCCAGGTCACGATCTCGCGGTCCGTGAGCTCGAGCCCCGCGTCAGGCTCTGGGCTGATGGCTCAGAGCCTGGAGCCTGTTTCCGATTCTGTGTCTCCCTCTCTCTCTGCCCCTCCCCCGTTCATGCTCTGTCTCTCTCTGTCCCAAAAATAAATAAACGTTGAAAAAAAAAATAAGAAAAGCATCTTTGACTTGATGATGAAGATTAATTTTAAATTCTTACATATTCTGATATGATCTATTTGCCTACTTTAGAATTTGCTACGAGGAGGCTGACTGCGGAAAAGTTATATGTGATGGGAGAAGTTCTTACCTGCATATAAATCTTTGCAACTACTTGCAACTTTGAGTTTTGTTTCAAAAATCATTTGTTTGCTTTCATGATACTTGCAGGTATCATGAATTAAACTGGGAGACCAACGGGTCTTTTCTTTATGGGACTCCAGAAAAATAAAGTAGTATGAGTTTGTCCTGAAACAGGTAACATGAACACTGATTACAATAAGATAATGTTATATGATAAAAATGTATCAGTGTATAATAGAGAATTGCTCTACTGGACTTGAGTTAGTTATCTTTGAGAATATTAGCCTCTTAATCAGTATTTGAAACCACTTTGTAATACCAAATATTTGGTGAGGTCCAGCTGTTTATAAGTGTAGTTTATTTACATACTCCCTTTCTTTACATCTAGTTGTTTGCATGTATAATTTATTCAAACTTAGAAAAGAATTTATGTTGCTCACCGGTAGGAAGAATAAGTTTTAAATCTGAAAATAGGAAATTGTAAAAAAAAAAAATAATAAATAAATAAAAATAAAGCCTTTTTCAAATAAGCATGATGAAAATATTCCTCATGCATAATTAAATCTTAAAAAAAATCAAATCAGATTAACATTTCCAACAGAGAAGAAAAATGATAAAATACATGGTTCATAAGTAATTATTTTTCTAGCTGCTTTAATCACAATTTTTTTTTATTTTCAGAGATCATCAGAAAATCTCTTTATATTTAATTTTTCTTTGTTCTCACTTTGACATTATCCATGGCCTAGCCAATATTTGAAAAACAAAATGATTACTAAGATTTATCTTAACATAAAAAATTCTTGGCAATATTTATATGAAATTATTTTTATCTTCAAAATTTTTAAGCTTTCCTTGGCATCATTCATGTAGAAATTTGTAACCCTTTCCTTCTACAAAATGATCTATGAAGGAAGGAAAAAGGAAGAACATCACTTCAGGACAAAAACATGACATTTAAATGCTCATTATTTAAATCGTATAATCATTAAGCATTGGGGATCCAGCTTTAAATCAGAGCATAAAGTGTATAAATGCTCAGTCTGCTCACACTACATATTCTACAGGTCACAGAATTGCTGATAGATGACTAAACATCTGGCTCTTTTTTTTTTTTTTTTTTTTTTTTTTTTTTTTTTTACTACAGTGGTTAAAAATTCTAACTTGCAAATCTGGTATGCTATATAATATGGTTGTTAACCATTTTTCAAGCAAGAATAGATGGTTTTAAGTTCAAATCTCACAAATCTTATCTGGACTGACTTGTAACAAAGCATTCTGAATTATTCATCTAAGCATATGATTAAATCAGAGAATGAAGATGCATTTGTTAAAATCATACCAAAGATTTTAAAAGTATTTAGACTGCATTAATAACCTCAATTGTTTATCACTTTCTGTGATATACCATGACCTATTGACTCCACAATTCATCACCCTGAAGAGGTGGTGTCTCATTCTCCATTCTTTAAACTTGGGCTGGCCTGGTGACTTACTTGATCCCACAGATTGTCACAGAAATGGTGTTATGCCTGTTCTGAACCTATGCTCAAAACAATTGTGCGTATTTTCTCTTGTGTTTCCGTGCCTCTGCTATTCCTATGTGTGATGGTTAATCTTATATATCGACTAGTCTGGGCCACCTAGTACCCAGATATCTTGTCAAACGTTACTCAGAGTCTTTCTGTGAGGGTGTTTTTGGATGACATTAACATCTAAATCAGTGGACTTTTAGTAAAGAAGATTGTTCTTCATAATGCAAACAGACTTCATCCAATCAGTTAAAGACCTAAATAGAACTGAAACAGCTGTTGTCTCCATGCAAGGAAGAATTCTCTACCAGATTGCCTTGAACTTCATCTGCAACATTGGTTCTTCTGTCTGTAGTGGACTGCCTTTGGACTTGAATGGAACACAGGCTTTCCAGGGTCTTCAGCCTGTGTGTGTATGTGTGTGTGCGCGCACACACACACACACACACACACACACACACACACACTGTAGGTTCTGTTTTTCTGGAGAATGCGGATTAAGACACTATCAGAATCTAATGGAGGATGAAATACAAATTGAGGGGAGCTGCCATTTTGGTCTGAGGCAAAGCCAGTATAGATCACTCACTAACCATTCAATCCAGACAAGATGATCAGAGTCTTCTACTGATCCCAGCTGACTTCAGAAGCATAAGCAATAAACATTTATTTTTTATTGTTATGTAGCAGCATTATAATGATATTTCTATTGGAACTAAAGTTTTTTAGTGTCTAAGATAATTTTCAATTATTAAGAGCTTTTGAAACTTTCTAAATTTTGAGTTTAAGAAGGGCATTGTTTACTAAGTAAGAGAATTGGATTTTTTCACATTTTTAATGAAAGCATATTCCTGAAGTTTTTTCAATTCATTCTTCTTCAAAACCTAAACCTTTGAAAAATATCATTGTTTTATAATTTAAGTATGATCTCTACTTATGTGAAAACATTACTGAAGTAATTACTTACATTTAGTTATATACATCTGAAAACAACACAAATTATTTGGAAGTGAGTTCATTCAGGATGGAAAAGAATTTTTTTCATTATTTATTTTTCCTCATGATAAGTGTACTTTTTAATCCCCATCACCTGTTTCACCCAATCCCCCACCCTTCCCCTCTGGTAACCATCAGTTTCTTCTATATAGTTAAGTTTCTTGGTTTGTATCTTTCTCTCTTTTTCCTTTGCTCCTTTGTTTTGTTTCTTAAATTCCACATATGAGTGAGAGCATATGGTATTTGCCTTTCTTTATTTCACTTTAACATTGTACTCTGTAGCTCCATCCATGGATTTCATTCTGTGTGTGTGTGTGTGTGTGTGTGTGTGTGTGCATGTGTACACATCTTCTTTAGCCATTCATCAATTGATGGGCACTTGGGCTGCTTCCATAGTTTGGCTATTGTAAATAATGCTGCTATAAACATAGGGGTGCGTGTATCCCTTTGTGTTAGCGTTTTTATATCCTTTAGGTAAATACCCAGTAGTGTGATTACTGGTTTGTGGGATAGTTCTATTTTTAATTTTTTGAGGAACCTCCAAACTGTTTTCCACAGTGGCTGCACCATTTGCATTCCTACCAACAGTGCATGAGGGGTCCTTTTTCTCCACATCCTCGCCAACACTTGTGGTTTCTTGTGTTTCTGATTTTAGCCATTCTGACTGGTGTGAGGTGATAGCTCATCATACTTTTGATTTTCATTTCCCTGATGGTGAGTGATGTTGAGCATCTTTTCATGTGTCTGTTGGCCATCTAGATGTCTTCTTGGGGAAATGTCTGTTCATGTCTTCTCATTTTAATTGGATTATTTGGTTTTGGTGTTTTATAAGTTTTTTATACTAATCCTTTATCAGATATGTCATTAGTAAATATCTTCTCTCACTAAGGTTTTTGTTTTTTGTTTTTTGTTTTTTTTTTTAGTTCTGTTGATTGTTTACTTTGCTGTGCAGAAGTTTTTTTATTTTGATGTGGTCCCAATAGTTTATTTTTGATTTTTATTTCCCTTGTCTTGGGAGACATATCTAGGAAAATGTTGCTATGGCTGATATTAGAGAAATTACTTCCTATGCTCTCAAGTATTGTTATGGTTTCAGGTCTCATATTTAGGTCTTTAATTCATTTTGAGTTTATTTTTATGTATGGTGAATGGAAGTGGTCCAGTTTCATTCTTTTGTATGTAGTTGTCCAGTTTTCCCAACACCATTTGTTGAAGAAACTCTTTTTCCCATTGTATGTTCATTTCTCCTTTCCTGAAGATTGATCATATAATTGTGGGTTTATTTCCTGGTTTTCTGCTCTATTCCATTGATCTATGTGTCTGTTTTTCATGCCAGTACCGTGCTGTTTTAATTACTACCACTTTGTAATGTGACTTAAACTCTGAGATTGTGCTACCTCCCGTTTTGTTTTTTGTTTTCAAGATTAATTTGGCTATTCAGAGTCCTTTGTGGTTCCATACATATTTTAGGAACGTTTTTCTAGTTCTTTGAAAAATGAGGTTGGTATTTAGATAGGGACTGCATTAAATCCGTAATTTGTTTTGGGTGGTATAGACATTTTCACAATACTTGTTCTCTCAACCCATGAACATGAAATGACTTTCCATTTCTTTGCATCACCATGAATTTCTTTCATCAGTGTTTTATAGTTTTCAGAGTACATGTCTTTCATCTCTTTGGTTCAGTTTATTCCTGGGTATTTTATTGTTTTTGATGTAGTTGTAAATGGGATTGTTAATTTCACTTTCTGTTGCTACATTAGTGTACAGGAATGCATTTCTGTATGTTGGTTTTGTATCTTACCACTTCACTGAATTTATCTGTTACAGTAGCTGTTTGGTGCAGTCTTCTGGGTTTTCTAGATAGAGTATCATTTCATCTGCAAACAGTGAAAGTGTGAATTCTTCCTTGCTGATTTGGATGCATTTTACTTTTTGTGTTGTCTGATGGCTTTGGCTAGGGCTCTTGGTACTATGTGGAATAAAAGTGGTGAGAGGGGACATCCTTGTCTTATTCCTGATCTTAGGGGAAGAGCTCTTGGTTTTTTCCCCATTGAGTATGATGTTTGCTGTGGGTTTTTCATACAAGGCCTTTTTATGTTGTAGTATGTTTCCTCTAGACCCATTTTGCAGAAGATTTTTATCAAGAATGGATGTTGTACATTGTTGAATGCTTTTTCTGCATCTGTTGAAATGGTCATATGGTTTTTATCCTTTCTTTTATTGATGTGATATATCATGTTGATCATTTTGCTAATGTTGAACCACACTTGCATTCCAGGAATAAATTCCACTTGGTTGTGATGAATGATTTTTACATCTATATTCATGAGAGATATTGGCCTGTAGTGTGTGTTCTCTCTCTCTCTCTCTCTCTCTCTCTCTCTCTCTCTCTCTCTCTATCTCTTCTTGTAGTTTCTTTATCTGGTTTCTTTATCAGGGTGATACCGGTCTCATAGAATGAATTTGGAAGTTTTCCTTCATTTCTGTTTTTTGGAATAGTTTGAGAAGAGTAGGTATTAACTCTTCTTTAAATGTTTTGTGGAATTCTCCTGTGAAGCCATCTAGTCCTGAATTTTATCATTAAATAGATACAGGTATAGATAGATACAGATATGGACAGATAGGGATGTAGATACAGATATACAGATATGGATATGGATATATATCATATATGTGTGTGTGTGTGTGTGTGTGTGTATCCATGACATTCCATCCAACAACACCAGAATATATTCTCCTCAAGCATGCAAGAAATTCTTCAATATAGATCATATCTTAGGCCATGGAACAAGTCTTAACAAACGAAATAAGTCTGAGATGATATTAAATACCTTTTCTAACCACAATGGTATATGTTATGTAATGATAAAGGAGTCAATTCACCAAGATACAATAATTGTATTTATTTAGTCATCCACCACTGGCACACCTACATAGGCAAAGCAAATGCTAAACATACTAAAAGGAGAAATAAACAGAAGTACAGTAGGGGACTTAATACCCTGCTCTGAACAACAGATAAATCATCCAGACAGAAAATTGATAATAAAAGAGTAGATTGCAAAAACACTATAGAGCAAATCGATCTAACAGATACATAGATCTAGGTAAAGATATAGAAAAAGTTCAAGCAAAAAAAGCTAACCTTACACTTAAAGGAGCTAGAAAAACCAGTAGGAGGAAGGAAATAATAATGATTAGAGCGGGTAAGTGATATAGAAACTAAAACAAACAAACAAACCAAAAACAATAGTGCAAATCAATGGAACCAGATACTGGTTCTTTGAAAAGATCAACAAAATTGATAAAACTCTATCCAGACCAATAAGAAAAAAGAGTAAATAAATAAAAGTGGGTGCACACACGTGAGAGAGAGAGAGAGAGAGAGAGAGAAGACCCAAATAAACAAAATCACAAATGAGAGAGGAGGAATAACAACCAACACCACAATAATACAAACAATTGTAACAAAATATTATGAAAACTTATATGCCAACAAATTGGACAACTTCGAAGAAATGGATAAATTCCTAGAGACATACAACCTACCAAAACTAAAGCAAGAAGAAATAGGGGCTTTAAGTCCCTCTGGTTTTAAGAACTCAAGAAATGTGGCCCCTCTAATTTTTAAAGACAACTGTTTTGGGGATTCATCCTCCCTGTTCATTGACTCCCAGGTATAAAAGTCTGTGTTTTGCTCTTATCTGCACCACCGGCTCCCTCCCCACTGTGGGTGGCCATGGTCTGTTTTGGTCCCAGACTGTGTCTTGCCATTCCTACCTTCTTTGATGTGGTCTCTTGACTTCAGTGTCCTCCTATTCTGCCATCTTAGAAGATGACCCTTGGAAAAGAATTTTTGATAGAAGGTTTCTTAACGCTCTGAACAATTGTTTTAGTTATTATCATACTTTTATAAAATACGTTATACTATATTTAGTAATAAATTTTCAGGAAAGTAATGTGGTATTTTATAATAAAATTCAAACTGTAAGTCTGATTTTGTTCAATTTCATATATATATACACACATGCATATACACACACACATACACACACACACACACATATGTGTTTTACTAATGGGTGAAGAGGATAAATTTGAACATAACTAAAAATGTATGTCAAGCATATCTCTAATTAAACCTAAAAAAAACAACAAAAAACAGACCCTGAATGTTGGAGAAAAACATAAAAATAGGGTTACTTAAAATAAAATAAATTTTAATATTTTTTCAGCTTATATGTCTGTATATATACACACTATATATATAATTCAAGTTTTTTACTATATATAAATTATGCATACACACGTATGGGTATATATCACATATGTACATATACATATTATAAATGTTAAAGTATTTATTACGTAAATTAAGAGTTTGTGGCCTACCGTAGTATTTCAGGAAATTCTTGAAACCTGTCTAGGCAGTTACATAATTTTTCTTTCGCGCATTTGAAGCAAAATCCTAGAAATTGTTTCAGTCTCCATCTTTCTGAGGACCTCTCTACTTCTTGAAATTGTAACACCCTGACAAACAGATAGAGTTACGAGGAACTTACACTGAGTTAGCAGTCTCCTCTCTTTTCTGTGAAATTCACTTATTTAGTCCCATATTGTAAGAACATTTATTGAATGTCTGCTAAGTACCAAATAAAGTTTTTTTGCTCTGGATATTAAAAATCAGGCACAGTCTCTGCCTTCAGCTGATTCACAGTCCTGGAATAACCTGCCAAATAAGCACTAAACCCAAATTCTTGATCTCTTTTGGGAAAGCATAAACTAAGATGACAAAGACATAAATAAAATTTCTCTGAAGTATGCTGCAACGGAGTAAAGGTAAGTTAATAAAGGGTAGTGTTGATTTTGTGGATGTAAACTGCTTTGGATTTCACTTAGTGAGTTAAAAGTAGCACTCCAGGATTGTGTGGATTTACTCCAAGAGAGGTAAAAGACACTGAATTATAGTTGATTGGCATCAGCATGTGTTTATGGTTGTAAGAATTGATTGTCATTTTCCACCGCACAGAAGACTCTTTTAGAGAGCAATTAGCTAAATTAAATGGACGAAGATAGGAATCGTACCTTTTCATCTCTCACAGGTTTAATGATTCTTCTAATCGTGGAATTTTCACCCTGGAGTCAATATTACCTTCAGTCTATTATCAAAGCAATGAAGGGTGCTGTAGATAGGGCTATGGGAGAAATTCTGTATATTTGCTCTTGTGTTCTTGTACCTCTGCTATTCCTTTGTGTGATGGTTATTTTTATGTATCAACTAGTCTGGGCCATGTAGATCCTGTAATAGGGTAGGGGTTTTAGTTACTGGACTTACATTTAGCCTTTACTACTCTGGTGCCCCTGAATTGATGAGTCTAAGGATTACCAGGGCATCCATGGTATCACTGGAAGTACTGTTAGTTGGCCATATTAACCCCTAACCTCTTGAAGTCTGCATTCTCACTCATGGAACTCAGTGACCTGTTGAGTCTCTTAGGGTCATTGTAAGTGCTAGTATCTACTGACTCCAAAAGGAATAGCTATTTATCTATTCCAAGTTTACTGTCCTCTGAAAAATATAGAACACTTGAAGAAAGAATCATGGAATGCAAATATGACTCTAAAACAGGGTCTTTCCTCGAAAAAGACATAGTCTCTACTTTAGTCAGGGGATTACAGGTCTGGGAACCAGCTTAGTTCTAGAAACTGAAAAAAAAGATCAGGAATTTTCACTAGTGCGAATTGAGTTACGATGCTTAATTTTTGTCCTCCAATACATGTCAAGCAGCACTTTAACAGGGTGCCTATCAATTTCATTTTTAGGGACTCTGTGATTAATGAACCATCACCAGAGGTCTCATAAAATAGTGCTTAGTGTCTCTGCTTCAATCCCACGGTTTGCTGTAGTAACTGTACGTCTCTGTTTTTAGATAGTTAGCAAAAACTTAGCTTTTGCTCCTCCAGGATCACATTATTTTTCTTGAGATTATGGAATATAAAATGCCATTGCAACATTCACATATCATCTCTGATCTGCAAAAGCGAACCAACACAAAAGTCTTCAAAAATGATGGTGTCCCCCTTAGCCAGGAGAATATATACATTTTCTCTGGGCTGTATAATTGTTTATACTAGTATCTTCTGACCCTGTATATTTCTGTGATATTAGTTGTAAAGCCTGTTTTTTCATTTAGATTATATTTGAGTCCTCTATCATATTTCTTGGTTAATTCAGTTTAAGGTTTGTCAATTTTATCTTTGCACAAAAAACACCTCTAGTTTAATTGATGTTTTCAACTATTTTTCAAATTTTTATTCCATTTATTTCTCCTGTAATCTTTATTTATTTTTTATGTTACCTTTGCTAATTCTGTGCTTTGTTCTTTTTCAGGCTCCTTGAGATGTAATATTTGGTTGTTTATTTGAGACCTTTTTTCTTAATGTAGCCATTTTTAAAGCTATAACTTTCCTCTTAGAACTGCTTTTGCTACATCCCATACACTTTGGCATTTTGTGTTTCCATTTTTGTCTCTAGATATTTTTTTATTTCCATTTTGATTCCTTCCTCCATCCATTGTTAACTCAAGAGTATGTTGTTTAATTTCTCCAAGATTGTGAATTTTTCAGTTTTTCTCCTGGTATTGTGGTTAGAAAAGATACTCGATACCATCTCAAACTTCTTTGGTTTGTTAAGACTTGTTCCATGGCGTAAGGTCTAATCTATACTGGCGAATGTCTCTTGCATATTTAAAGAGAATGTATTCTGGTGCTGTTGGATGGAATGTTCTGTTTATCTAACATGTCCATATCTATATATCTGTATCTACATCTAATCTATATCTCAAATCTATATATCTGTTAGGTCCATTTGCTCTATAGTGTTTTTGAAATCTACTCTTTCTTTATTGATTTTCTGTCTGGATGATTTATCTGTTGTTGGGAGTGGGGTATTAAGTCCCCTACTGTACTGCTGTTTATTTCTCCTTTTACTGTGTTTAGTATTTGCTTTGCATATGTACGTGTGCCAGTGTTGGATGCTTAAATAACTATCATTATTATATGTTGGTGAATTGACCTCTTTGTCATTATGTGACTTTTTTTTTTTGTCTTGTTACCATTTCTTTTTAAAATTTTTAATGTTTGTTTATTTTGGGGAGACAGAGAGAAAGGAAAAATAGGGAAGCGGCAGAGAGAGAGGGATGCAGAGGATCTGACAGAGAGGAGGATAGAGGATCTGAGCTGTCAGCACAGAGCCCAGTGCAAGGCTCAAACTCACAAACTGTGACATCATGACTTGAGCCAAAGTCGAATGCATAACTGATTGAGCCACCCAGGTGCCCCTCTTGTGACCATTTCTAACATAAAGTCTATATTGTCAGTTATAAGTATAGCCACCCCTGGACTCTTTTGGTTACCATTTGCTTAGAATATCTTTTCCATCCTTTCCTTTTCAGCCTGTGTGTCCTTAAAGCTAAAGTGAGATTTTCGTGGGCAGCATATCATGGGATCTCGTATTTTTTATTCAGCCAGTCCGTGTCTTTTGTTTGGAACATAAAAGCCATTTATATTTAAGAAAATTATTGATAAAAACTTCTATTGCCATTTAGTTAATGGCTTTCTGACTAGGAGATCTCTTGCTCCCTTTTCCCCTCTCTTTCTGTCTTACTTTGTGATGTCAAGTGCTGTGGCTGTATGCATTGATTCCTTTATCTTAATCTTTTGTGTATCTACTACAGGTTTTTCTTTGAAATTAACATGAAGTTTACATAAAATCTCTTACAGTTATAATATCCTATTTTAAGGTGGTAACAACTTTACCTCCACATACAGAAACTGCTTACCTCTCCCCCACTCACATTTTAGGTTATTGATGTCACAATTTACATCTGTATTATACTATTAATCTATACCCTGGTTATAGCTATTTTTAATACATTTGTCCTTTAACTCTTAAATTAGAGTTGAAAGTGATTTGTGTATCATCATGACAATATTAGAGGATCTTACTTTGATTATGTAGGTACCTTTATCACAGAGTTTTACATATTCATAGGTTTATTCGTGGTTATTTAGTTTCCTTTCAGCTTGAAGAACTCCCTTAGCATTTCTTGAAAGGCAGGTTAGTGATGATGAACTCCTGAAGCTTTTTTGAGAAAGGATTTATCTCCTTTTCACTTATGAAGGACAACTTTGCCAGGTCAGTATTCTTGGTTGACAGGTTTCTCCCAGTATTTGAATATATCATTCCACTCTCTCTTGGCCTGTTAGGTTTCTGTTGAGAAAACCACTGATCATCTTATGTGGGCTCACTTGTACGTGACAAGTCTGTTCTCTTGCTGCCTCAAAATTTTGTCTTTGACTTTTGGAAACTTGAAAGTCAGGCTGTGCTCCCCAAATGGATGGTGCTGCTGGCTGGAATCCACATTTGCAGGGCCAAAGGCAGGGCTTTATGATCAGGTGCATTCTCAGGCCATCCTCTGTGTTCAGATGGGGCCATAGGTTACCTCAATGTTGGGTAGGGCCACAAGCTAGGCTATTTGTTGGAGAGGTCACTGGCCAGGCAGCCTGGTCAGGTGTGGCTGACAGCTCTTCTTGGTAGTTGGGTGGGGCTGGAGGCTATGGTCTGCTGTTGGGCAAGGCTGCTGTTGGGGTTTCTTGGTCGGGTAAGGCAACAGGTTATGCTGTGTGATTGGATGAAGCCACTGGGTTATGCTCTTGCTTAGGTCAGTCCACAGGCAGGTTGTGTTCAGCAATCAGCCAGGGCCTTCGGCTATGCCCTGTGGCTAGGTGGTATAGTAGACGGGTGTCTGTGACTGCTCAAGTTCATTGGAGGTCACTGACTGATCAGGATCACTAGTGAGGTAGGGCCAGAGATTATGCTCCATAGCTGGGGGGGGGGGGGTTTCTATCTTGTCTGTCTGCCCATGTAGGTTTGTAGGATGGGCTGCTACAGGATTTTGATGGGCTCCCTGTCCAGGCAGGCTATAGGATTTGTTCCTTATCTGGAACAGCCCATTGACTAGCTGTGCCACTGGGCAGAATTGCCAGTCATGCTTCTTGGCTAGATGGAGTCACTAGGTTGGCTCTGCAAATGGGGAGAACCCCTGGAGGGGCTCTCTGCTTGGGCACTGCTGCCGGCAGAAATGTGGTCTGCCAAGGTCTGCATGTTGGTTGCTGCGAGCTCCACCTCCTTCTGTACCTCTAGCTGATCTCCTGTCGTCTAGACCCTCTGATTCCCCTGGTGACCCCTGTGAGGCAAGACCTATGTGGGCCTCACAGGAAGTGTCCTCTAATGCTGGGGATAGTGGAAGTCCACTTGGGGCTCTCCCCTGACTATAGAACCCATAAGCACAGGGAGGTATTCTCAGAGTGGTGCTGTGCCATCCTGGGCAGGGGAATGTGTTCAAGGTGAAACTGCTTCTTTTTTCCTTCTAATGCAGGTTTCCATTTCTCAGTGTCTATGATCCAGGACGTTGCTTCAGCATTATTTCTTGTTTCTGGGATTTTCACAAAGACATCCTGTGTATGGGTAGGGGAGAGCTGATCTGTCTGTAAGTAGTATTGAAGTTGGGAACCACCTACTCTGCCATATTGTGACATCATGCTTGTCAGGAATTTTAGTTGATTAGTTTATTTAGTTGAATAGTTCTCAAAATTTTTGGTATCAGGGTTACTTGATTCTCTGAAAGGTTACTGAAAATCTCAAAGAGCTTTTGTTTATATGGGTAAAATCTATAGCTAAATACTGCGTTCTGTATTATGAGAAGTTTGCTGAATATGTATTTATTGATTCACTTTAAAATAACAATAATAAACCATAGAGGACAATTTGTCATACATAATTTTATGAAAGTATCACTATGTTTTCAAAAAAAAGTGAGAAAAGCGTAATTACTTTACAGTTTTGTAAGCCAGTTTAATGTCTGGATTCATAGGACAAAGTTGAATCCTTATAATCGATTGTTGTATGTTTTTTAAGTTAAAGTGCGTGAAGAGTACTTGGTCTTACAAAGATATGTAGTTAGAAAATAGAGGCAGACTTTAATAACATTTCAGATAATTATGGCTATTCTTCTTTGATATTACAAGAAAACTTGAAAAGCGGTAGTTTCTTAAAGGTCAGTTGCAATGCAGAATTTGAAACCTTATCAATAAACTTCAAACTCTGTTACATAAGCCCATTTGCACTTTGAATGGATCTTTTATGTCTGCATGACTTTGTAACATCATGCATTGATCACTTGGTTATATTGATTCATGGTATTATGCAGACCATTCACATGTTGGCACATTTTATTATGTAATATCAAAAATCTCATTCATAAATATCATGACAAGCCTTATTTGAAAAGTATGTATTGGGAAACTGTCAAGCTCAATGGTAACAGATACAAACTTTCTAAAATTATAATTTTCTATTTGAAAACTAGAATTTTATCACTGGCAACAAAGGCTTTTGTTTTGTTTTGTTTGAAAAGATACATTATCAAGGATGTATCTTTCAAATGACTGAGTCTTTACCACTGTTAAGACGCCAGTCTTTCTTTTAAGTGAAAATTAAAATTTTTGCATGTAGTTGACATACAATCTTAAATTAGTTTCAGGTGTACAACACAGTGATTGAACAACTCTATGTGATGCTGTGCTCAGCAAAACTGTAGTCATCAACTGTCACCATACAACACTGTTACAGTATCACTGATTATATTCTGTTTATTGTGACTTTTATATCCATAACTTACTAATTCCATAACAGGAAGCCTCTATCTCCCACTGCCTTTCACCCATTTTGCCTATATCCCCAGCCCCCTTCCCCTGGCTACTATCAGTTTGTTCTCTGTATTTGTTGGTTTGATTCTGTTTTCTGTTTTTTTTTTTATTCATTTGTTTTGTTTTTTAGATTGCACGTATCAATGGAATCATATTTGTCTTTCTTTTTCTGACTTACTTCACTTAACATAATACCTTCTAGGTCCGTCCATTTTGTTGTGAATGGCAAGATCTCAACCTTTTTATGGTTGAGTAATATTACATTATATCTATAGCTATCTATATCTATATTACATCTATATCATCTATCTATAATCTTGATTTTAACTAAAGTGCCAGCAGACTATTGCTTTTGTATCATCAGTGCAAGTGCCAATGCAATAAATATGTATATACAAATTAAATGTTTTGTTTTAAAAACTTTTAAATAAGGGAACACAGATACGATTTTGAGATCTACTGATTTGGCCTCTTTATGATTCTGGATCTGTTGAAATAACCATAGGATGACCTCGTGGATGTACTAGATTCACTGTGAGATGGAAATTGTCCAACATTGCATTTATCACACGACTTCTCCAGGCTTTCACTCAGACGTATGAAATGCTAGCAGAATTCTGTGCCTCCAGGGGTTAATGATGACTGAAAGTCAGTGATCAGTAACTGCACAGACATCTCATTATGTTCCTTTCCCTATATAGTCTATCCTCAGAACTGGTCCTGCATATCTTTGGCAAAAGGTAGAAAGAAAACACAGTATATCCTGTGGCATTGTCATGAAACCTTTTTTGAAGAGTCCTAGTTCTTTTCATCCTTATGAACTAATCCTTATACACTAATTTAGAGTTATTTCCTCCATATATATATATATATATATATATATACACATATATATACATATATATATATACATATATATACATATACATATGTATATACACACACACATATATGTATATATATATATATATATATACACGCGTATATATATCATCCTATTTGATGTGTGTGTGTATATATATATACACACGTGTGTGTATACACACACACACACACACACACACACACACACACACATCAAATAGGATTTGGGAAGTGTAGTTTACTCTTTGGAACCTCATGAGAAATTAACCAGAAATCTTACCATATCAAACAATTCTGGTAACTTTAATCAGCCCTACTGATAAGTAAAGTGTCTAGTGATTATATGCCCCTTTCGCTTTTCCTGCTTTGGGGTTCCATCTCTCCTCTTGTGTCTTTCACAGGCTGCGAGTATAGCCAATACGAGCCTTTTTAAGGATGTTTTTTCCAGTTTATTTTTCACCACCTTGTTGAAGTAAGTGGCTAGGATCTTCTGTGAGATGTAGTTAAGATGAAGGGAAGCTGATCTTATATGATAATCTACTTGAACATTTCCATTTTATTCATCTTTTGCATTTGTATATTGTAAGATGGAAAGAATATCTGGTATTGAAACCCCAGTGAGTCCAAATTTCAGTCAATCACCTCAGCAAACTTCAGAATCTCCTGAAGATGCTCAGCTTAGTTCGTTGGGTCCAGAATCTTTGGTCGGGTATATTGGGCTGTATTTAAATGTATGCATTTTTTTTTCATTATGGTTCTAAGAAACAAAGGCAATTTGTACAATTGACTAGATTTCTTCTGATATGTAGTCAGAGTAAGGCTACGATATCTGTGGCATGTGAGGCTTCTCATCTCAGGTAGAACATTACACTGTCTGAGGGTACGTTGAGATCTGAGTCCACTTACAGATGTGATGGCAATTGGAATCGCTGAGGTGCAACATGAGGTTACTTGATGTCCCCTTGCAAGGTAACTGGCCTAGGATCAGTCACTACATGGTTTTTAACTAAGTCAAAACTAGACCATCAGGGAAGTTTATCATATAATTATAGTCACAGTCATCCAAATTCATCCATAATTTCTCATTTCAATTCTCACAGTCCTACTTTATCCCATAAATTTCCTAATTTTAAGTAACTGGCCATGGCAAGAATGTGAATTAATTTTATATGGTATTTTAGCAGCCTACATTATCAGACTTTGAATCCGATATTTTATGAAAACAGCCCTATAATTATAAGAAATAAGATATTATTTTGGATGGTTGAAACTCTCCAGTTCTCTGTGCTTTGAGCCACTAATTTAAAATCTCGCACTTGCGTTTTCTTTCTTTAATCTTTCTCATAAAGGGAGGAGACAGCCCATGCACAGTTTTCTCCATCAATATGTTGTATTGAAGCAGACATTTGACATTTGGTCTTTCAAAGAGTTATCTTGACTGATTCTATTCCAGATGACCACAGAATAAAATTTAAGTAACTATTTTGTCATCACATGCCATGTTCTCATAGTGTTCCATTTTCCATTAGTAACCAGATAATAACTGCCTTGAGTGATAAGCCATTCAAATAGTCAAGTTGATTTCCTTCCTCAAGTGTCTGCCATCTTTTTTTGACTCCAGTGCTGTGACATTCAAAACTGAGTTTGGAAAAGAGCAAATACTCTCAGTAGTTGAGGACAATGCTGTTAATATAAGAATATATACAATCTTTGAGGCTCTAGGAAACGGTACTTAATAAGCCACTCTTATAATTGTTAAATTGGAGACAAAAAAAACCTGCCATAACTACAATTCAACAAAAAGAAAATGGAATAGACGGCTTCTCTAGCTCGGCTCCCATACTTTCCTTTTGTCCATGAAGAAAGAAACTAGATATGGAACTACCGAGAATAGTCTTTGCTACCAAAGTTGCCAGGAGAAACTCATATACCTATAGTTTTGCTTCTTGGTAGGAAATTTTAAAGCAGCAAAAATTATCTTTTGTTCTCCTTTTTAAATTTCATGAATGCATTTAATTACTAGGATCTTATTTACATTCAGAATGCTAACTGAAGAATATATGTGAAACAAAGTTTATATTTTCTGGTGTTTCTATTAAAAAGAAGCTTGGTAGATGTGAGAATGAAGAGTGGGTGTGCACCTTCTATATCCAACTTACTATGTTTCTGTATTGACTATAACCTTCAGTGGCTCCCCACAGTCTTCAAGTCAATTTTTAAAGTATTACTTGAGCATAAATAATGTTCTAGGCACTGTGATAGTTGTAAAGAAACAGTAAGTTCATGAAGCCTAGCATCAATAAGTTAAAACAAAAATTAAATAATTTGGGCAACTGAAATGATGGGGGAAAGAAAAGGCAGTGTACTATGGCAATGCAAGGGGAAAGGATTTTAAATGGTGTAGATAGTGAGAGAGTGAATTATAAGTTGAAAAACAAAGGAAGAAATTAGCCAAGCTAATAGTACATATCTGTATGTATATAGAGGGCTTGAAGGAAGATCCCAGGGAAAAGACAAAGGAGGGTTAATGTATTTAAGTTAGGAGAGAATGTAATACATCATGGTGATAAAGAAAATAATGTCACAACAGTGAGAAAAACATAGCTTGAGATAAAGCTGAAGAGGTGGATATCATATATGCTAAAACATGATGAAGATATACTTTTTAACAGGAGAACAGTAGCATTCTATCAAAAACACTAAGGATGGAACTGACATAATCACATGCTTGATTGTTCAAAATATAATTGACTGCATGATGCACAATAGAATGGAGGAGACAGGGAGGTGAAATAGATTTTCCAAGATGGTGAGTCAAGCAAGAATGGCTACAGCCTAAAGTGGACTGATAGGATGGGAGGGATGGAGGCCAAAATATTTGGAAGAGAGGGACAAGAGGATTAAGTTCTATATTAATCAGAGGAATGGAAATTACAGCATTGTTGATAATGGAGATTTTTTGAAACTACCAAAAACTATGTCAATATGGAATTTAGCTAATTGTAATACACTCTTAATACGTACTTAAAAATTTCCACGGTCATGAAGACTGTTCTAAATGTGGTACAAAACCTTTATATTTCACAGTGAACAAAAAACAGCTTGTGTTATTATATGTATAAAGTGAGATTATCCTAATTTTTTGGTAAGAGGTGTGTATATGGGTGTGTGTGTGTGTGTGTGTGTGTGTGTAAAGAGAGAGGAGAGATTCTCCTATAGGGAAGAATGTAAGAATAGATGTAAAATGTGATCCATAGATCTATTTTGGAGTTTATATGACATACGTATTATTTCCTTTTTTGAATATTTAAAAATTTACATGAAAATATAACTTAACATATATAAAATGCATTTTAAAAATCAATAAGAAAGGGGCGCCTGGGTGGCTCAGTCGGTTGAGCGTCCGACTTCGGCTCAGGTCATGATCTCGCGGTCCGTGGGTTCAAGCCCCGTGTCGGGCTCTGTGCTGACAGCTCAGAGCCTGGAGCCTGTTTCAGATCCTGCGTCTTCCTCTTTCTCTGACCCTCCCCTGTTCATGCTCTCTCTCTCTCTGTCTCAAAAAAATAAATAAATGTTAAAAAAATTAAAAAAAAATCAATAAGAAAGAAGAAAAAGCTAGAAGTATACTTCCTGATTTTGGAACATATTTAAATATGTATTACAGTAATGAAACAGTGTGGCATTGGCATTCAGAAAGTTACGTAAATCAGGAGACAGCAAATGCCATTCACACAAAAATAATTATACTATGTCTTCGTTCACATAGATTTTTTTTCCAACACATTACTTTATCCAGTGTTTCTTTTTAACCTTGTTTTCTGTCTCTCTCTCTCTCTCTCTCCTTTTTTTGTCCTTCACAGGAACAAAAACTCTAGTAATCAAGGTTGTATCTCTTACTAATTTATTTAGGTTACTTTAAGGCGCAGGCATTTATTTAGAAGTAACCAGTCTGGAAGTGCATCTAAATGACATGACACCATCCATTGTGTAGGATTTCTCCTCTCTGGCATTACCAAGAGTGTCAGTGCCATACCTACCCAGAGAGTTCCAACTCTCCAGTTGGAACGTATGCCTTTTAAAATCAGTATATTATTTACACAATTAATTGGTTGCTTTTTAAATTTTTTTAAATGTTTCACTTTTTGAGAGAGAGAGAGAGAATGAATGAATGAGTGGAGGAGGAACAGAGTGAGGGAGACACAGAATCTGAAGCAGGCTCCAGGCTCAGAGCCCTAGGTGAGGCTTGAACCCATGAACTGTGAGATCATGACCTGAGCTGAAGTCAGATGCTTAACAGGGGCACCCAAACATCACTAAATAGTTGCTTTTATGCTCTAGGAGTTTAAGGATCTAGGCTAAGGGCTGGCTCTTAGCTCCAAAGAATTTTTTAATATCTGTATCTTTACTTTCACAAAAAGTCTTAGATTTTTTGTTATAGCTGGTTACACATGATTTCATGTCATAAGCCCTGTCATGTATTTATGAATTTGTGATGCATCTAATATAGTTACACTCACTTGGGTGATATATTACACCCGTTTCTCTCATGAGAAAACCAGGATTACAAATTGCATATGAGACTAAGTTTCTAGAGATTCTCATTTCAAATCCAACACTTTTTAATCATTTATCCTACCTTTTAGTAATATCCAGAAATCTGGATGACCTAGAGAACTGTAATTAAAAATGGCTTCTTAGTCAATCAGAGAATTTTCCTTTAATTTCTCTAGGTAATTTACTTAATTCTATAAACAGAAGTAGTTGAAGACTGTTGAGTTATAGGATACATATCATTAAACACTTCCTAAGTATGCTTAAGGTGCAAACAAAAATGGAATAAATCAGAAGAGGAACTTTTGAATCCTCCCATACTTCACACTTGGCTATTTTCTCTTTAAAACACAAAAGTTGTGAACACACGAGATTTTTCTGTTGTTTCTATAATTTACTTTAGCATCAAAACTAATTATTGAGATTACCATATACTTGCCCCTGTCCCTCTGGGCCATAACATTACACAAGTTAGATAATGTGATATACTCAGTTTAAATTGGTAAATTTCTTACTGGTGCTATAAATCAAGAAAAGGCCAGAGACAAATTATCCTGGAGAAAGACAACTTTCTGGTCTCCTTTGTTACCTGTAAAGCCACAGATATGCTGGACACTAGAACTTGGTGTATTTTAAGAAAATTATTAATAATACCCAGGCTTAAAAAATTTTGTTGGGTCAGGGGTGCCAGGGTGGCTTAGTCAGTTGAGTGTCTGACTTTGGCTCTCAGGTCATAATCTCGTGGTTGGCGATTTTAAGCCCCCCATCGGGCTCCTTTGCTGACAGCTCAGAACCTGGAGCCTGCTTCGGATTCTCTGTCTCCCTCGCTCTGTCCCTTTCCTACTCATACTCTGTCTCTCTCTCTCAAAAATAAATAAACATTAAAAAAATTTAAAAATCTGTTGTGTCAGAATTGTGTAGTGGAATAGAATAAAATTTTGGAGGATTTTATGGTAGTTCTTTTACTTTGAATACAAATAAAAGACTGATTGTGACCACTTACGCTAAAGGCTCTAATGAAATGTGTGGAATAGTATAAAAAATTAGGCTGTAAAATAATCATAATAAGAAATTTTGGTTCTGTTAGGAAGGAGAGTGGTGCCAATTAGCCAGAAATTCATCAAGAATTCTAAGGAAAATGACCCATGTTGAAGTTTGCCTTAATCTGGGATTCTGAGAGATCACACTGATGTACTTACATGTTTTAGTACATACTTTTTACTATCAAGGATTTTAAAAATTAAAGGATTTGAAGAAAATTAGGCTAATAGGTTGTATTTTATAAGTAATAAATTTATATTATATATAGTTTAAGTAGAAGAAATTTAAAATTTTTGGGGGGGGTTTAATTTCTAGAGGTCACAGACAATTTAATATACCACTGGATATTTGGAACATTCGTTGTTTAAGTAGCAGTATGTTAATCCTATCCTCACACAGGGCAAATGCTCTGATCCTGATTGGTATCATATACGAAAAATGATTTATCATGTTAAGTGCACTTTTAAAAAAGCATTAATAAGAAATGTCATCAGTCACCTTCTGGACTGATTTGGAGTGGCTTGATTAGGATATTTTTTTTTACTCCCTGATATTTTGAATCTTTACACATGGATTTTTTATCACTTCTGTGAGACATTTCCCCTCTAAAGAGGTCAAGCCTTGTGTAATTGCTACTCTAGCTTAGTGTACAACCACTATTATTTTTAAATCTCTACACAAATAATGGGTGGTCCCCAAACTCTGACCATTCTCCAAAATCTAAACTGCATCTGATAGAAATAATCTCTCTTCAAGCAAAATAAACTGTAAATGATTTATTCATCTTATTATTTAAAGAAGCATGTTGCAGGGATAGATGAATACAGTCTTAGGAAAAAATCAGTTACTGACTGAGAAATCTCGCATTAGCTATTTATTCCTGAAAAACGAATCCCTGTCTAGGCTCTGAAGTTCTTATCCAGAGTTCCCCTCCGTGAACTGGGGTTCCATTGTAAATCCCAGCAATAGTGCCTTGGAAGTCCCTGCCTTTGCTTGGGGAAGACAGACATGCTTTTGTGTTATATGTAAGGTACTAGTAACTACAAATGGATTAACTGCTGTTGGGGTCATTACTGAGGATGAGGAGATTATACACAATGGTTGGCCAGCTAAAATGTAACAGGAAGATTTCTGATGGGCTGCAGTTAAGCTTGGGTCTCTTGGAACTCTTTCTGCAGGCCTCTGGGAACTCCATTATCTATACATTGTATACAATGTTTAGCAACACAATTGGACACAGAGACCCTTGCTGTAGGTCTCTGATTTAGTCAGTCTCTTGCGATGGTTCGCCTTTAAGTCATGCACCCTTTGTTTTTGCATACCTGAAATATGAGGCGCCGTCTGTACACCTCAAGCCAACTGAGATTTGTGATTGGCCTGACGCTGCAATAAATGAGAATATGAGTGAGGGGAACGGGGTCTTGATCCCCATGCCTTCTCCTCCCTTTCTTAGCAAAGTGTGGAGTAATCTCTCATCCATCAGCCCAGCCAGGGTTTGCTGCCATTCCTGGCAAACTACTTTGTTTTAAGTAAAGTAACTATTTTTGTTTGTTGGTCTGTTTTGCTTTAGTATTTTGTTTTGTTCAGCCAGAGGATATTGCTACTAATTCCCAAGAGAAGATCAATAATAATAAGGGTTCCAGGCCAAATGGGACAGGAATTGAGATGTTGTAGTAATGCTAAATTCCTAGTCAGTTATATCCATTGAACACTTATTTGAAATCAAGGCACTATTTTTACTTTAGCACTTCAGGTATATAATCTTACTCTATACTCATAACTATACTGGGCTCTGACTTCTTTGATAAATAAGGGAACTGTACCACAGAGATACAAAGTCAACTTCCAATGTCAGATATCTATAAACAATTTTAAGTCTGGTATTCCCAGTTCAGGGATTTCACTCTCAAAAATACAGTATTACATAGGAACGAGCTAGTCCCTAAATATCTGGCTTGACTGGTTGATATAAATGAGAAGCTCGGGCTTTGGACTAGCCAAGCCACTGCTTTCTTTCTCAACACCTGGAGCCCCAAGCAGGCCATCAAGTGTGTCGTGGTGGGGGATGGGTATATAAATAAAACTTGCCTACTGATCAGTCACACAACCAACACATCTCCTAGAGAATATATCTCTACTGTGTTTTATAACTGTTTTGCCAATGTGATGGGACATGGGAAACAGGAGAATCTTGATGGAATACAACTGGACGAGGAGATTAAGACACTTTATACCTTCTGTCTTGTCCACCAACGGACACATTCTTAGTTTGTTCTTCTCCTTTGAGTCTTAAATCATTTGACAATCTCTGCAACGTGGTATCCTGAAGTGCAACACTATTGACTCAACACCCTTCTCCTCCTAGAGGGAACTTTGATCATATTGATGATGAAAACCTAACTGAGAAACTGTAAGAGAAGATCGTTCCCCTCACTGCTCACAAAACTTTGCCATGGCTGAGGGGTTCTGGGCTGTAGAGTGACTGAAGTACCTGGTTATCACACTTCAAGGCAGTTTTTGATAAAGCTTTTACAGCAGTTTCCTGGACACTCATCAAGAAGAGGGAGGGAGGGGTGCCTTGGTGTCTCAGTCCATTAAGCATCCGCTTCTTGGTTTCGGTTCAAGTTATCATCTCACGGTTCATGGGAATGAGCCCCATGTCAGGTTCTGCACTGACAGTGTAGGGCCTGCTTGGGATTCTCTTTCCCTCTCTCTCTGCCCCTCCCTACTTGCTCTCTGTGTTTCTCTCAAACTAAACAAATAAACATTGAAAAACAAAAACAAAAACAGAAGAGGGAGGGAATATGTCAGCTTGTAAATATCTAAGCCTCTCCTTCCTTATGCAGTCCCTCTTGGAACCTATGTACACTTTGCTCAAAACTGGTGGAGACGTCACATTCGATGTCAAAATTTCGTTACAGACTGGCTCAAATAGTTTTATGGAAAAACTAATCAGAAATTACTGAATTTTGTTTGTTTAAAGTATGGGTTTGAGCCCTAAAATGACAAGCCTTCTTAAAGACTTGTTTTTCTGTTCTTGTAATTTTTTTTTTAATATTTATTTGTTTTTGAGAGAGAAAGAGACAGAGTGCAAGCAGGGGAGGGGAAGAGAGAGAGGGAGACACAGAATCTGAAGCAGGCTCCAGGCTCTGAGCACAGATCCCCATGCAGGGCTGGAATCCACAAATGGTGAGATCATGACCTGAGCCGAGGTTGGAGGCTTAACCAACGGAGCCACCCAGGCGCCCCAAGACTTACTTTTCAGTAGTCCCTACCCTCGTTTTGCTCGAGTTACCAAAATACCCTCTGAACTGAGTTGCGTTGTGTGCTACACAAACTATGCACTAGACTCTTACAGACTTTTGTCTTGAAGGAGCCTGTAGCTTCTGATACTAGGAAATTCTGACACTAATGAAGTATGCTGTTCTTAGCTGTGGGTGTACTGGAGTGGAGTGGGTGAAGTATTTGACATGATCAAACGATGATGACAGTATTTGACAAAATACAAAGTGGAAATTAATGTACACTACACTGCACCCAGAATAAGCTGAATAAAAGTGTCACAGGTAAAATTTTTAAAAGGTTATTCTCTGTCAAATGGTTGGTATTATCAGTGTTATCTGAGGATGTTCCTTTTTCTTACACATGCCACCTTTCCCCTAATTGGGTATTTAATTTCCTCTGAATAATTGCTAACTTAGTAAGTACATTTCTTCTCTTCTCTTCAATGAGCATTAGGTCTCTGTCTTATAAAATGTTTCTGAATTGTAGCAGAACTTTTTTTTGTAGATTAGCAAAAATGCATTCTTGTTTTCATATTACCTTATTCAAAATTAATACATTCTTTAGTTTTCTAGTAAGTAGGTGTAAAAATCATGTGTTGCAGGTTTACAGTCTGTAAGATACTTTATTTTTAGACCATGAGTCTTAGTATCACTGTCTTGCCAGATGATTAACACTGAAACTGACCCTATTCTTTACCTCCCCTGCATGGACAGATACTTCTATTGTTGCTTTGCCTAAAAATGGTACTCTGTGAGGTTTTGAAAACTCAGTGCCAGAAGGAACAATGTGCAGTACAATTTACACAATGGAAGAATACAGTGTTGGACCTTTGAACCACTTTTAAGAACAAGAGTTTTAGATTGATAGTTGCCAATTTATGGAGTGTCTTTACATATTGATCTGTTGCTAATCCAAGTAGCATGTTTTGTGTGCATGATTTAATCCTTGAATCATAAAAGGATTTTATTAATCTCTGAACTCAAAACTGTATAAAAGGTTATACACTGTGACCAAGGTTGAACTCCTATAGTTTGCTATAGAAACAAATGTTTACGTTTAGATATGTTTCTGGACATGTGCATATCCACAGGTTGGAGTACACACTTACATACCCTTTGTCACCTGGGAAGACCAGTGAGCAACAACACTGTATCATCAGTGAGCACCTTTAAGGCCCAGGTCTTTGTTTGTAATCCGTGTCTCTAGTATAAAGAACTCAGGCTCCTTGGAAAATGACTAGTTCCATGATTTGGAGACGGGAAATACACAAGATGGGTCTGGAGCATCTCACGTTGCCAGAAATTAAGGACGTGCTCAAAAACAAGCAATAACAAATAGCCAGAAGAACAACCAAAACACATGGGTGAGGGTATGTTAAAGGGACACCAGAGCTGACTAAACTTCTGATGGCCAAAGTTGGAACATTTTGAACAACCAAAAAAATAAAAAAAAAAAGAAAGAAAGAAAGAAGAAAGACCCACTGAATTATAACTCAAAGTATAAACTAAATATCTCTGAGTCCATATTGATACAACGTATTAATTAAATAAATGACTTGAGAAAAGAGGTGAATCCGCATGCTGGAAAATTCACAACATTTATATGGACCCACTGTCTTCAAGGAAGGAGAGCATAACTTCCCACTCCTTAAATATGAGCTGCACATAGTGAGTTATTAGCAAAATGACAGTATTGAAAGCAGAAGGAAGAACAACCTTGCCTTTCTGCACTACCCAGGAAGGTGTCTATACAGCCTTGTTCTGTGTTCCTATAGTAACTTTAAGGGAAACTTTGACAATGCCTGGAGCCCTTGATGTCCCGCAAATGAAGGAGGAGGATATCCTCAAATTTCTTGGAGTAGGAACCCACTTAGGTTTCACCAACCTCGACTCCCAGATGAACAGTACCTCTACAAAAGGAAAAGTGTTGATATCTACATCATAAACCTGAAGAGGATCTGGGAGAAGCTTTTGCTGGCAGCTCGTACCATTGTTGCTATTGAAAATCCTGCCGATGTCAGTGTCCTGTCATCTAGGAGTACTGACCAGTGAGCTGTGCTGAAGTTTGTTACTGCTACCGGAGCCACTCCTGTTGCTGGCTGTTTCACTCCCAAAACCTTCACCAACCAGAAGCCAGGCAGTCTTCCAGAAGCCAAGACTTCTGGTGGTTACTGATCCCGGGGCTGACCACCACCAGCCTCTCAGAGTGCCTACCATCACTCTGTGTGGCACAGACTCTCCCCTGTGCGATGTGAACATTGCCATCCCTTGCAGTGACTCAGTGGGTCTGATGGGGTGGTTGCTGGCTTGGGAAGTTCTGCGTATGTGTGGCACCATTTCCTGTGAAGACCCATGAGAGGCGATGCCTGATCTTGCAGATTTTGAAGAGATCGAAACTGAAAGGCAAGCTGCTGCTGAAAAAGCTACGACCCGAGGAGGAATTTCAGGGTCAGGGGACTTGTCCAGCTCCTGGGTTCGCTGCTACACAACCTGAAGTCACAGACTGGTCTGAAGGTGTGCGGGTATGGATATTAAGCGGTTCCCTATTAAAGACTAGAGTGTTCAGCCTGCCATTGAGGACTGGTCTGTGTCTCCCACTGCTCAGACCCATGAACGGGCACAAACCACCAGTGAGTGGTCTTAGCTGCTTTTCCACAAGGGCAAACAAGATGGAAATAAGGTTGATGGAAGACAAACCACTTCTAAAAAAAAACAAAAAGAGCAACCTTAACAACCTTCATAGTGGCAAAAACTGGTAAGCACTATTATCTCAACCACATGATCAAGATCCACAAGAACAGTGATAAATTGTGTACACAGGACATCCTTGGTATGGTATTAATACGGTGATAAAAATGTCATGGTAGCTCGTCTTTCTCCAGAAAACCCGTAACTGTAAGTCTAATCATGAAATAATAATCAGTAAATTTCATTAGAGGGGCAATCTACAAAAATAAAGTACCAGTATTCCTCACAACGTTTAAGGTCACCAAAAACAAGGAAAATCTGAAAAACACTCTGTCAAGAAAAAGCTAAGGAGATGTAATGACGGAAAGAAATATGGTATCCTAGATGGGATCTAGGATAACTAAAAAAATGACATCAGGAAAAAACTAAGGAAAACTGAAGAGATAAAAATAAAAATGGATAGAACCTCTCCAGTTAAGTAGAGACTTCATTTTGGGGCAGCAACTTCTGTGTGTATCAATGAGAATATCATAGTATGGATTCAGCTAAGGAGGAAAACGGCCTTATATTCAGCATTATACCAGCATATTCATTCACTTAAAAATAACTGTTATATACCATTATATTTTCTTGGATTTTGAAGGAAAAATTGCTGGTGGCGTGTATTATAATTAAGAGTAGTTCCTTAGACAGGAAGAATGTAAGCTACGTTTCTTTGCCTGCCACAAATTGCAAGAACGTCCCCAGATTAAAAACAAAACATAAGAAAAACACAATTCATTGGTAAATATGTTTTTAAAGATTGGTAAATAGAATCATTTAAAGAAGACACCCATTTCTAACCTAATGCCCAATTAGTAACTCTTAAAAAAGAAGCAAGTGACAATCCCTTAGAATACTGGAGATCAGAAAGCTTAATTCCACATCCCTTATCCTTGAAGTGTTCATACTAATCAGTACAAACATCATCATTTTGTTAATTGTGCTTCTTTTTTTGCTATAAGCTACATGTTTGTTATATAAAATGTATGACATCATGTGCTCACAAATAATACTATGCCTTAGTGAAATACTATGCCTTAGGCAATTTATAAAAACACTCAAATTTATGTGTATGTTAATTTAGCTTTAATATAAGTTTATGTCACCAAAAGATATGCAAAATAAAACTAAATAAGACTTAGTATTGACAATGAAGATATGAATAGAAAAAGTTGGTTTGTTAGACCAATACAGTGATTTATTTTATAGTTATATATTTACACATTATAATAATTTATTGATTTCTGATAAAGCATTTTTTGTGTTTGAATCATTTTTCATTGATAATGTCAACTCTTTGTATATGGACTAGTAGATTCCATTTGTTATTTAGCAACTCTAATGATGCTGTACAGTCAGCAGTTATATCAACTTATTTGTCCGGATGAGTTTCTATAAGTTGTATATTACCATATATAAGATACTCCCTAAATTTAAGTGAACAAATAAAAATAAATTCTTACTATTCATCTCTCATCTCATATAGTTACAAAAAATGTTTTTTTTCTTGTAATGAGAACCTTTAGGATCTACTCTCTTAGCCCTTTCAAATATATCATACAACGGTGTTGACTATAGTCATGGTGCACATTATATAAGGTAACTAAAAATGTGGTTATTGACTAAATGCAAGTTAACTAAACTTTGTGTGGTAATCATTTTATAGATGTATATGTACATATGTATACATATGTTAGGTTATTATGTATTATATCTTAAACTTACATGGTACTACATATCAATTATATTTCTATAAAACTGAAAAAGTGGCCATTTTGAATAATTCAAGTAAGATAATTCAAGTAAAAGATTTACGAACATGTTTTATTTACTTTGGGGTAAATACCTAGGAATGGAATTGTTGCATTGTATTACTTTAACTTTTAAACATTAAGAAACTGCCAAATATTCTCTAAAGTAGCTGTTTTCTTTCTAATACTTGGTTTTATCAGTTAAAAACATTTTTTTTAACAATTCCATTGTATGTTTCATATAGTTGTCCTGTTTTCTAGTTGTTTAAGTGAGCAAGGGAGAAGGGACAGTAATCCTAGTTCTTGTTGCTCAATTATAGACAAAAAACAGAGGTCTCAACTTGTTAAATAGTATTAGTGCTTTCAATCAGGAAGTAACTACATTATTTAATATAGTAGCACTAGCATTATTTAATATAATTTTTTAAAAAAATAGCAATCTGAGAACAAGAAATATTACTATAATCAAAGGCCATAACAAGATTGCTGAAATTAAGTGTGTGTGTGTGTGTGTGTGTGTGTGTGTGTGTGTGTCTGTGTAGGCTTTAAACAATAAGATCAATATTACTAAAATCAGAACTATTTGGGAAAAAAAAAGGAACAATAAAATATGGAGGCAAATAAACTGGGAAATCTGTTACCAGAATAAGTGTAGCAGCAGGAGGAAAAGGATCCCATGAGTAGCATTAACAATTAAATGAAGAATGAAATTTTATAGGAGTTTAAGAAAGAAGTGGGGTGTAAGACTGGCAAGATTATTACATCATTAAGACCCAAACAGTCTTTACACAAAAGATCCATATTGACTTGGATTTTTTCCCCCAATAATAGCGTTTCTCGCTGCTTGGTAGGCTGACAAATGCACACTTAGAGGCAATTCCTATGAAATTTTTGGTTAAAGACCTCTCTTCTAAGAACAGTAAACATAAATCTTTATTAACTATAAAATGTAAAACTGCTGTTTTCTCTTATCTAACATACTGTAAGAGCTATTACTAATAATATATTCTAAGCACCATTTCTTATTTATCACATGTATTTTTTCATGTTAGTTTAAATAACTTGCCTGAAGTCTCAGAGCTAGTAAGCATCCTTTCCAAAATAGGGCCTTGAAGCTGCCTGAGCCTATTACTGGCATTCATCCTCTATGCTAGTTGTGAGCAATTAAGATAATAAATATCAAATCAGCATAACCTATTTTCATCGTTCAAATATGCCACCCAGGCCAATCTGTAGTTTAAGGGCTAGGAATGGAAAAATATGCTCCCAGAGAGTGCCCTGATTAGATTCCCCCCAAACCCTGGGGCACCTGGGTGGCTCAGTCAGTTGAACCCTGGACTTTTGATCTCAGGTCATGATCTTCTGGTCTTGAGATGGAGCCCGATGTTGGGCTCCACACTGGGCATGAGGCCTGCTTGGGGTTCTCTCTACCCCCTCCCTTCCCCACTTGCATGCATGACTACTCTCAAATAATAAACAAACAAACAAACAAACTCTCCCAGATCTAATGTTTGTGAAAATGTAGTCACAAATATCTTTGAAAATTACTGTAGGATTAAAAAATTATCTCTGAAATCTAATTTTGTAGGAACAGTAATTAAATTACTTTTATTGTTTCTTTGATATCTAGCCCTACCCTAATATTATACACACATGCACACCCACACCCACACACACACACACACACACACACACACACACACATATTGGTTTCTCTATTAATAAAATAAATCTAGGATAATAAGATTTCTCATTCCTTTCTCTTATAAATATATATATTTTTTCTGATGTTAACATCATGTAATTGAAGAATTTCTCAAATCAGAACACTTAAATCTTAATTCAACCAAAACTGAATTTGAATGTTACAGCATTTTTATAGTGTTGAACCCTACCAAACTAATCATATGAAATAGCTGTTCTTTGCTTAAGGCTTCCATGGATAGGTGTTTTGATTGTCTGTATTTCCTTAACTAAATTGAAAACTTGTCTAATGATAAGTAGGAAAGTATGTTGAGCCAGCCAAGATAAGTTTTTTTTTTTTAAATTAAACCATAAATAGAATCCAAGCCATAATATACAGCCTGTTTTTTTTTTTTTAATTTTTTTTTTCAACGTTTATTTATTTTTTAGAGACAGAGCATGAACGGGGGAGGGGCAGAGAGAGAGGGAGACATAGAATCGGAAACAGGCTCCAGGCTCTGAGCCGTCAGCCCAGAGCCCGACGCGGGGCTCGAACTCACGGACCGCGAGATCGTGACCTGGCTGAAGTCGGACGCTTAACCGACTGCGCCACCCAGGCGCCCCTATACAGCCTGTTTTTTATGGAATGTAATTCCAATTACCTCAAATCCCCATTTAATACAACTTTATGTCTGATTCTGTCTTAAACACATTAAAAATGGAATATTTGTATGTCTTTGAAGTGTAGCCTGATATAAAAATACTGATTTTTTTCTATATTCATTCTTATTTTTCCTTGTAGTTACTTTCTCATTGAAAAGCTTTATCTCCTATTTATTCCCATTGATAACAAGAAATAATCTGTGTCTCCTATAATTTTACTACAGAGTTCCTTATTTTCCTGAGATTCACTGGCCTGGGTAAATGAAAAATATCTGTACATTTGAGGTTGGACCACTAAGTTATAGCTGCACTCCACTCAACAACATTAGTCTAGTATTAAAGAATTATTTAAATTCAAAATTCCTGGGAGAAATAGTTTTACTTTGTTTTTAAGATATAATGTTCCCATGTATCTTTTAAAAATGCCTAGCCAATAATATTGCACATACTTAAGTGACAAGGACCCATACCAAATCGTGGACTTGCCTAAATTGAAGCTGGTAGGGCATGAGCTCTTAGAAGCATTTTGCTTTCTGATTGATTGAACATTCGAGGATTTTCAATAAACAGATATGCCATAAAACTCGTGCTCAATTCTTAAAAAACGTTTCTTACAATACATCACATTTTGATATAATAAAATCCACACCAAATTGTGGCAAATTTCATCAATACCGTTTATAATCTAACGGGAATTCAAGTTGGTAAGTTGTGCTTTTTCTGCATGTCTTACATTATTTATACATAGCGGCAGTTCTGTTTTTTAACTTCCCTGTTGTAACTGAAAACACAAAATGAAAGGTGTTTTTCATAAATTTAATCGAGCACAAAATCAGTTGCAGGAGCAAGTAAATGCACTTGAGACCTCAAAGTCTCACTCTGCTGATTTTAACTGTGATGCATGACAAGTGTGTCGCAAAATCACTTTGAAAAAATGAAATGATGTGAATGTATCTATCTATCTATCATCTATCTATCTATTAATCCATTTATCTCTCCATCCATCCACCTGTTTATCGATGTGTGTGTGTCTATAGTGGTTATCAAGAAATTGATATACATGTGTACATTGACCCCTGCAGAAAATCAACCTTGGAGAATGTGTTAGTTGAATTTTTCTTAAAACTGTTTAAAATGATACCTCTAAATCTCTTCAACCTGTGTACTTGTGGAGTAAATTTATCTTCCTGATCCGTCTTCTATATTAATTACATATTACATAGCCCTTCTTTGCCAAATCATGCAGAGTGTGGTTAAAAGAAAAGAAAATGATCTAATAAGGAATTAAAACACGCTACAAAAGGCACAGTGTTACCTTTTTTTCTAGAGGCTTTATTTCCCTTTTAAAATTGTTTTTCATTCTTTTCAACATGCACACTCGGATTTTTGTATTTGACCTTAGACTTAGAAGTTTATCTGTAGACATTGCTTGGAAATGACTTTACAGTAAAAACAGTAATGTACACCCAAGGGCATCTGGGGAAGGAATTAGAGTTTTAGAAAAAAAGTGAATTCTCTATTAATTTCTCACACTGCATAATATGACATCTACTGTGGGGCGTGTTGTACTCCAGTGGCCACGAGATACAGAGTCCAGTTTGATGGACTTGTACCTTCAGTAATTTCATTCCTCCTATAGAGACAGGACCCCAAAGGGCAGCGTTGGGCATTTGTTCATTTACTGTGAGAGTATTTGAATAGCACCTCACGGGGTTTTACTTCATGTCTTTGCCTCTGTGATACTTATTGGAGACACTGTGACGACTGTGATGGGCTGTGTATTATACCACTGCCAGTTGACTGATGACATTTTGATTTATGTGACTTTTTCTGTTGAGCTGGAAGGGAAAGAATCATTGTTTTGTTTCGTTTTGTTTTTCTCTTGCAAGGAACCATTTTAGATAGAGAAAAGTGTAACCTTTTAAGTTTTATTACAACAAAAACATGCCAACAAGTGCAGTAATAAGTCTTAATCCTTCTGAGCTACATATTCTTATTTATGGGCTATATTTGCTGTGCTGCCTGTTACTGGTAGTTTTGCCAAACTGCTATACTGAATGGTCTCTCCTTCAGTGTTTAAAAATTACATTCTCAATATTATATTTTACTGTGCCTGGTGGGCCTTTAATATTACAGAAGTTTGGATGTTACATGCTAGACTTCAAAAATCTCCATTAGTTATCCTAATGATAAAATTGCACGTAATGTTTCATATATTAGGGCTTCTTCCATTTTAGAGATTCCCAAGAAGGAAACAATCCCTAAGTGTTCTCTCATTACATAAACAACTTTCTTTTAGGCAAGAGGAATGTACTAACAAGTATTCCTGAGAATGATCCTTTGATATTTTCAAAATACAAGAAATGCATTCTAAGTTATTAAAACGTGTTAATTAAATTCAGTATAGTTTTACTAACATGAGTTTTTATTAGATACTATCTGAAATAAATTAACCAGATATTGCAACTGTTTGTGGATTACCAACCATATATTAGATTCCTTCAGCATATGATTTGCATTTACACTTCGCAGTAATACTTAGTGCTAAGTGTTTTCTTTAAAAAAAAAAAACAGGTTAAAGAAAGATGCAAGGCAGTTAAGGCAAATGCAGTATATGGAATCCTTTTTGGTGGACCTGGGTCCTTTGGTGGACCTGGTTTTCAATACCAATTATTCAAACTTGGAATCTGGTGTTCTTGCAAGTAAACCACAGCTGAGCAAGACTCTTCACTAGTAAACTCTTTGTGTTAACTGCAACTTGTCATTTTCATTATTTGAGGTAGTTTCCAACCTATATATTGGGTTATACGGGGGCATAGACGGACAACAGCACATACATATCTGATTGTGGTTGAAGGCATGGCATTTTCACAGATAGCTGCAGTTTGTGCTTAATATTTATTCTACTCTTTGGTATATTCTGTGATACTCAGAAGAATTCTGGCCCACACTTACATTGGCATCTGTCTTATGGTGTCAAAATGTAATCGAGAGTAGGAACTGAGCTGACATGTTGACAGTTGAAGCTGCAAGGGATCATTTCTTTGATAAATTCGTCCTTTGACTTGTGATTCAAGAACTGTGTTTATCTTCGGGGCATTGTATTTAAATTCTAATAATTAATGCGTTCTCTCTCTTAAGAACATTTTTTATTTAGTTATAAAAAATGTGGGATGAATTTAACTATCATTTATAAATTAACATTTAAAAGTGGAAGACGTGTAAATGATTATGGACCCCTTTGCATTGTTTTTAATAATACATTTGTTGAAAACTAGTGCATATATAAAATTTACTCTCTTCATTTGTACAGTTCAGTTGTTTTTAGGGTCTTGAGGGTTGTATGACCATCACTACTATTTTTACAATATTTCACTGTCCCCAAAGGAAATCTCATACCCGTTAAACAGTCACACTCTATTCTCACAGTCTCTAGCCCCCTAGCAACCAATAATCTACTTTTTGTCTCCCATTTCCTAATCTGAAAATTTTCCTAATCTGGACATGTTCCAAAAATGGAATTACATAATATGTGATTTTTTTTACTGTCTTCTTTGCTTAGAATAATGCTTTCAAAGTTCATCTGTGTTGTAGCATGAGTCACTCCTTCTCTTTTTTTAATAGCTAAATAATATTCTATTCTATAGAAATACCACATTTTTTTTCCATTCCTCAGGTAAGGGATATTTGGGTTATCTTCATTTTCTGCTGTTATGAGTAATGCCACTGTTAACATATACATATAATGTTCAGGTATACATATGTTTCAATTAATTTGAGATAATATGTAAGAGTTCAATTTTTGGGTCATATGTTTAACATTTTTAGGAACCATAAAACTGCTTTCCAAAATGGTTAAACCATTTGACAGTCCCACCACTGGTGTGTGAAATTTACCATTTCTCTGTGTTTTTGCCAACGTTTGTTACCGTTTTTAGTCATTGTAGTAAGTGTGAAGCATATCTCATTGTAATTTTTCTTTGCATTTCTCTAATAATTCTGTTGAACATCTTTGGATTTGTTAATTGGACATTTAGGTGTCTATGGAAAAATGCCTGTTCAAATTCTTGTCCATTTTCCAATTGAGTTATCTTTCTATTGTTGAATTATAAGTATTCTTTATGTATTTTGGATGTAAGTTCCTTATCAGACATATGATTGGCAAATATTTTCTCCTATTTTCTAGGTTTTTTTTTTTTAATTCCTTGATGGTATCCTTTGGTGCATATGCCTTTAACTTTGAAGAAGTCCAGTGATGTATTTTATTAAGACTTTTTTTGCTTGTGTTTTCTTATTGTATCTAAGAAACTATTGTCAACTCAAGGCCATGAAACTTTGTTCCTATGTTTTCTACTAAGAGTTCTATATATTTACCTCTTAGATTTAATTGTGTTTAATTAAACACAGTTTAATTTTTACATTTTGTGTGAGACAGATCCAAATTTTTCTCTTTTGCTTTGTCTTTTTCCTTTTTTTTCTTTTTCTTTCTCTGTTTTTTTCATGTGTGTAGATACTTGGTCTAACCATTTGTAGGAGACAATATATTTTCTTATTGAATTGTCTTGGTATGTTGTCAAATATCAATTGGCCATAAATGTAAGGATTTATTTGGATTCTCAGTTTTAATCCATTGATGAGTATGTCTATCCCTATGCCATTATGCCATTATCACACTCTGTTGATTATTGTCAGTTTGCAGTAACATTTGAAATCAAGAAAAGTGAGTTTTCCAATTTGTTGTTCTTTATCTAGGTTTTTTTTGACTGAGTCCCTCAAATTTCCTTAGTAATTTTATGAACATGTTGTTTACTTTTGAAGGAAAAAAAAACACATCTGGGATACTGATAAGGATGAATTTGGACGTTCTTGCTATTTTAATAACATTTCTCTGATGACGTCGGACATTTTTACATTTGGTTCTCATTTAACTTCTCTCAGCAGTGTGTAGTTTTAAGTGTACAACTCTGCATTTTTGTTAATTGTAAGCACAAGCATATTATTCTTTTTGGTACCATTGTAATTAAGACTATTTTCTTACTTTCATTGGGCATGTTTATTTATGCCTCTGTGAGCATATTGATAGTTTCGAGATTTCCAGATGTCAATATCTCTGTAAGTATTGGGAATTTTCCTTAAGTATTAACATCAAATTATTTGTTTGTTTGTTCCTTTATAATTCAAATTCAAGTTAGTTAACATACAGTGTAGTCGTGGTTTTAGGAGTAGAACTCAGTGACTCATCTATTACATATGATACCCAGTGCTCATCCTTACAAGTGCCCTCCTTAATCTTTGTCACCCTTTTAACCCATCCCCCCACCCACCACCCCTCCAGCAACCCTCAGTTCTCTGTTTGTAAGAGTCTCTTATGGTTTGCCTCCCTCTCTCTTTTTACTTATTTTTCCTTCCCTTCCCCTGTGTTCATCTGTTGTTTCTTAAATTCCACATATGAGAGAAATCATATGATATTTGTCTTTTCTCTGACAGACTTATTTTGCTTAGCATAATACCCCCTAGTTCCATCCACGTTGTTGCAAATGGCAAGATTTCATTATTTTTCATCACTGAATAATATTCCATTGTGTATATATAATGCATCTTCTTTATCCATTCATCAGTTGATGGACATTTTGGCTCTTTTGCTAATTTGGCTATTGTTGTAGGACTGATGCAAACATTGGGGTACACGTGCCCCTTTGAATCAGCATTTTTGTATACTTTGGAGAAATACCTTGTAATGCAATTTCTGGGTCAGAGGGTAGTTCTATTTTAATTTTTTTGAAGACCCTTCATACTGTTTTCCAGAGTGGCTGCACCAGCTTGCATTCCTACCAACAGTGCAAAAGAATTATCCTTCCTCTGCATCCTCGCCAACATCTGTTGTTGCCTGCGTTATTAATTTTAGTTATTCTGACAGGCGTTAAGTGGTATCTCACAGTGGTTTTGATTTGCATTTCCCTGCTGATGAGCATGTTTTTACGTATCGGTTAGCCATCTGGATGTCTTCTTTGGAAGAGTGTCTATTCATGTCTTTTGCCTATTACTTCAGTGGATTATTTGTTTTTGGGTGTTGAGTTTGATAAGTTCTTTATAGATTTTGGGTAATAACCCTTTAGCTGATATGTTATTTGCAAATATCTTCTCCCATTCTGTCGGTTGCCTTTTAGTTTTGCTGATTGTATCCTTCACTGTGCATATTTTTCTTTTGATGAGGTCCCAATAGCTAATTTTTGCTTTTGTTTCCCTTGCCTCCAGAGACATGTCCAGTAAGAAGTTTTGCAGCTGAGGTCATAGAGGTTGATGCCTGTTTTCTTCTCTAGGATTTTGATAGTTTCCTGTCTCACATTTAGGTCTTCATTCCATTTTGAATTTATTTTTGTGTATGGTGTAAGAAAATGGTCCAGTTTCATTCATCGGCATGTTGCTGTCCAGTTTTCCCAGCACTGTTTACTTAAGAGACCTAAGAGACTTTTTTCATTGGATAGTCTTTCCTATTTTGTCAAAGATTAGTTGGCCAAAATCAAATTATTTTCACTTCTATTTTCCAGAGAACAGTTACAGATGCTGTACTACAATAATGATAATGATAATAAAATCTGAAGTCCTGTGGGTTAAATGGTATGAAAATTCAGGCAAAGGATCATTCTGTGATATACTACAGCTTATATAAATAAAAATAATTATTTACAAATTAGGGGAATAAAAATGGATTAAATTAATCCTTTCAGGGAGTGGCAGCCTGTCAGGGTAAAGAGAATACATAAAAACATAAATTTAGACTCCATTTAATTGAGTGACCTTTTCATGTTGTTGCAAAATACAGATAGACACATATTTATATTTTACTTTTAAGTAGGCCTTGCTTTCTGGGTCTTATTTCTTGTCATATAAAATAACATTCTCCAATTTGATTCTAAATAACATTCTACTTGAAGAAAATACCACTAAATGATTTCCTAAGTAGATATGTAAGTAAATTTGTGGGATCACCAATGAAACCAAGATTCAAACACCTGAAACCACCTTTATCTCTGAAAACAGTAACTACTTGAATTTATGCATATTTAGGTTCTTAATGTTTCTTTAAAAAGTATTGGTAATATTTACATAATAACTTGGATCAATAATAGTAGCATTCATATATCACAGTATATTTCATTTCATAGCAACTCTTTAAGGTAAGTTTCATCATCCCCTCTTTGAAGAATCCCTTCATTAAAAAAAACAGGATTGGCAAAATTGAAAAGGAAGGAGACCTGACTTGGTTCTTGGATTCCGATCTCCATAATCTCTCTACATCAGTACTGCCATTTCCCTCTCTTCCTGGAATGGGAATTTTAATTCTGTCTTCTCGTGACAGGCTGTACTAAAATGAAAATGCATATGGCTTGAGAATATGTGAATAATATTCATATAAAAGTAATATGTCAAAATTTTGAAAAGCTCAAAAATATTTACGAAGCTACAACTTTTTATGAATTTGATCACAACATTTCCAAAAGGTCTTAGAGATAGTCTGCTTGAAGCCAATCATTACACACTTGAGGAAATTGAAACCTGAAGAGGTTAAACCACTTTTGGGTGGTCAACAGCTAAGAAACTATGCAATCAGGGATATAAAACAGGCAAAATAGAAACCTTATTTGAACTGGAACAAGTTGTCAGGCCAAACTGCTAGGATTTGAAAAGAAGATCTGTCAGATGCCTATTGTGTAGTATTAGGCAATTTTCTAAAATGTCTTTGCTTCAGTTTCATCATCTGTAAAATAGAAATGGCAATAATAGCACCTTCTCTCAGGGATTCCTGAGGATATGTGAGTTAATACATAGACAATATTTCTTACCAAATCTTAATCAATTAGTGACATTTTTGTTTGTACTCCAGCCCATAGGCTTTATCTTTCCTATAAACATAAATTTATTTCCTTCCAAAAATGATTCATATCCAAAATAAGTATGTGTTTACTTTTCCAAATTTGTGGCAGTACTTATAATCACCACCTTTCCTAATGTCATTGATGTGAAAAATTTGAATGTTGTCATTTGAATTTTCGTAGCTATTCCAGTTGTTACATTTGTAGATTCTTATAGACAGATTTTAGAATACTTCTGTCCCAGAACATTAACTGATAGGCTTGCACATTTTTTTCACAACTATTAATGACAGGACTAAGAACTACAGCCAAATAAAACTGCATAGACCATGAGTTTGCATTGAAGACTTAGTTATTTCTTATAATAATTGGAGGATTTTAGTAAGTAGTGTTAGACTAATACATAGATGAGAAAACGATGGTTTGTGGATCATACAGCCCATTACCTATGTTTGTAAATAAAAAATAACTGGAAAACTGTCATACACATTCATTGAAGTCTTGTCAGTGACTGATTTTGCACTGCATTGATAGAGTTCAGTAGTCATAAGAGAGATGATATGGGTCACATATCCTAAAATATTTACCCTCTGGTCCTTTCGAGGGGGAAAAAAATGCTAAATCCTGGTTTAATCCCAGATTAAGTCAAGCTAATGCAAACATGCCAGTTTACTCCTGGATTATCTCATATACTACAGGTAGGTGCCATATGATTTCTGCTGGGGTAAACCGATATGCCACAAAATGCTTTAAGGAAATTATTTTATAGTACTTGTCACAATCTGCTAATATATAACCAAACTGATAAAAAATGAAGTTGATATAAATATTATTGTGCTTAATGTAATATAAACCAGAGGAGCTATATACTCATGTATGTAAATATATGCATTATATATGCCCTAATATATAATAACATAGCATTATAATTATGATTTATTTTGTGCAATTTAATATATAATTTAATGAGGAAAAACTGTATAGTTTGTAAACTGGAACACATAAGAATATTATCTTCACTTTAAGTTTAGATATCCAAAAAGTAGAAATATTTCCATAGAATTTGAAGCATGGGTATTAAGTCGTTAGGCATTGTGAAGATTACATATTAAATAGAAATTTAGTTTGAGACATAAATTGAACTTTATGTCTGAAACAGTACAATTTTTTAGGAAGTTACTACAAATCCAATTAGAAATTTGATTCTAGATAGTACTTAATGGCCTCATGTGTCAGACTATGGCATTTAGAATTTTCCTGTAGGGAATTGTTGTCTATGAATGATTTTTATAAAGGAAGCTGTGTATTACTCAAAAGTTAATTTAAAGTAAATAGGACATAGATTTATAGTTTTTTTTTCAGCTTGCAACAACAGTGAAAGGACTTTAATTAATATCAGAACCTTACTCTATTTATTAGACATTGCTAGGCTTTGCATTATGTTTTTTTTTAATTCTATTTTTTATTTTTTTTAATTTACATACAAATTAGCATATAGTGCAACAAAGATTTCAGGAGTAGATTCCTTAGTGCCACTTACCGATTTAGCCCATGCCCCCCTCCCACCACCCCTCCAGTAACCCTCAGTTTGTTCTCCATATTTATGAGTCTCTTCTGTTTTGTCCCCCTCCCTGTTTTTATATTATTTTTTGTTTCCCTTCCCTTATGTTCATCTGTTTTGTCTCTTAAAGTCCTCATATGAGTGAAGTAATATGATTTTTGTCTTTCTCTGACTAATTTCACTTAGCACAATAGCCTCTAGTTCCATCCACGTAGTTGCAAATGGCAAGATTTCATTCTTTTTGATTGCTGAGTAATATTCCATTGTGTGTGTGTGTGTGTGTGTGTGTGTGTGTGTGTATATACATACATACATATACATATATATATATATATATGTATATATATATATATATATATGTATATATATATATATATATATATATACATATATATATATATATATATACACACACACACCACATTTTCTTTTCTTTATCCATTCATCCATCGATGGGCATTTGGGCTCTTTCCATACTTTGGCTATTGTTGATAGTGCTGCTATAAACATGGGGGTGCATGTGTCCCTTCGAAACAGCACACCTGTACCCCGTGGATAAATGCCTAGTAGTGCAATTGCTGGGTGGTAGGGTAGTTCTATTTTTAGTTTTTTGAGGAACGTCCATACTGTTTTCAGAGTGGCTACACCAGCTTGCATTGCCACCACAGTGCAAAAGAGATCCTCTTTGTCCACATCCTTGCCAACATCTGTTGTTGCCTGAGTTGTTACTGTTAGCCATTCTGACAGGTGTGAGGTGGTATCTCATTGTGGTTTTGATTTGTATTTCCCTGATGATGATTGATGTTGAGCATTTTTTGATGTGTTGGTTGGCCATCTGGATGTCTTCTTTGGAGAAGTGTCTATTCATGTCTTTTTCCCATTTATTCACTGGATTATTTGTTTTTTTGGGTGTTGAGTTTGATAAGTTCTTTATAGATTTTTAGATACTAGCCCTTTGGCTGGTATGTCATTTGCAAATATCTTCTCCCATTCTGTCAGTTGCCTTTTAGTTTTGCTGATTGTCTCCTTTGCTATACAGAAGCTTTTTATTTTGATGAGGTCCCAGTAGTTCATTTTTGCTTTTGTTTCCCTTGCCTCCAGAGACGTGTTGAGTAAGAAGCTGCTGCGGCCAAGATCAAAGAGGTTTTTGCCTGCTTTGTCTTCGAGGATTTTGATGGCTTCCCGTCTTACATTGAGGTCTTTCATCCATTTTGAGTTTATTTTTGTATATGGTGTAAGAAAGTGGTCCAGGTTAATTTGTCTGCATGTCGCTGTCCAGTCGTCCCAGCACCACTTGCTGAAGAGATTGTCTGTATTCCATTGGATATTCTTTCCTGCATTGTCAAAGATTAGTTGGCCATACGTTTGTGGGTCCATTTCTGGGATCTCTATTCTGTTCCATTGATCTGAGTGTCTGTTTTTGTGCCAGTACCATACCGTCTTGCTGATTACAGCATTGTAGTATAGCTTGAAGTCTGGGCTTGTGATGCCTCCTGCTTTGGTTTTCTTTTTCAAGATCGCTTTGGCTATTCGTGGTCTTTTCTGGTTCCATACAAATTTTAGGGTTATTTGTTCTAGCTCTGTGAAGAATGCTGGTGTTACTTTGATAGGGATTGCATTGAATATGTAGATTGCTTTGGGTAGTATCTACATTTTAACAATATTTGTCCTTCCTATCCAGGAGCATGGAATCTTTTTCCATTTCTTCGTGTATTCTTCAATTTCTTTCATAAACTTTCTATAGTTTTCAGTGTATAGATTTTTCACCTCTTTGGTTAGATTTATTCCTAGGTATTTTATGGGTTTTTGTGCAACTGTAAATGGGATCGGTTCCTTGATTTCTCTTTCTGTAGCTTCATTGTTGGTGTATAGGAATGCAACCGATTTCTGTGCGTTGAGTTTATATCCTGCAACTTTGCTGAATTAATGAATCAATTCTAGCAGTTTTTTGGTGGCATCTTTTGGGTTTTCCATATTGAGTATCATGTCATCTGCAAAGAGTGAAAGTTTGACCTCTTCCTGGCCAATTTGGATGCCTTTTATTTCTTTCTGTTGTCTGATTGCAGAGGCTAAGACTTCCAATACTATGTTGAATAACAGTGGCGAGAGTGGACAACCCTGTCTTGTTCCTGGCCTTAGGGGGAAAGCTCTCAGTTTTTCCCCATTGAGGATGATATTAGCGTTGGGTCATTCATATATGGCTTTTATGATCTTGAGGTATGATCCTTCTATCCCTACTTTCTTGAGGGTTTTTATCAAGAAAGGATGCTGTATTTTCTCAAATGCTTTCTCTGCATCTATTGAGAGGATCATATGGTTCTTGTCCTTTCTTTTATTGATGTGATGAATCACGTTAATTTTTTTGCAGATCTTGAACCAGCCCTGCATCCCAGGTATAAATCCCACTTGGTCGTGGTGAATAATTTTTCTAATGTATTGTTGGATCCAGTTGGCAAATATATTGAGGATTTTTGCATCCATGTTCATCAGGGAAATTGGTCTATAGTTCTCTTTTTTTGGTAGGGTCTCTGTCTGGGTTTGGAATCAAGGTAATGCTGGCTTCATAGAAAGAGTTTGGAAGTTTTCCTCCCATTTCTATTTTTTGGAACAGTTTCAAGAGAATAGGTGTTAACTCTTCCTTAAATGTTTATTAGAATTCCCCTGAAAGCCATCTGGCCCTGGACTCTTGTTTTTTGGTAGATTTTTGAGTACTAATTCGATTTCCTTACTGGTTATGGGTTTGTTCAAATTTTCTATTTCTTCCTGTTTCAGTTTTGGTAGTGTATATGTTTCTAGGAATTTGTCCATTTCTTCAAGATTGCCCATTTTATTGGCATATAATTGCTCATAATATTCTCTTATTATTTTTATTTCTACTCTGTTGGTTGTGATCTCTCCTCTTTTAGTCTTGATTTTATTTATTTGGGTACTTTCCTTTTTCTCTTTGATCAAACTGGCTAGTGGTTTATCAATTTTGTCAATTGTTTCAAAGAACCAGCTTCTGGTTTCATTGATCTTTTCTACTGTTTTTTTTTTTTTTTGTTTCGATAGCATTAATTTCTGCTCTAATCTTTATTATTTTCTGTCTTGTGCTGGTTGTGGGTTTTATTTGCTGTTCTTTTCCCAGCTCCTTAAGGCGTTAGGTTAAGTTGTGTATCTGAGATCTTTCTTCCTTCTTTAGGAAGGCATGGATTGCTATATACTTTCCTCTTATGACCGCCTTTGCTGCGTCCCAGAGGTTTTGGGTTGTGGTGTTATCATTTTCATTGACTTCCATATACTTTTTAATTTCCTCTTTAACTGCTTGGTTAGCCCTTTCATTCTTTAGTAGGATGTTCTTCAGTCTCCAAGTATTTGTTACCTTTCCAAATTTTTTCTTGTGGTTGATTTCGAGTTTCATAGTGTTGTAGTCGGAAAATATGCACGGTATGATCTCAATCTTTTTGTACCTACTTACAGCTGATTTGTGTCCCAGTATATGGTCTATTTTGGAGAACGTTCCATGTGCACTGGAGAAGAATGTATATTCTGCTGCTTTAGGATAAAATATTCTGAATGTATCTGTTAAGTCCAACTGATCCAGTGTGTCATTCAAAGCCATTGTTTCCTTGTTGAATTTTTAATTAGATGATCTGTCCATTGCTGTGAGTGGGTGTTGAAGTCTCCTACTATTATGGTATTACTGTCGATGAGTTTCTTCATGATTGTGATTAACTGATTTATATGTTTGGGTGCTCTCATGTTTGGTGCATAAATGTTTACAATTGTTAGGTCTTCTTGGTCTATAGACCCCTTGATTATAATATAATGCCCTTCTGATAGTCTGATATAAGTATGGCTACTCTGGCTTTCTTTTGTTGACCATTAGCATGATAGATGGTTCTCCATCCCTTTATTTTCAATCTGATGGTGTCTTTAGGTCTAAAGTGGGTCTCTTGTAAACAGCATATAGATGGATCTTGTTTTCTTATCCATTCTGTTACCTTATGTCTTTTGATTGGAGCATTGAGTCCATTGACGTTTAGAGTGAGTACTGAAAGATAGGAATTTATTGCTATTATGATGCTTGTAGAGTTGGAGTTTCTGGGGCTGTTCTCTGGTCCTTTCTAATCTTTGTTGCTTTTGGTGTATATATACATACATATATACATATATGTATATATATATATATATATACATATATGTGTGTATATATATATATTTTTTTTTTTCATCTTTTCTGCCCTCAGAGAGTCCCCCTTAAAATTTCTTGCAGGACTGGTTTAGTGGTCACAAACTCCTTTAATTTTTGTTTGTCTGGGAAACATTTTATCTCTCCTTCTATTTTGAATGACAACCTTGCTGGATATAGAATTCTTGGCTGCATATTTTCTGATTCAGCACACTGAATATATCCTGCCACCCCTCTCTGGCCTGCCAAGTTTCTGTGGATAGGTCTGCTGCAAATCTGATCTGTCTTCCCTTGTAGATAAGGGACTTTTTTTCCCCTTGTTGCCCTCATGATTCTCTCCTTGCCTGAGTATTTTGTGAATTTGATTATGATATGCCTTGTTGATGGTCGTTTTTGTTGAACCTAATGGGGTCCTCTGTGCTTCCTTGATTTTGATGTCTGTGTCTCTTCCGAGGTTAGGAAAGTTTCCCGCTATGATTTGCTCACATAGCCCTTCTACCCTAATTTCTCTCTATTCCTCTTCTGGGACCCCTATGATTCTGATGTTGTTCCTTTTTAATGAGTCACTGGTTTCTCTGATTCTTAAATTGTGCTCTTTTGCCTTAATCTCCCTTTTTTTTCTGCTTCATTATTCTCTATAAGTTTGTCTTCAGTATTGCTGATTCTCTGTTCTGCCTCATCCATCCTTGCTGCCGTGGCATCCATCTGTGATTGCAGCTCAGTTAGAGCATTTTTAATTTCATTCTGACTATTTTACTTCTTTTATCTCCTCAGAAAGGGATTCTAATCTATTTTCAACTCCAGGTAGTATTCTTATTATCGTGATTCTAAATTCTGGTTCAGACATTTTGCTTTGCTTATGTCTGTGTTGGTTAAAACCCTGGCCCTCGTTTCTTCATGCTCTTTCTTTTGAGGTGAATTCCTTTGTTTTGTCATTTTGAAGGGAGAAAAGGAATTCATGAGGTAGAAAAATTGAAATTAAAAAAATTTAAAATTACAAAAATATTAAAATTAAAAATTAAACACACACACACACACACACACACACAAATCGAATAGGTGATGCTAGATCCTAGGTGTGTTTTGGTTTGGGTGTTGAAAGTGGTTTGACAGATTAGAGAAAAAAAGGTGGGGGAAGAAAAAAAAGGAAATCGTTTGAGAATTTGAAAAAATGAGTACAATGAAGTAGACTAAAATTATATGATGGGGGTAAAATAGAATTTGAAAAAATATACACAAAAGTAAAGAATATACTTAAAAATTAAAGAAAAATACTTTTTAAAAAAATTTTTTTAACGTTTATTTATTTTTGAAACAGAGAGAGACAGAGCATGAATGGTGGAGGGGCAGAGAGAGAGGGAGACACAGAACCCGAAGCAGGCTCCAGGCTCCGAGCCATCAGCCCAGAGCCCGACGCGGGGCTCAAACTCACGGACCGTGAGATCGTGACCTGAGCCGAAGTCGGACGCTTAACCAACTGAGCCACCCAGGCGCCCCTAAAGAAAAATACTTTTAACAAAAATTAAAAATATATATGAGCTTTTTTTTCAGTATTAAGAAAATAGAAAAGAAATACAAAAGAGAAAAAAGAGGAAAAAAAAGAAAAAAAGGAAATTGTTTGAAAATTTGAAAAAGTGAATACACTGTAGTAGACTAAAATAAATGATGAAAGTAAAATAGAATTTGAAAAAATTTATATAAAAGTACAAAATATAGTAGGGAAATTAAAAATATTTTTAATAGAAATTGAAAGTAAAAATGAAGTTTTTCTCTATCTGCATTCAAGAAAAAAGAAATGAAAAAGAAGAAAAGAAAAAGAAGGAAACTAAAAAAGGAAATTGAAAATTTGAAAAGAATACACTGAAGTAGACTAAAATAAAATGATGGACGTAAAGTAGAATTTGAAAAAATTTATACAAAGGTAAAAATATAGTAATAAAAATTAAAAATATTTTTTATAAAAATTGAAAATAAAAATGAATTTTTCCCTTATTCAAAAAAAGAAGTGTAAAAGAGAAAAAGAAAAAAAAGGAAAGAAAATTGAATAGAGGAACCTGCTAACAGATTGAAGTAGGACTGAAATTACTTCATTTTCCCCTAGAAGTCAGTCTATGTAGAGCTTGATAGTCCATAAACTAAGCCTGTGGTGAGACTTGTGTTCTTGAAGAGTGAAGTTGGCCCAGTTGGGCAGGGCTCAGTGTAGCAGCTCTGCTCTCCACTAGATGGCGCTGCTAGCCTACTGGGGTGGATTGCTGGGGTACTCGTAGGTGTGCATGCGCAGGAGCAGTGAAAATGGCACCACCCAGCTATCCAGTCTGTTCTCCCCAATCAGCAGTCGCACACCTGTCTTCTGTCTTCAGCCTTTGTCCACTCCCTTCTTTTTCACTGTCCATGACCAGGCTCCAGGCAGTACCTCTCTCCCGAGTTTTGTCTTAGATGCGGCTGTTTTTCCCGGCCCCTTACTCCTGAAGGACTGCGGCTTTGACCCATTCTGCCCCTCTGCGGGAGGGTCTCACCCAGCAATGGTCGAATGTTGGCTGCACCCAGAAACATTTGCTGGACCCTGCTGCTGCCAGTGCCCCGAGACTACGGCCAGGTGCCACCCCACCCCAGAAAAAGTTCACGAGATAGTGTTATCAACAGCGTTTCAGGGATTATGGAAAATCACAACACACATCTGGCACCAGGCTTCACTCTTAATCACCTTGTTCCAGTACCAGTGAATGTGGCTGTTTTCTGGGGTCTGCTGGGACCAGATGGCTTCAACAGTCTCTACCAAATGTCCTTCTAGCAGTGGAACCGCTTTTCCCCGTGTGGCCCAAGAACCTCCTGACCCCACTCTGTTCCTGGGGAATCACCTTTCCCACCAGAGCACTGCCAGGTATGGAGTTGTGGAGTTGTCGCCTTTGCGCTCCCCTTGTTTACAGTCTTAATGGAATTTAAACCCTCTCCTTTCTCCTTTCTCCCTTTTTAGTTTAGTCCCTGCGGCTGTTGCCTATTTTCCCCTTTCTCTCCCACTGCTTTTGGGGAGGGTGCTTTTCCCGTATTCTCCCCTTTGCCCAGTCTGTCCTCTCTCCATCTGCAAAAGTGGTTTCCTACCCTCCACGGCTTCTGGTTCTCCAAATTCACCTCTCCACGCTGTGTACCTGCTGAATTCTGTGGTTCAGGTTGTGCAGATTGTTGTGTTAATCTTCCAATCAGTTTTCTAGGTGTGTAGGATGGTTTAGTGTTGGTCTGGCTGTATTTCATGGACGCAATACACACAAATCTTCCAGGCTCTTCCGCCATCTTGGCTCCTCCCCCTCCATAATTTTATCTTCTAATTCTCCTATTCTCTCCTCTGCCTCTTCAATCCGTGCTATGGTCTCCTCCATTTTATTTTGCACCTCACTTATCGCAATTTTTAGTTCCTCATGACTATTTTTTAGTCCCTTGTTCTCTGTAGCAATAGATTCTCTGCTGTCCTCTATGCTTTTTTCAAGCCCAGCGATTAATTTTATGACTTTTATTCTAAATTCGTGTTCCATTATATTGCTTAAATCATGTTTGATCAATTCGGTAGCTGTCGCTACTTCCTGGAGTTTCTTTTGAGGAGAATTCTTCTGTTTCATCATTTTGGCTAGTTCCTGCAGTAGGTCCAAACTGCAGGGCACTTCGCCTGTGCTGGCCAGAGAAACTTGTGTTGGTGGGCGGGGCCACAGTAAGACCCGATGTCTGCCCCCAGCCCATTGTTGGGGCCACAGTCAGACTGGTGTGTACCTTGTCTTCCCCTTTCCCAGGGGCAGGACTCACTGTGGAGTGGTGTGGCCCCTGTCTGGGCTACTTGCACACTGCCAGGCTTGTGGTGCTGCTTTGATGGGATCTGGCCAAGGATGTATTAGATGGGGTGGATCTGCAAGGTGCACAGGGGTGGGAGGTGACAGGCTTAGCTAGCTTTGTCTCCTGTGGGAGGGGCCCTGCATCAAAGGGAGGGAGGCAGACCTGTTGAGGGATGGAGCCCCAGAAGCACAGCATTGGGAGTTTGCGTGGTGTGAGCAAGATTGGTGACAGGAACTGGTTCCCTTTGGAATTTTGGCTGTGGGATGGGAGAGGGAAATGGCGCTTGCCAGCACCTTTGTTCCCCTGCCGAGCTCTGTCCTTCCGGGACTCAACAATTCTCCCTCCTGGCATCCTGTAGCCCTCTCCGCTCTCCGAGAGCAGAGCTGTTGACTTTTAACATTCCAGATGTTACGTCCCGCTGGCTGTCAGAACTCACGGAGTCCAGCCCCTCCACTTTTGCAAGCCAGACTTTGGGAGCTCTGCCTTGCCTGGCAGGCTGCTCCTCCGCCGCCTGGCTCCCTCCCGCCAGTCCGTGTAGTGCGCACCACCTCTCCCCTTTCCTACTCTCTTCCGCGTGCCTCTTGTCTAGGCTTGGCTCCGGAGAGTCTGTTCTGCTAGTCTTCCGGTGGTTTTCTGGGTTGTTTAGGCCCATGTGGGTGGAATCTTCGCGATCAGCAGGACAAGATGAGCCCAGCATACTCCTATGCCGCCATCTTCCTTCTAGAAACTTTTTTCCTATCTCCTGTTGGCAGTTTCTTTGAGGCAAATGTGATAATCTCAAAAGTCACATTTCATATGGACTTATATACTGAAAGTTGATAATGAATGAATTTATTTTAATTCTGTCCCAAGCAGAAAATAAATGATCTGGATTTACTGTTTGTAAAGTGGCAGGTTAATACCATTCTCCAATAAAAATGACAAGTTTTCTTTGGAAAAATGGCTGATTCCAGGGTAGGTCAGGAAATAGATAAGATGAGCTTGGAGCATCTTGTTCTACCAGAAAATAATGATGTGCTAATAAATTAACCAACCAGCCTACAAACCAACAAACAAAAACTTTTTTTTTAAAACTATTGATGAGGTAGGTCAAAGGAGCACAGGAGGCAACTTCATGGGCTTCCAGTGGCCGAAGTTGGAACTATCTGGCCATGTAAATCATGTAATTGGACTATAACTTAGAATTTAAAATTAATATTCATATGTCCATACTGATATACATAAATGATTGCTAAATCCATAAATGGAGGAAAAGAGACAAATCTCTCATGTAGAATTCCAAATAATTGATATCAAATAATTTTATGTCATTAATGACTGTCTCCCCCCACTACACTGTAAGCCCCTCTGGTGGTAAGGATTATGTTTCTGTTTTCACCATTTTATCACCAATGATTTACTAAGTCCATGATACATAAAGGCTTATTAATTATTTGTGGGTTAAATGAATCAATTCAATAATGTCAAAAATAGGAATTTTATCAATGTGAAAATCTTGTGAATGATTGTGTGTGAATTTTATCAGTGTGAAAATCTTGTGTGAAATGTGAATGATTCACATTTTCAATGTGAAAATCAATGTGAAAATAAAGTATATAGCTGATTTTCCCTTATATAAATAAAGAGTATGTTTTTCTGGCCATTTGAAAAACTCCACCTACACGATCAGTAGTTTATATGCTTCCTTTTGCCTGCATAGGTACAATTTCATCCCAATGGGATCTGGAAAGACTCATCCCTTTACTTTTTGTGGTAGGCAGAAAAATGGCCCCTTGATGATCTCCATTTTGATATTCCCAGAATGTGTGAATTTTGAACATAGGCAAAAAGTCTAAAAGAGGAAATAGTTTGTGACAGACCAGTGTTCTGCCATTTTCTAAATCAAATGTTGATAATGAATTCTACCTGAAGTCTCTGTTTTGTCATTTGACAACTTATCTTCCTTTCTCTTTGGAAGTAGAGTTCCAGTGGGGTCAGGTGATAAGCTAGCACCAGTGCTGGGACACTGGCATTGCCTTTCTCCATCTCTTGCAAAAGAAAAATCAATCTGAGCACCTTTGAGTGATCAGTAACATGGCTATATAGTGCTGTATCTTTCTTATTATCATCTTGATGAACTTCAGAGTTTCCTGGAGAAACTGTAGATAATAGTGAAGTTGTTACTAGCTTTACAAGATTGGTATTAAATGTAGAATATCTAGATATCTGGCAGGTAGAAAACAGACGTGGCCCTTCTTTCTGTGCCCTCTAACTGTGCAGATGTTGCAGTCACATTAAGAAGAATACCAATTTTCGTTTAAAACTGTGGGTTAGCGGGGCGCCTGGGTGGCGCAGTCGGTTAAGCGTCCGACTTCAGCCAGGTCACGATCTCGCGGTCCGTGAGTTCGAGCCCCGTGTCGGGCTCTGGGCTGATGGCTCAGAGCCTGGAGCCTGTTTCCGATTCTGTGTCTCCCTCTCTCTCTGCCCCTCCCCCGTTCATGCTCTGCCTCTCTCTGTCCCAAAAATAAATAAACGTTGAAAAAAAAAAAATTAAAAAAAAAAAAAAAACTGTGGGTTAGCAAATTTAGAAGCTTGGTCTTGAACTTGGATGTTTTGATGGACTGGTATTTGATTCCTACCAGAGGACCAGATTTACTTTGAATACAGACAACATTGTATAACACACAGAAATAACACATTTAAAAATTGCTAATGCTACTACTTGAAAGTGTTTCTAGGACAAATTGAAAAACAAATAGGTATTAAAAGACTGTTGTTAAGGAAACTTCCTGATGATAGGATTTGAACCAGTAGACTGGGAGAAGTAAATTGCTTCTATTGCTATACTTCTAAACTATTGTAATGAAAATTACAGTAGCAACAAAATAGCACTACTTGGAATTCAAAAGGCACGGGCAGAAAAGGCAGAGATGAACTCTATAATCTCAACATCATACACTTCCAGGATGTTATTTGATTCCCTTTTTCATGTTAGAATGATCCGTTCTGTGCTGAAGAAATTTTTTTTTCCAATATGTAGTTTGGTATGTACTTGAGTAGAATGGTCTTAAAAATGTTACTTATTTAAAAATTAAAAAAAAAAAATTGATGGTGCGCTCAGGTGGCTCAGTTAAGCGTCTGACTTCAGCCCAGGTCATGATCTCGCGGTTTGAGTTCGAGCCCCGCATCAGGCTCTGTGCTAACAGCTCAGAGCCTGGAGCCTGCTTCAGATTCTGTGTCTCGTCCTCTCTCTGCCCTTTCCATGCTCATGCTATGTCTCTCTCTATCTCTCAATAATAAAATAAAACGTTAAAAAATAAAATAAATAAGATAAAAAATTGAATACATTAACTAATGAATGCATGACACTTATTTAATAAAAACACTGTTGTCAAGAAGGATATTAACTGGAGAACGCTCTAAGCATTCATTATTCACCAAATGCTAAATGTTTGCCCAAATATTTTTCTGTAATTGAGACTTGTGCCTAGTAATATAGTTTTAATCATATACTCAAAAACAGAAAAAATATTAAAAATAAAAAATAAAATACCTGCTGCAATATACATTTTTTATTAGTGTATAACTTGAAACATAATTAATGAAATATGGTATATTCTTTTTTTTTTTTTTAATTTTTTTTCAACGTTTTTTATTTATTTTTGGGACAGAGAGAGACAGAGCATGAATGGGGGAGGGGCAGAGAGAGAGGGAGACACAGAATTGGAAACAGGCTCCAGGCTCCAAGCCATCAGCCCAGAGCCCGACGCGGGGCTCGAACTCACGGACTGCGAGATCGTGACCTGGCTGAAGTCGGACGCTCAACCGACTGCGCCACCCAGGCGCCCCAAAATATGGTGTATTCTTGACTGTTTTCAGAATAAATATATTTAATAATAGTGACCAGAAATAGTTTTATTTGGTGGATTTGAGGAAAAAAACTTTCACAGAAGAGAATGATCAAAGCAAAGAGGGGGGAAAAAAGAAACAAAGGTAATGGAGGAAAAAAGAAAAATATCTATTATCTGTTCAGGAAGTTACTGAAAACTTACCCATCTCTTATTCTAGACAGTAGTGATTTTAGAATTGACCCGATTTCTGGATGGAAGAGTAGTTTAGGATCCTAGTTGACATGATAGGTGTTCCACTTGCTACAAAACATTATTGACTCAGATGTAAGTGAATGACTCAACTTGGACCAGTCAGAATTAATGTGGGTATTTTGGCTGAAACACTTCCCTGGGAAATATTAGAGATTTTCCAAAATTTTAAAAAAGTTTTTCTCAATGGTAAATACTTTCTAGTATTGCAAATCTTTATAGTATATATTGGTGATTTGTTCGTATGGAGATACGGTGCCTACATTTACCACAATATATTGAGAAATGCCTAGTAATTAAACTATTGTAGAGAAAATAGAGTCTACAGAGGAAAAGACATCTTTAATAGCAGTACCATTGTTTTCATACCAAATAGAGCATACCTGAAAATAGATGTACACAAACTTTCTAAATTATGTCTTCTGTCACTTGACACTAATAATAGTGAAAAATACCTATGTAGATATCATAAATAGGTATAGCATTAATGGATAATAACACTTGGACTAGCCTGAGTCAGGAGAGGTTGAGTAGTTGGGATTACTACATGCCCTGCATGGAAGCCAACAGTCCCTTTTAAGGGTTAGTGAAGCATTTGCTTGAACTTGGAACTCCTGTAAATTTAGGAAAACTTAGTTGGAGGGGTCAGGAGGGTTGATGTGTTAGAATGTTGTGACTGTGTCCTGTAATCTGCAGTAAAGTCCTATAGTACAGGAAAATGTGTACTCATAACTGGGAATAGAGAGAAAAGCATATGTAACCTTACTAATGAAAGCCATTTAGCTCACATGCACCATTCCAGGGTGGCTGAAATCTGTATTAGAACAACTGAATTTACTGCTTTCCTTTCATTTAATAAGAAGTTAGGCGTGTATAAAGAAGTGTATTATAGAATCCTGGGAAGATGGCGGCGTAGGAGGACGCTGGGCTCACTACGCGTCCTGCTGATCACTTAGATTCCACCTACACCTGCCTAACTAATCCAGAAAACCACCAGAAGACTAGAAGAATGGACTCTCTGGAACCAAGCACAGACAAGAAGCCCACGGAAGAAGGTAGGAAGGGCGGAGAGGCGGTGCCCGCTCCAGGGACTGGCGGGAGGGAGCCGGGTTGGAGGGGCGGCCTACCGGCCAAGCAGAGCCCAGAGTCTGGCTTGCAAAAGTGGAGGGGCCGGACGGAGTGTGTTCCCACAGCAAGTGGGACTTGACATCTGGAAGGTTATAAGCTAACAGCTCTGCTTGGAGAATGGGAGGGCTGGAGGACAATGGGAGGGAGAGTTGTTGAGCCCCGGAAGACAGAGCGCAGCTTGGTGGGGAACAAAGACGCTCGCCAGCGCCATCTCCCTTACCCATCCCCCAGCCAAAATCCCAAAGGGAACTGTTCCTGTCAGGGAACTTGCCTGCACCACGCAAACACCTAATGCTGTACATCTGCGGATCCATCCCTCTGGCAGTGGGTCTGACTCCCTCCCAGTGCCACAGGGCCCCTCCTGAAGTGGATCTCCGAAGGAAAAACGAGCTGAGCCTACCCCTCCCGCCCCCGTGCACCTTGCCGATCCACCCCAGCTAATACGCAGAATCCCCAGCACCACAAGTCTGGCAGTGTGCAAGTAGCCCAGACGGGCCACGCCACCCCACAATGAATCCCGCCCCTAGGAGAGGGGAAGAGAAGGCACACACCAATCGGACTGTGGCCCGGCGGTGGGCTGGGGGCAGACATCAGGTCTGACTGCGGCCCCAACCACCAACGCAAGTTATTCAAGACAGCACAGGGGAAGTGCCCCGCAGTTCTGCACCACCAGGGACTATCCAAAATGACCACACGGAAGAATTCCCCTCAGAAAAACGTCCAGGAAATAACAACAGCTAACGAACTGATCGAAAACGATTTAAACAATATAACAGAAAGTGAATTTAGAATAATAGTCATAAAATTAATCGCTGGGCTTGAAAACAGTATAGAGGATAGCAGAGAATCTCTTGGTACAGAGATCAAGGGACTAAGGAACAGCCAGGAGGAGGTAAAAAATGCTATCAATGAGCTGCAAAATAAAATGGAGACAACCACGGCTCAGATTGAAGAGGCAGAGGAGAGAATAGGTGAACTAGAAGATAAAATTATGGAAAAAGAAGAAGCTGAGAAAAAGATAAAAAAATCCAGGAGGATGAGGGGAAAATTAGAGAACTAAGTGATGCACTAAAGAGAAATAATCTACGCATAATTGGTATTCCAGAGGAGGAAGAGAAAGGGAAAGGTGCTGAAGGTGTACTTGAAGAAATAATAGCTGAGAACTTCCCTGAACTGGGGAAGGAAAAAGGCATTGAAATCCAAGAGGCACAGAGAACTCCCTTGAGACGTAACTTGAATCGATCTTCTGCACGACATATCATATTCAAAGTGGCAAAATACAAAGATAAAGAGAAAATTCTGAAAGCAGCTAGAGATAAACGTGCTCTAACATATAAAGGGAGACCTGTAAGACTCGTGACGGATTTCTCTACTGAAACTTGGCAGGCCAGAAAGGAATGGCAGGAAATCTTCAATGTGATCAACAGAAAAAATATGCAGCCGAGAATCTTTTATCCATCAAGTCTGTCATTTAGAATAGAAGAAGAGATAAAGGTCTTCCCAAACAAACAAAAACTGAAGGAATTTGTCACCACTAAACCAGCCCTACAAGAGATCCTAAGGGGGATTCTGTGAACAAAGTACCAGAGCAATGGCTACAAGCATGAAACCTACAGACATCACAATGACTCTAAACCCATATTTTTCTATAATAACACTGAATGTAAATGGACTAAATGCACCAACCAAAAGACATAGGGTATCAGAATGGATAAAAAAAAAAGACCCATCCATTTGCTGTCTACAAGAGACTCATTTGAGACCTGAGGACACCTTCAGATTGAGAGTGAGGAGATGGAGAACTATTTATCATGCCACTGGAAGTCAAGAAAGCTGGAGTAGCCATTCTTATATCAGACAAACTAGACTTTAAATTAAAGGCTGTAACAAGAGATAAAGAAGGGCATTATATAATAATCACAGGGTCTCTCCATCAGGAAGAGCTAACAATTACAAATGTCTATGTGCCGAATCCAGGAGCCCCCAAATATATAAAACAATTACTCACAAACACAAGCAACCTTATTGATAAGAATGTGGTAATTGCAGGGGACTTTAACACTCCACTTACAGAAATGGATAGATCGTCTAGACACACGGTCAATAAAGAAACAAGGGCCCTGAATGACACATTGGATCAGATGGACTTGACAGATATATTTAGAACTCTGCATCCCAAAGCAGCAGAATATACTTTCTTCTCGAGTGCACATGGAAAATTCTCCAAGATAGATCATATACTGGGTCACAAAGCAGCCCTTCATAAGTATACAAGAATTGAAATCATACCATGCATACTTCAGACCACAATGCTATGAAGCTTGAAATCAACCACAGAAAAAGTCTGGAAAACCTCCAAAAGCATGGAGGTTAAAGAACACCCTACTAAAGAATGAGTGGGTCAACCAGGCAATTAGAGAAGAAATTAAAAAATAGATGGAAACAAATGAAAATGAAAATACAACAATCCAAACGCTTTGGGATGCAGCGAAGGCAGTCCTGAGAGGAAAATACATTGCAATCCAGGCCTATCTCAAGAAACAAGAAAAATCCCAAATACAAAATCTAACAGCACACCTAAAGGAAATAGAAGCAGAACAGCAAAGACAGCCTAAACCTAGCAGAATAAGATAAATAATAAAGATCATAGAAGAAATAAACAATATAGAATCTAAAAAACTGTAGAGCAGATCAGCAAAACCAAGAGTTGGTTTTTTGAAAAAATGAACAAAATTGATAAACCTCTAGCCAGGCTTCTCAAAAAGAAAAGGGAGAGGACCCAAATAGATAAAATCATGAATGAAAATGGAATTATTACAACCAATCCCTCAGAGATACAAACAATTATCAGGGAATACTATGAAAAATTATATGCCAACAAACTGGACAACATGGAAGAAATGGACAAATTCCTAAACACCCACACTCTTCCAAAACTCAATCAGGAGGAAACAGAAAGCTTGAACAGACCCATAACCAGCGAGGAAATTGAATCAGTCATCAAAAATCTCCCAACAAATAAGAGTCCAGGACCAGATGGCTTCCCAGGGGAGTTCTACCAGACGTTTAAAGCAGAGATAATACCTATCCTTCTCAAGCTATTCCAAAAAAATAGGGAAGGAAAACTTCCAGACTCATTCTATGAAGCCAGCATTACTTTGATTCCTAAACCAGAGACCCAGTAAAAAAAGAGAACTACAGGCCAATACCCTGATGAATGTGGACGCAAAAATTCTCAATAAGATACTAGCAAATCAAATTCAACAGCGTATAAAAAGAATTATTCACCATGATCAAGTGGGATTCATTCCTGGGAGGCAGGGCTGGTTCAACATTCGCAAATCAATCAATGTGATACATCACATTAATAAAATAAAATATAAGAACCATATGATCCTGTCAATCGATGCAGAAAAAGCATTTGACAAAATTCAGCAACATTTCTTAATAAAAACCCTTGAGAAAGTGGGGATAGAAGGAACATACTCAAAGATCATAAAAGCCATTTATGAAAAGCCCACAGCTAACATCATCCTCAATGGGGAAAAACTGAGAGCTTTTTCCCTGAGATCAGGAACACGACGACAGGGATGTCCACTCTCCCCGCTGTTGTTTAACATAGTGTTGGAAGTTCTAGCATCAGCAATCAGACAACAAAAGGAAATCAAAGGCATCAAAATTGGCAAAGATGAAGTCAAGCTTTCGCTTTTTGCAGATGACATGATATTATACATGGAAAATCTGATAGACTCCACCAAAAGTCTGCTAGAACTGATACATGAATTCAGCAAAGTTGCAGGATACAAAATCAATGTACGGAAATCAGTTGCATTCTTACACACTAATAATGAAGCAACAGAAAGACAAAGAAACTGATCCCATTCACAATTGCGCCAAGAAGCATAAAATACCTAGGAATAAATCTAACCAAAGATGTAAAAGATCTATATGCTGAAAACTATAGAAAGCTTATGAAGGTAATTGAAGAAGATATAAAGAAATGGAAAAACATTCCCTGCTCATGGATTGGAAGAATAAATATTGTCAAAATGTCAATACTACCCAAAGCTATCTACACATTCAATGCAATCCCAATCAAAATTGTACCAGCATTCTTCTCGAAACTAGAACAAGCAATCCTAAAATTCATATGGAACCACAAAAGGCCCCGAATAGCCAAAGTAATTTTGAAGAAGAAGACCAAAGCAGGAGGCATCACAATCCCAGACTTTAGCCTCTACTACAAAGCTGTCATCATCAAGACAGCATGGTATTGGCACAAAAACAGACACATAGACCAATGGAATAGAATAGAAACCCCAGAACTAGACCCACAAAAGTGTGGCCAACTCATCTTTGACAAAGCAGGAAGAAAATCCAATGGAAAAAAGACAGTCTCTTTAACAAATGGTGCTGGAAGAACTGGACAGCAACATGCAGAAGATTAAAATAGACCACTTTCTTACACCATTCACAAAAATAAACTCAAAATGGTGGAAGGACCTGAATGTGAGACAGGAAACCATCAAAACCCTAGAAGAGAAAGCAGGAAAAGACCTGTCTGACCTCAGCCATAGCAGTTTCTTACTTGACATCCCCAAAGGCAAGGCAATTAAAAGCAAAAATGAACTACTGGGACCTTATGAAGATAAAAAGCTTCTGCACAGCAAAGGAAACAACCAAGAAAAGGCAACCAACGGAATGAGAAAAGATATTTGCAAATGACATATCGGACAAAGGGCTAGTATCTAAGATCTATAAAGAGCTCACCAAACTCCACACCTGAAAAACAAATAACCCAGTGAAGAAATGGGCAGAAAACATGAATAGACACTTCTCTAAAGAAGACATCCAGATGGCCAACAGGCATATGAAAAGATGTTCAACCTCACTCCTCATCAGGGAAATACAAATCAAAACCACACTGAGATATCACCTCATGCCAGTCAGATTGGCTAAAATGAGCAAATCAGGAGACTATAGATGCTGGAGAGGATGTGGAGAAACGGGAACCCTCTTGCACTGTTGGTGGGAATGCAAACTGGTGCAGCCACTCTGGAAAACAGTGTGGAGGTTCCTCAAAAAATTAAAAATAGACCTACCCTATGACCCAGCAATAGCACTGCTAGGAATTTACCCAAGGGATACAGGAGTACTGATGCATAGGGGTACTTGTACCCCAATATTTATAGCAGCACTCTCAACAATAACCAAATTATGGAAAGAGCCTAAGTGTCCATCAACTGATGAATGGATAAAGAAATTGTGGTTTATATACACAATGGAGTACAACGTGGCAATGAGAAAGAATGAAATATGGCCCTGTGTAGCAACATGGATGGAACTGGAGAGTGTGATGCTAAGTGAAATAAACCATACAGAGAAAGACATATACCATATGGTTTCACTCTTATGTGGATCCTGAGAAACTTAACAGAAACCCATGGGGAGGGGAAGGGAAAAAAAAAGAGGTTAGAGTGGGAGAGAGCCAAAGCATAAGAGACTCTTAAAAACTGAGAACAAACTGAGGGTTGATGGGGAGTGGGAGGGAAAGGAGGGTGGGTGATGGGTATTGAGGAGGGCACCTTTTGGGATGAGCACTGGGTGTTGTATGGAAACCAATTTGACAATAAATTTCATATATTGAGAAAAAAAAGTTTATCATAAACAAATATTAAAATATTTGAAAATCTTTAACTAATAGGTGTTGTTCGAAGACTTTCTATCTGAAAATAGTAGCAGTTTTCCCCTTGAAAAACAGCATTTATATATCCCTTTTCCTCCAACATTGTGGTCTAGCTATCTAGAGAAATATTCCCATTAAAAATGCCAGAGCACTGCATAAAATACTACATGTTAACAAGTCCAGGTAAACAGATGAAAAAAATAACAAAACAGGTTAAGAAAACAACATACAATCCCTATCAAAATAACACCAGTATTCTTCACAAAGCCAAAACATATCAGCTAAAGGGCTAGTATCCAAAATCTATAAAGAACTTATCATACTCAATACCCAAAAAGGAAATAATCCACTGAAGAAATGGGCAAAAGACAGACACTTTTGCAAAGAAGACATCCAGATGGCTAACAGACACATGAAAAGATGCTCATCACCCATCATCAGGGAAGTACAAATCAAAACCACGGTGAGATACCACCTTACGCCTGTCATAATGGCTAAAATGAGCAACTCAGAAAACAACAGATGTTGGTGAGGACGTGGAGAAAGAGGAACCCTTTTACACTCTTGGTGGGAATGACCACTGGTACAGACACTCTGGAAAACAGTATGGAGGTTCCTCAAAAAAATTAAAATAGAACTATGACCCAGAACTTACACTATTAGGTATTTATCCAAAGGATACAGGAGTGCTGATTCGAAGGGGAGCATGCACCCAAATGTTTATAGCAGCACAATTCACAATATCCAAAGTATGGAAAGAGCCCAAATGTCCACTGATGGATGAATGGATAAAGAAGATGTGGTATATAAATATAATGGAATATTACTCAGCAATCAAAAAGAATGAAACCTTGCCATTTGCAGCAATGGGGATGGAACTAGAGAGTATTATGCTAAGCAAAATAAATCAGAGAAAGACAAATGTATGATTTAACTCATGTAGAATTTAAGATACAAAGCAGATGAACATAAGGGAAGGGGAGCAAAAATAATATAAAAATAGAGAGGGAAACAAACCATCAGAGACTCTCAAATACAGAGAACAAACTGAGAGTTGCTGGCCGGGTGTTGGGTGGGGGTATGGGCTAAATTGGCGAAGGGCATTAAGGAGGAAACTTGCTGGGATGAGCACTGGATGTTATATGTAAGCAATGAATCACTAAATTCTGTTACTGAAAAAAAAAAGAGTCAAAAATAGGGTTTGATATAGATGATATGTTGCATAATGAAAACAATGACATTTGGAATACTGCAAGTAAGAAATATATAATTTTCTGAGCTTTCACACTACAGCCGGTTAATTTGCTTTTGGTGGAGACTGAGACCAAGGTGGACGTCGATAGATAGACAGCTAGGGGGATGAGTAGAACAGAGTCATATTTCTAAGAGAAAGAAGTATAGAACCTGGACTTTAACTTCGAAGATGAAAATTGTACATTATCTCTGATTTGCGTCCTGGCCACCATTTTCAGATATTTCAAAACCTCCATACCATTTCATTTAAAGCATTTTTTACACCAGTAAAATGCCTGAATGAGGATTAGGGGTGATTTTTACTTTTATGTCGTTACACAGAATACTTATCAGGGTATAGATTAAGAAATTTTAGATGAATATTAAATGTGCATACACATTAATATATGTATATGCATAAATATATGAGTGTATATGTGTATGTATATATTGCTGAAAGATAAATGGAGACCTACATCACAATTGTTGAAAAGTATATAGACTTTTATCTTACGTCTATTTAATTTCCTTGTTCTTAACAATTAAGTTTAGATGATTCATGAAAATTTCATGAGATATTAAGCAGCTAACCATCATGTTAAATTTTCTTTCTTGCTGACAAATTCTGTGGTTGAAATGACATAAGCTTATTTGACTTTGAGGAAATCAAGATAGAATAAAACTACTGTATTTAATACTGATAACTCTAAGAATTGGCTCTTTTTAATTAAACCAGGAAACTTAACCTAGCTTTTATTTACCTAAGATTATCCTTGATTATGTGAAATTGAAAAGCATTTGGGTTAGTTTTTTTTATTTCTGCGAGTATACTTGATTTATGTAAACAATTGTTTGCCTTTAAGCCAATTAAATAGAGCTCTTTACAAATTCATTTTGGCAATGTCTTCCAGGTGTAGAAAAAAGATTACACATTTGTAATATACATATATGGATATATGTAAATATAGAAACATGAACAGAGATCTTATAGCTGTTGTTTTAAAATTTTAGCTATTGAGACAGTTATGATAATGTATAACTCACTAGTTTATAAAAGAACATTTGCATCCAAATTGTGTTTCTGGCAGATGGAATTAGTTAAGATTACCTGCTCAGATGACAGATGGCTGAAACTTTTTACTAATACTTGTGGAAGAAACTTTTATCATTTTTCCTAGGCCTAGTTTTCAAAATAGACTTTCTTTTTCTTTTTTTTTTTCTTCCTTCTGATAGTAACTACCTTGGTCCCTAGAGAAGACCACACAGAATTCTTACACTTCAACAGGCACACAGAAAAAATGTAAGTTTCACCAAGGACTTTTGTTCCCTAAGTCCAGATCTTTTCCATTATCTACAGGCCTATTGAGGTTATAGGGGCAGTTTTGGGATTGGTAAAAAGAATAAGTGGGCTTTGAATTGTTTCTAGAGCTGTATTTCTGTTCTTGTAAAGGCTTAATTTGTAAAACAAGTACAGTTTTTTAATTCCTCAAAGAACTGGGTTGCAACCTGATGATATCAAGGGACTGATCTAGCCATCGAACTGCCTTATTTTCTGTTTGATTCCTTTTATCAGGGAAAAGATCTTCCACTGTTATGTAAATCATTGGATTCCTATACTCTAGATTTAGAGCTGTGCATCTTTGGAATGTTTTAGCAAATCCTTCCCACAAAGGCTTCAGAATGGTTTTCTCTCCCTGTGGGTATAAAGTTTCATTTTAGCTTACTGGAAAAGGCCCAAAAAAAAAAAAATCATATCAGGCTCTGAATATTAACTTCCAATTTGGCCAACTTCTGATGGCCTTAAAACTACTTAAAAAATCCATTTAAATATCTTGTCATGTTTCAGGACAAAAAGTAAATATCCTTGACAATGTTGAACAACCCCCAAAATGCCAGAAGCATCCTCAAAAAGAGTGAAAAAGGTACTACCCTCCCAAGTTCCAGAGCCATTCTCAAAGATTAACCAAAAGAAAACAAGCCTTAGTTACCCTGAGAGCTGGCAACATTTGGTAGGACCCTAGTCACAAATGCAGTGTACCTCACGTTTTTGTTCAGCTGTATCTAGCAGCAAATGGGGTGTAACCCACATTTCTGTCTGGCCATATTTTGGAGGCTCACAACTTGATGACTATGAAGCCAAATTCTCGGGACATAAAATAAGAGAAACAAAAAAGTCACTAACTGTCCCTGGGATAGAAAGGATTAACAACCATTGGATATCCCAACGCAAATTGCTAAGTCCTAATTCAAGGATCAAGTTCTTAAAAATGTTTTTTTTTGACTCCCTTCTGAATTTGGGAAGGAAGGGACAACATGAAATTTTACCTTCTTGACCAGGCACAGCAGATGAAGATCTGGGATTACTCACTTTGGTATGAATTCTCACCCATTGCTGCTGTCTGCCAGTTTTTGCAGGATATTGTCTGCAGGCTTGAGAGTGGGTGGGGTATCCCAGAAAGTCTCATCCTGGTCACCAGAAACTGTAGAGGAGGAAAAATAAGTAAGTTTCCATCTACACTTTATAATAAGTCCTTGGCTGAGACCCCTTTTTCTCTAGGATACCTTATAAATGTCTCTGCTCATCTAAGATGGTTAAAAGTTCTCCACTGTGGCCACTATAATTCAAAGATTATCTTTGGTGAGGTTAACTTTCTTGTTGAGCCTTAAAACAAAATTTTACTCACCTGAAATCTCACACTGCACACAGTCCAACTTAAGTGGGACCATCCGACTCCAGACATAGTCTAGTTTCTAAGTTAGACCCGGCCCAACTCCAGCTGGTTTCTGGATCCAGTCCAGAAAAAGAAAGGCTCAAAGGAAGTCTGAAAGCTCTTAATACAGAAACTGCAGAGCTAAGATCTTAGACAGCAGATGGTCCCCAGAGGCAGTGAGACAGCAGTAAGTATAAGGGGCTCCACAGATACATGTGTCTGTTTGCTCATTACTCCTGGGGGCTATAGGGGTCTCATTTGGTTCCCTCTTTTGACACCAGAACAGTTAAAAGATAAACTGAGACATATTCAGAATTTTAAAAGTTTGAGTAAATGTTAATTTGTATTAGGCAGCATCCAATCTAGCAGATAGAAAGGAGCTCCTAGGAGTTCTACAAAATGAAAGACTTCTATAGACAGAAGGGAACAGGAGCAGAAGTTAAATTAGGCAAAAAAAAAAAAAAAAAAGGTTGGTTATTGAGAGATAACCTTTAGGGGGTAATGGGATCTATCAGGCAGATTACCTAACTAGTATGATCAGGTGATCCCTGTTCAGTTTAAGGTTACATTTCTGGGTAAACCAAAACTGTAATTAATTCTCAGTTTGGTGACTGGCTTAGCATAAGTGACTCCATTTTGGGCCTTTTGTCTTGTTTTTTAACACTATGTGTACATAATGAGTGAGAGAGAGAGAGATGGAGAATGGTAAGCCAAATGAGGGAAAAGTTTGCAGTTATATCTAAATAAACAGTTTTTCGAAAATAAGCTACTTTAATTAATAGTGGTTTTTTTTTATACTTTTAATTTTAATTTTCTTCAAGCTTTTATTTAAACTCCATTTAGCTAACATACAGTGTAATATTAGGTTCAGGAGTTGAATTCAATGATTCATCACTTAAAACACTCAGTGTTCATCACAGTTGTCCTTCTTAATACCTGTCACCCATCCCCTGCCCACCTCCACTCCAGCAACCCTTAGTTTATTCTCTATAGTTAAGAGTCCACTTCCTGGTTTGCCTCTCTTCTTCCCCTCTCTGTTCATCTGTTTTGTTTCTTAAATTCCACATATGGGTGAAAATGAGTGAAATCATATGGTATTTGCCCTTCTCTGAGTTATTTTTCTTAGCAAAATACTCTCTAGCTCTATCCATGTCATTCCACGCAAGGATAATTCCAAAAGGCACATAGTACTGTAGGAGAAGTCATCGTTATCTTGGCAAACACTGGTTAGAATCATGAAAAATATCAAGTAAGAGTACAGAACAATGAATTAATCCTACCCTCCTGTGGCTATATGAAGTTATACAAGACGCCAGAAAGGCTGCATTTAAGTAAATTTTGGGGGTTCAGTTAGATTTCTCTGAGGTAATTACACTGTAATATGATAAAACTATGATGACATTATATAAATGTTCAGATTAGTTAATATATAACGCATATACTAGTTAGAAGATTGAGCTGAGATACATGTGTTTGATTGTCTATTGATCTCTTTATATGTTCCCAGTACCAGCAGCCATTACTTCTGATAAGTATAGTTCCTGGAGTCCCAGTGTAATTTAACAGAACATAATGATCCTTTGTCCAGCCAAGTTGTACCAAATTCTAATGATAACAAGACTTTTAGGTATCAGAAAATAGCCAGATTTGGAAAAATAAATTTAAAATGCTTTACATTCTATTATTTTTCTCATTGCTCCCATTTTTATAACTTGAGTTTCTTAAAACTTCGCAAGGCAAGATGCTTTCTTATTATATCTTACCCAGAATTCTTGACTCATTCAGTATTTCACCATTCATAAAAAAAGTGCACAGCGACTTATATTTTACATATCAGCAAAATGTTTTCTTATTAAAGGAATGTATATTATTACAGAGGAATTCCATTGCAGTTTGCTAGCAAGGAAAGGAAAAGCATTGACCAACTTTGTGACCACTTAAAGCTATTTGATCTTTAGAACATAATCAAGGAAAACTGGAGGGAAGGGGGAGGCACAGATGACTTTTCTTTCTTTTTTTTTTTTTTTTTTAACTTTTTAAGGTTTATTTTGAGAGAGGGAGAGAGAGACAGAGACAGAAAGAGATTGAGAGAGAGAGAGACAGCACTCGTGGGGGAGGGGCAGAGAGAAAGGAAGAGAGAGAATCCCAAGCAGGCTCTATGCTGTCAGCACAGAGCCCAACATGGGGCTCAAAGTCACGAAACTGCAAAATTATGACCTGAGTCAAAACCAAGAATCAGAGGCTTAACCGACTGAGCCACCCAGGTACCCCCCAGATGACTTTTCTCTTGCTTTTAGTTCTCTTCAAATACTGTTTCTAATACACATCCCTTTCACCTGTAAAGTGTTCAGTAGTATATGAGCATTAAACTGATTCTTCACTGGCTAACCAAAGTTTACAATTCAAACTTAAAAAAAAAAAGTTATGCTAGAAGCCCCTGGGTGTGTCAGTTTTTAGCTCAGGTCATGATCTTGTGGTTTGTGAGTTTGAGCCTACCTCAGTCTCCCTGCTGAAGTGTTGGGCTTGCTTGGGATTCTCTCTCTCTCCCTCTTTCTCTGCCCCTCCCTCACTCATGTGTACATGCTCTCTCTCTCAAAATAAATGAATAAGCTTTTTAAAAAAGTTATGCTATTTTGCAAGGAATACAACAAAGAGTGTAAATTTTTATCTACTTGACATTGTTGCTTATAAAAGACTTTCAAAAAGGCCTGCTCAAATATTTGTCGTAAAAGAAAACGAAAGAAAACAATAATAATTTAAAACTATAATGATAGTTTTAGCTTGTTCCTCTTAGAACTGAGCTAGTAAATAGAAATCATTTAGATTCAGGCTGTACTTTCCCTTTTATCCTTTTAAAATCCTCATTTGGTGGGGAATTATTTTCCACATCAGGGAAAGTGTTATAGATACGGCAAATACATTCTATGACTGTTAATGATCCACACACAATGTTAGAAGATATGGGAATAAAATATATATTATATCATTAAACACAAAAACAAAGAGCAGTGTTCAAGAAACTGTATCCTAGAGATGGCCTATTTTAATTTTGTTTCTATTGTTTACTTAACTTGTGAAAACAAATGTTATTGGCCTTTGCTTATAAATAAAAAGAAAAGTATTAGAGCCCTACCCACAAACTTACTGGCTTGGATTCCCATTCCTATCCTGATTCAAACCTGCCACTGTTATTTTAAAACCCTCTGAGGATATTTGGCAACCTGCTTAGGAGCTATTCTCTTTGCTCTTTGCCTTTTCCTAATATAAGGAGTGTCTTACTCACTTTGTGTAAACTGGCTCTCTTCTCTGAAGCTTGTTCAGGCTGTCTGTGATTATTTTCCAGTACTGTGTGCAGATACTTTCCATTTCAGATCAGTTTTAATATTGTAAAGAGTTTGGGCTTTTTATTGATAAATACATTTCTGATCTCAGATTTTTTTGCAATGTGATTTTACTATAAAATTGTCAAAAATAATTCTATATACAGACTCCTTGAAGTATTTAGTTCAAGAGTTTTTTTTTAAGTTTTTAAATTATTTTTATTTTTTTTATTTGAGAGGGAGGGCAAGAGGGAGGGAGGGAGGGGGAGAAAGCAGGGGAAAGGGGCAGAAGGAGAGAGAGAGGATCCTAAGCAGGCTCTACACTCCACGTGTAGCCCTATATGGGGCTAGATCCCATGACCCTGGGAACATGACCTGAGCTGAAATTACGAATTGTCCACCCAAATGACTAAGCCACCCAGGTTCCCCATTCAAGTGCTTTTTGTTGAATAGGGGCTGAACATATTCTAGGAATGAGAGTGATTAAGGCAACCATTTAGTTATGGCACAAACTATCAAGATGCCTGTAATATATCACATACTATGCCAGGAACTGTGGCTCAAGAAAGATAGTCCTATTCCCCTTTCTTATTATTTACTGCAAGGATATCAAATCAATAATAGTGGCACAATATTCACAAAAAGTCCTCTGTACCAAGTAAAAAGATCGCAGAAGAAAGTGGGTTTTTACCTGGATACATAAGGAATGCTTCACAGAAAATATAATGGACATCTTGCAATGAATTTTATGATAATTCAGTTTCTTATGAAACGTGAAGAAGCTGAGAAATACATCGTTTTAGTGAATTGGTAATATTTGCCCAGCTTATTAATGATAATTTAGAACCATAATTTAGATTAGGGATCAGAGTCGTAAAAAAATCTCAAAAGTCTATAAAGAGAGAGCAGGGTGAAAGAGGATGAAAATATATAGCCTTACATACCTTATGTGAGTGCAGACATTGAATGAGCTCAAGAACCAGCAGATTCCAGCCAGGAGTCTAGAGTTTTAAGTAAAATGTTGGCTCAGAATTTTGTTTATTTGTTAATTTAGTAAAGTTATTTGTACTAAACAAATCTCTACAGAGGCTAAATACATTGTCACCATTTTGGAAACTTACAAAGATTTTCAAATTACACAATGATTCTGTCCCTTGCTACTCCTTGAGATTTTATACCAAGGATAAAGACGGATAAATATACATTGATAAAATTGAATAAATAATAATAAATTGTAATTATTTTGGCATTTAAAAAATTTAAAGGACTTAAATTCCATATAGTTACTTTGATAACCTTATCCACTGTCTTTTCTTTAAAGAAAATACACCCTTGGGCAATTCTTAGATAAATTTTGTTCCATATATAGTACACCTCTATGATTATAGGATAAAATAATCCAGTCAAGCTCAGGATAACAAAGATCCTTTGATGATCCTCAGTGCAAATGTGTTATATTTTCTAATTACTAAAACTATACCATTTTCGTAAGTTTTATTTGACAGTTTCCAGGCTCATAGACAATTATTACTCTTCTGATGTTTTTAATGAGGAATAGAATATAATAGCCTCTTAGAATCCCTATACTTAACAAATCAAAGACCTTCGGGTGAGCTGAACCTTGACCTCTTAAGGTTAATCAAATGTCTTTAAATCTTTCTCCATAATGAAGAGATGACTGATTCAACTTCAGTTTGAGAAATAACTAAGAGTTCACAAATCTAGTACTCAGCACCAATATATGCTTTGGTTGTTCATTGATTTTCTCTCTCTCTCTCTCTCTTTTTCTTTCTTGTGAAGAAGAAGAAAAAGTTTTTAAAAATGCCATTTGGCTGGAAAAGGATTTCCTATTTCTAAGGTAATTTGTTCTTTCAAGACTATCAGCAATATGGCTTTTTTCATATCCACCTGTACCTTGAACTCAGCAGTCTTGTTTTATAAGCTGTTCATACAAATTCTACCTGGGAGGACAGAGTGTTTTTAGATTTCTGGCAGGAAGTAGTTTATTTTCTTAGGGGTTGAGTATTATTCTGAATCCTTTCTTTAGCACCGCTGACAATGACTATACTGATTTTTTGTCCTTTTTCATTTAAGTTTTTTTACATCCTTCTAATAACATCTTAAATTTTTCAAAATAATGGAATTATTTTTTATGCTGTAGTTTATAAATGGCCTTTGCTTCTTAAAAATTCTGATTTACCCCTCTCTGCCTTTTTTTATAAATAATATAAAGATCACAGATACTATATTCTGAGTCTTTGCACAGAATTTTATAATTCATTTAGCATTCTTTTAAAAATATATATACCTTCTTGTTATTGTGTACATTAAAGCATTATGTTGCCCTAGAGCTTTTTCTAAACCATCTGGAAAGCCATAGGCAAATAATCATTATTTCCCCAATGCTTTCGCCTCTGTTTGGATATTTTCCTATTTCTTGACAGTCCTTAAGGAATCATGGACTGTGAAATTTTTAAAATATTTTATTCCCTGGTAAATTTATCTCTGTCCTGTGTCTGTGCATGTTGTTATTCTATTCGTCAATTTAGAGCACTGTTCTTGAATATTATGTCACTTCTGTTGGGCGCTATGCAGCATTTATCATTTCTTCTGTTAGCCTATAGGTAGTAATCCTTGGAGGCATGTAAAATAACAAAAGCCCTTGACTTACATCAACATTTGACAAAGAATTCCTTATTTTGCAAAGCACTTTTGCCCAGAGACAGATAAAATGGATTTATTGAATATTTATTTTGAGTCTGTGAGGATTGAAAATGAAATGTAAATTCATTGTAAAGCATCAGGCAAGCACAGAGCTGCATTTCCATTGTGTTTCTAATGCAACAAAAAGTATATCAAGTACAATGGAAATTGACATTTCTACATGTGAAATACAGCGTTTAAAGGTTTTCGTAAAATTCAGCAATGAGATTATAAATACAAAACTAGGTCCAAGCAGTGTAATACAAATGGTGGGTTTGAAAATAATCCAGAATCAGATTTCTCACCTAAAAATGACATGAATCTGAATTCATACATATATTATGTTCACCTAAATTAGGCCTCAGGCAATGTGATTTTAAAATTCAGCAGTTTAGTTTTAAATCATCCCATAATTTTAAAGGAGTCAAGTTTTAATTGAAACTCAATTTTCTTCTCTTAGTATATACTAAATACTTTGATTCCTTCAACTTTTTATAACCACCACATAGTATTAGCAGTTCTGCACGTGTGGGTAAATTAACATTATGCTGGTTTGATGAACATCCACATTTTTATAATTAAAGCCTTAGTTTAAACTAAAAAGTATGCACTTACTGACTCATCAGATTTTATACTCAGAATGTGTGTGTTGCTTTAAAATGGAACATCTAAGTTTAGATTTCCAGTAAGTTGGATAATCAGAGTTCACCGGGCACTTCTACCTAGATATTCAAGAGGAACATTAAGTTCATTATGGCTTTTCTTCTTATACATTGACAAGGCTCCAGTCATTTCTAATTTTATTCTTGGAAAAGATATAATTATCTATTCATATATTCAAGCCCCAAACTTCGAGATAGTCAAAACACCACCTTCTTATTCATTCTTACTTCTTATCTATTGATTCCCTTTCATTCTGTCAATAATCACTAGGGTTCACCAGCTGGCTTCACTACTATTAATATTCTGTGACATAAAATGCACAAATCTTAATATTATAATTTTGATTAATGAAACAACCTTTTTTGTTTGTTTGTTTTTATACCCTGTGTGAAGTTATCTAGCCAGAAAATTCCATCATTTAATTTCCTTCACCTCTCAGAGGCTATGGTGACATATATATACATATGTATGTATATAAGTATATATATAAACATGTATATAAGTATATATGTACATATCCATCCATTTATCCATTATCTTTGCCTGCTCTAGAAATTTATTTAAATGGAATCATGTATGTTTTGTGCCTGCTTTTTTAATTTTATTTTTTTAGTTCGCAGCATAATATCTGTAAAAAAAAGTCTGTGTTGTTTCATGCAGAGGTTTTTGTTTTTTGTTTTTTGTTTTTTTTTTTAGATACCATTGTGTGACTATGCCAGAGTTTATGTATTTGTTCTTCTATAGGTAGACCATCTGGTCGTTTCTATCCTTGGCTATTATGAATAAAAGGGGTATTTGCATTTGTCTTGGGTAATTACCTCCCTACCCATGGCATCCTTTGTCAAAGTGTGAGTGTGTTTCAGTCTCTGAGGCTGAAAAAATATGTTCCAAAGCATTTGTAAAAGTTTACATTCTCATTAGCAATATATAAGAGTTCTGATTGCTCTGTACATTCACTAACATTTAATGCTATGTGTATTTTTAGTTTTTACCATTCTAAAGGATATATAGTAGTATAACATCATTTCGCTAATGACTAACGATGTTCACACTTCTTTGTATCTTTTTTTATTTGTCATTTATATATATTTTTGAGAGCCTATCAAGTCTTTGGTTCATTTTTTGTTTATATTTATTTTTAATTTTTTGTCTTTTTGCTATCAACTCATAAGACTCTGGTACAGGGCATTTGTTAGATAAATGTTTTTTCCAAATATGTTCTTCCAGTCTCTGGCATACCTTTAATTTTCTTAACAGTGCGTTTTGATGACTGTTATGCCCAGAATTCGTGATCCCCAAAGACCACCAGGGAGCCAAGTTCGATGCAAAAGCAAAAGAGCCTTTATTCGAGCTAGCTCGAGCTCAATCCCCTACTTGCACCGACGCAGTGGTGAGATACCAGGGAGAGAGAGCGAGTTTCAAAAGCACAAAGGTTTTATAGGGGTCTAGGGGCAGCCGATTGGCTGGGGAAGGGGCGTGGCCTCAGCCGATTGGCTGGGGAAGGGTCAGAGTCCTGTTACGCAGGTCGCTGGGCGTGTTTTGATCAGGAAGTTTGAATGGGTGAGAGGGAGGTTACTCAAGGGGAGGAGGCGTGGTCTAGGTGAAGGACACAGAACAAGATGGAGTCGGCCGGCATAGGCCCGCCCTTTCATTCCCCCCTTGTCATGTAGCTTACGGACCCAATCATGGGACCGGCTGCATTTATGGTGACAAGGGGAACAGAGTTTGGAGGTTTTTACGCTAAGTTCTGGGAAGCATGTGTCCCTGGGGTGGCTCTGGGAGGTCTGTTTAAGTATTGTCCCCGAGCTGGTGTCTGTGATCTGCCAGGTGATGTTTAGGGGGGCGTGGGGACTCCCGGCAGCATGAGCAATGACAAGCAGAGTTGACAGAGTTACCAATATTAGGTGGGTCGAATGCGCTGTAGCTTGAGCTTGAGCAGGTTGTGTTGGTCCCGACTGATGGCCCATCGCGTGACAAAGTCCTTCCGGATCGAGGAGGGGTCCACTGGCCGAACGTGGGTGTGATGGACCCAGGTCGCGATGCCGTCTACTTTGAGAGCGGTGGGGGTTGTCAGCACCACGATGTAGAGTCCCTTCCAGCGCGGCTCAAGGGTCTCTCTGTGGTGCCTCTTGACATAGACCCAGTCTCCTGGCCTGTACTGATGAGGTGTCGGGGTCGGGCCAGCCTCGTAGATGGCACGGAGGCGCGGCCAAATGTCCTCATGTGCCCTCTGGAGCCCTCTCAAGGAAAGAAAAAGTTCTTGATCTTTAAACTCAGCAATAAGTTCAGCTCGAAGGCTGGGAATAACAGGGGGTGGCCTGCCAAACATGATCTCGTAGGGAGTAAAACCCAGAGTGTAAGGAGTGTTTCTAACCCGGTAAAGGGCGTATGGTAGGAGAGTCACCCAGTCCCCGCCAGTCTCCATGGTTAATTTGGTAAGGGTCTCTTTTAGGGTTCTATTCATTCTTTCTACCTGTCCTGAGCTCTGGGGCCTATAAGCACAATGTAATTTCCAGTTTGCCCCCACCGCCTTGGCTACTGCCTGTGTTACCTGCGAGATAAAAGCTGGTCCATTGTCTGATCCTACCATGGCAGGAAAACCATACCTGGGTAAGATGTCTTCTAGTAGCTTCTTAGCCACCGTCTGAGCCATTTCATGCTTGGTTGGGTATGCCTCCACCCAGCCAGAGAAGGTGTCTGTAAATACTAAAAGATATTTATAACCATACTTTCCTGGTTTGACTTCAGTGAAGTCGACTTCCCATTGGGCTCCCGGTCTGGTGCCTCTGAGCCTGGTTCCTTTTTTATTTGATGTGGCTCTCGCGTTGGTGAGTTGGCAGGTCTTGCAGGCAGATACAACTTGCTCTATTTTGGTGTCCTGTTGGTGAATCTTGATTCCGGCATGTCGGATTAAGTCTTTTAATTTTCGGGCCCCTATGTGAGTAGACCGATGCATGTGCTCTAATATTGAGACTCCGAGCCGGTCTGGCAGCACGAGCTCCTTGTTAGGTGTATACCACCATCCCTTTATCTCCTGGGCCATGGGGAGTTTCTTGATCCGCTGTAACTCCTCCTGGGAGTACTTGGGCTGGTCTGGTAAAACTGGGTCTCCCAGGCCTGGTAGTTGTATGGTCATGGTGGGGACTGGAGTTAAGGGCTACTGCCTTGGCTGCCTGGTCAGCCTTTCGATTACCTCTAGCTACTGGGTTATCAGCTTTTTGGTGCCCTTGGCAGTGGATAATGGCTAGCTTGGTAGGAAGCCATAAGGCCGTAAGCAGGTTAAGTATCTCCTGCTTATTTTTTATAGTCCGTCCTTCTGCCATCAGTAACCCCCTCTCCTGATAAATTGCCCCATGAATATGAGCTGTGGCAAATGCATAACGGCTGTCTGTGTAGATGTTAAGCCATTTTCCAGCTCTCAGCATCAGCGCCTTGGTGAGGGCTATGAGCTCTGGTCGCTGGGCTGATGTTCTGGAGGGTAGAGCCTCCGCCCATACGGTGTCCGTTTCGGTGACCACTGCTGCACCCGCATACCTGTGTCTGTCTTGCACAAAGCTGCTGCCATCAGTGTACCAAGTAGCCTCGGCATCGGGGAGGGGCCGGTCGGTCAGGTCCGTCCGGAATCCATGTACTTGTTCCAGGATTCCCGCACAGTCATGTAGTGGAGCACCTAGGTCAGGGTCGGGCAACAGGGTTGCAGGATTGAGGGCTGCACTGGGGTGGAACCGCACTCGTGGAGGGTTGAGTAGGAGGCTCTGGTAATGAGTCATACGTGTATTGCTCATCCATCCATCCGGAGGCTGTTTCAGGACCCCTTCAATGGCGTGTGGGGTCGTGATCCAGATCTCTGTCCTAGGGTCAGTTTGTCTGCATCCTTGACTAGGAGTGCTGTCGCCGCAATAATTCTTAGGCATGGCGGCCAGCCGGCAGCCACTGGGTCTAGTTTCTTAGACAGGTAAGCCACTGGGCAGTTCCAGGGGCCTAAGGCTTGAGTTAGAACCCCTTTTGCTATTCCCTTATGTTCGTCTACAAAGAGGTGGAAGGGTTTCATAATGTCTGGTAGGCCCAGGGCTGGGGCACTTAAGAGGGCCTTTTTTAACTGATTAAAGGCAATTTCTTCTTTTTCAGTGCATTTAAATGTTTTCCCCCCTTTGGTAGCTTCATATAGGGGCTTGGCAATCTCAGCAAAACCTGGAACCCAGAGGCAGCAGTAGCCGGCTGATCCTAGGAATTCCCTCACTTCTCTTTGGGAGGTGGGAGTAGGGATCTTTAGGACAGTTTCTTTTCTGGCATCTGATAACCGCCTCTGTCTGCCCTCCAGGATATATCCCAGGTAATTTACCCTCTCCCTGCATATCTGAGCCTTCTTCGCGGATGCCCGGTACCCTAAGGCCCCCAGGGTAGCCAGCAGGTCCTGGGTCCCTCGCTCACAGTCTTTGGCCGTGTCGGCAGCAATCAGGATGTCATCTACATACTGTAGGAGGGTGAGGCCAGGGTGCTCCCTTCTGTACTCACCCAGGGGTTCGTGTAGTGCCTCGTTGAAGATGGTGGGTGAATTTTTGAATCCCTGAGGTAGCCGTGTCCAGGTGAGTTGCCCACTGTAGCCCTCCTCCGGATCATGCCACTCAAAGGCGAACAAGGGTTGGCTCTGGGGTGCCAGCGGCAGACTGAAGAAGGAGTCCTTTAAATCTAGTACAGTATACCAGACCCTGGAGGGTGCCAAGGAGCTCAAGAGAGTATATGGGTTGGGAACAGTTGGGTGTATGTCCGCGACCCTCTTATTTACTTCCCAGAGGTCTTGTACCGGTCGATAGTCATTTGTGTGAGGCTTTTTGACCAGCAGTACAGGGGTGTTCCAGGCAGACTGGCAAGGAACTAGTACCCCTAGGCTTCGTAGTCTCCGGATGTGTGGCTGGATCCCCTTCCGGGCCTCCTGAGACATGGGGTATTGTTTGATCCTTACCGGACTCTCTCCTGGCTCGAGCTCTACCAGGACTGGGGTCCTGTGAGCGGCGAGTCCCATCCCCCCCATCTCTGCCCAAACCGAGGGGAATTCTTGTAGCCATCTGTCTATATTATCCTGTCTCGGGAGCGCCTCCTGGTGGAGGAGGTATTCATCCTCCAATTTCATGGTCAGGACCTGGATGGGGTGGCCCTTGCCATCGGTGACCTGAGGCCCCCCTTGTCTGAAAGTTATCTGAGCTCCAATCTTGGTCAGTAAGTCCCGTCCTAACAGTGGGTAGGGGCATTCTGGTATTACCATAAAGGAGTGGGATACCCGTCCCGTCCCCAAATCTACTGTTCTTTGGGTAGTCCATGAATACCGGCTCATACCAGTTGCCCCTTGTACCCAGGACTTCTTGCTGGCTAGTTTTCCTTGTGGGGTGCGGAGGACCGAATGTTGTGCTCCGGTGTCGACAAGGAAGTCAACAGGGGTCCCCTCCACTTTAAGAGTTACCCTGGGTTCGGGGAGAGGGTCCAAACCCCGACTCCCCTAATCACTTAGTTCATCTAGCTCTAAGACTTTTACTCGATCAGTCTTGCTTCCCTTCCCGCCGGCCTTTTTTTTTTGGACAATCTCGGGCCCAATGCCCTATCTCCTTGCAGTATGCGCACTGATCCTTCTGCAGCCTCTGCTTTCCCCCCCTTGGTGGTTCCTTTACCTTTTCTTGCGTCGTCTGCCAGCTGTCGGAGACGGCGGTCTCGTTCCTCGGGGAAGTCAGCAGTGGTAGCTAGTAGTATTCTGGCCAGGTCTCGAGTCTGCTTACTGCTGGCAGCCGCCATGGCGCGAGCCTGCTTGTCCTCAGGAGGCTCCCGGCCATTATATACCTTTTCGGCTACCACCAGTAAGTCCTGCAGACTTTTTTTCTCCTAGTCTATCTATTTTCTGTAATTTTCTCCTAATGTCTATGGCCAATTGGTTTACAAAGGCCATGATAACAGCTGCCTTGCTTTCCGGAGCCTCTGGATCCATGGGGGTATAGGTACGGAATGCCTCCATGATCCGTTCTAAAAAGGCAGCCGGAGATTCATCTTTTCCCTGTTGTACATTTCCTACCTTGGCCAAATTGGTTGGCTTTCTAGCAGCCATTCGGAGACCCCCCCTTAGAGTCTGGCGGTAGACCCGGAGCCTCTCCTTACCTTCTGCCGTGTTGAAATCCCACTGGGGCCGAGTTAAGGGGAAGGAGGCATCTATCTGAGCCTGGTTGGTGGTGGGATTCCTGTCTGCGCCTGGAACTAGTTTTCGGGCCTCATTGAGGATTCTTTCTCTTTCTTCAGTCATGAACAGGACCTGCAAAAGCTGCTGGCAATCGTCCCATGTGGGCTGATGGGTAAAAAGAACAGAGTCTAATAAATCAATAAGCCCTGCCGGTTTCTTGGAAAACTTAGGATTCTGAGCTTTCCAATTGTAGAGGTCACTAGTGGCGAAAGGCCAATAGTGATGGGGCTGATTCCCCTCCGCGTCTGGGGGTCCGGCGGCTCGCAGGGGCAGAAGAGTGGAGTCAGCGGCGGAGGCAGATTGCTCCCTCTGAGCCCTTTGTCTGGTAAAGGGTGGGCTTCCCACTGGAGCATTTCCGCCTCCCGCTCTTGGAACAGCGTCTGCCTCCCCCGGAGGGGAAGGATGGTGTTCTTCCGTCATCCTAGAGGGGTTATACGGGGGAGAAAAAATTAATTCTTCTTCATTACCCCCCTATAAGACAGGGTAGAGGGGTGCTGAAGGCTGGATAAGACTTTTCTTCTTCTTTGTCCCCTGCAAAGCAAGAATGGGCTTTGGTTCCGGAGGGAGCGGGGCTAGGAAGGGCTTAAGCCAAGAGGGTGGGTAGAGGCGTAGTCTGAGTCTGTCCCATAACGTCCGTCCAGTAAGTCCATAGAGCAAAACAGAGAAACACAAAAACAGACAAACAGAGGGCCCCTAGAAAGTCTTCCAACTCCATGGAAGCAAAACTGAAAGCTAGCTTTTGAGGGGATTCCACGTCCCTCCAAAACCGATGAGGGGATTCCACGTCCCTCCAAAACCAAAAGCTAGACGACGGCCTCACACCGACCAGCGGGAGCGACCCGCCTCGTCTCAGACCTTTGAGGGGATTCCACATCCCTCCAAAACAGATGAGGGGATTCCATGTCCCTCCAGAAGGGAGAATCGGAACGTCTTCCGAAACTCCCGGCCCGTGGTCCTCCAGTGCGTCCACTTAGACCGCGTCGGGCACTACCAGAATTCCAGAGATGAGCTCACACAGAAAAGACAGAACAAACAGACAGACACTAACCGTGGCCAGTCAGGCTATCCGGGTCGGGGGTCCCTTGGGGTCTTGGGGATCCCGGACGAGCCCCCAAATGTTATGCCCAGAATTCGTGATCCCCAGAGACCACTAGGGAGCCGAGTCCGATGCAAAAGCAAAAGAGCCTTTATTCGAGCTAGCGCAAGCTCAGTCCCCTACCTGCACCGACGCAGCGGTGAGATACCAGGGAGAGAGAGCGAGTTTCAAAAGCACAAAGGTTATATAGGGGTCTAGGGGCAGCCGCTTGGCTGGGGAAGGGGCATGGCCTCGGCCGATTGGCTGGGGATGGGTCAGAGTCCTGTTACGCAGGTCGCTGGGCCTGTTTTGATCAGGAAGTTTGAATGGGTGAGAGGGAGTTTACTCAAGGGGAGGAGGCGTGGTCTAGGTGAAGGACACAGAACAAGATGGAGTCGGCCGGTGTAGGCCCACCCTTTCAATGACTACTAATTTTTAATCTCTCTTTCTCTTAGTCTTCTAAAGGCATTGCCAAATTTAATAACTTTTTTGAGAAAATAGTTATATTCTATTTTTAAAAATTTTTTTCTATTTATTTCATTGTAATAACTTTGGATTTTATTTGTTGCTCCTTTCCAGAATTTTAAGATGGAAACATTAGATACATTTTATTAAACCTTTATTTAGGAATACAATTTTTTTTAAGTTTATTCATTTTGAAAGGGATAGAGACAGCAAATGTACATGTGAGTGGGGCAGGGGCAGAGAGCAAGGGAGAGAATCCCAAGCAGGCTCCACACTCTGTGTGAGATCTGTCGTGTCCGTGAGATCATGATTGAGCAGAAATCAAGAGTCGGTCGCTTAACCAAGTGAGCCACCCAAGGTGCCTCAAGGATACAATTTTTATTTAATGCTTCCGTTTCATCCCACATATTTAAAAATGTGTTATTTTATAATTTAGATGAAGACACTTCTTAGTTTCCCTTTTGATTTCATCTTTAACATAAGGGTTATTATCTATAAATATGTATATATATGCATATATAGTGTAAATATGTATATATTTGCATATCTTTTGAGACAATAACAAAAAGACAAAAATTTAAGAAAAAGCTAAAAAATGAAAAATGATCCAAGACTTGAATAGGCACTTAGAAAAGATAGATGAATGACAAATAAAGAAAGATACACAAAAGTGCTTAAAAGCATTAGTCTTAGGGAAGTGAAAATATGAACAATAATGTTACACTAATATACATTTTCTAGAATTATAAAAATTAAAAACACACATAACATCAAATGTTAGTGAATCCTTAGAACAACCAGAATTCTCATATGTTGCTAGTGAGAATGTAAATATATATATATATAATTTTCCAGATATTTAGAATTTTTTAGAGTTTTATATTTAATTTCAAGTAAGTCCCATCTGGTCAAGGGACATAGCTTATACAATTTGAAATTTTAAATTTATTCAGAAACTAGGAACATAATAAGCATGTGCTTATAATCTATTCTGCTGATGGGATTAGTGTTCTATCCCATTTAGCTCAAGCTGGTTAATTAAGCACATTTTCTATATTCTTTCTGTTTTTTTTCCTAAGTTCTAACAATTGTTTAGAGAACAATTTTGAAATCTCTAGCTGTAATTGTGGATTTTTCAGTTTCTTCTTGGAAGTTATTTAATGTCTTTTGAAGTTGTGTTATTAGTTATATAAATATTTAGAATTGTGTTTTCCTGCTGAATTGATCCTTTTATCATTATGAAATGACTTTTATCCCTGGAAATATTCTTTGCTCTGACATACACTCTATTGTGAATAATCATTTCCCGCCTTTATTTCAATTACTGTTATCATAATGTATCATTTTCTATCTTTTTACTTCTAGATATTTGGGTATTTTTAGTGTGTGTTTTCATAGATACAATATTTGTGATTCTTACTTTTTTCACCTAATCTTAAAATTTCTGCTTTTTAATTGGAGTGTTTTTCTATTTAAATTTAATGTGACTTTTGCTCTGTTTTTTTCCTTCTTTTCCTGCTTTCATTTGAATTGAGATCTTTTATTTCTAATTTTATCAATAAAATTAATTTGTTAAATAGGTTAATTTACTAAAATTGTTTACTATTTACTAAATGGGCTTATTTACTATAGCTCTTTGTTGTGGGTTTTTTTTTTTTGGTAGTTGTTTTAGGGTTTCTAGTATGTAGTTTTAATGCTTCAGTCTATCTTCAGGTAGCTTTATACTGTTTTATCTGGCATATAAAAATTTTGCAGTTACATAATTCATTTCCCCAACTCTGGGTCTTTATGTTAGTATTTCTCATGTATTTTATTTTATTTTATTTTATTTTATTTTATTTTATTTTATTTTACTTTACTTTACTTTACTTTACTTTACTTTACTTTACTTTACTTTACTTTATTTTATTTTATTTTATTTTATTTATTTTATTTTAAAGGTTTGTTTACTTATTTTGAGAGAGAGGGAAAGTGTGCACGAGCAAGGGAGGAGCAGAGGGAGAGGGAAATAGAATCCTGACCCGTCTCCACATTATCAGTGCAGAACCTGACATGGGGCTCAAACCCATGAACCATGAGATCGTGTCCTGAGTAGAAAACAAGAGTCCAATGCTTAACCTACCAAGCCACCCAGGTACCCCACGTGTATTTTAGTTTTAAGTCTTAGAAACCTAACACTAGGTTTTTTACTATTTCTGCCTGAAAAATCAATTATTTACAATTTTTTAAAGTATAATATCTTTATTACTATTTCCATTTGTCTTCATTCCTTTATGTAGATCCAGATTTCCATCTAGTATCATTTTTCTTCTGCTTCAAGGCTTTCCTTTAATGTTTTTTAGTACATGTATGTTGCTGGTGACTTTTACATATATGATAGTATATATGTATATATGATGTATATATGATCTATCTTTGTTCTTAAAATATATGTTTGCTGGGTATAAATTCTAGCTGGAACTTTCTTTTATTTTTCTTTCCAGTATTTATTTATTTATTTATTTATAAAATTTTTAATGTTTATTTATTTTTGAGAGAGTGAGACACAGAGGGTGAGCAGGGGAGGAGCAGAGAGAGAGACACAGCATCTGAAGCAGGCTCCAGGCTCTGAGCTGTCAGCACAGAGCCCAATACGGGGCTGGAACCCAGGAACCCTGAGATCATGACCTGAGCAGAAGTCAGGCACTTAACTGACTGAGCCACCCAGGCGCCCACGTTTCCAGTATTTTAAATACATTGCTCCAGTTTCCTCTCATTTCTCTTGGCACAAATAAAAAATCTGCTGAAATTTTTATTTATTTCCCTCTGTACAAATCTCTTTAAGTTCCTGTTTTTATGCTTTTCCCTTTATAGTGGGTTTTGAGCAATTTCATTATGATGTCCTTGGTATTGTTTACTTATTATTGCTATTGCTTGGGGTTCATTAAACTTCGTGAATTAATGGGTTGACATTTTTATCAAATGTTTATATTTAATATTTTGGCCATTATTTCTTCAATTATTTATTTTCTCCTTTCTGTTCTCCTGTTGAGATGCTAATTGTATGAATGTATTTGGCTGCTTGATGTCGGTCTACAACTCATTGGTGTTCTGTTCCTTTTTTTCCCCCATACCCTCCCTCCTTTTCTTTTTCTTCTCTGTTTCATGTAGATAACTTCTACCTATGCATCAAGATTACTGATACCTTATCTGCCTTTTCTTAGTTGCTATTAATCTTATCTACTGTATATTTTTTTCTTAGGAGACTATATATTTTTGCTTTTAGACTTGAATATTCTCTATCCATCCATTTATTACATATCTCTAATGAATAGGCTTATGATTTTCTCTATCTTCTTGAATGTATGAATGTACTTACAAATGCTGTTTTGATTGGCTTGTTTATTAATCTCAGTCTGTTTACATGGATTCTTTTTCCTTATGATGGGTTATCTTTTCCTGTTTCTTTCAATACCTTATAAATATTTTATTGGAAATCAAACTTTGTGTGTTCTATTCTATAGACTGGATGTTTTTATAATATTTTCAATACTCTGGTAGTTTGTCTTGGATAAGTTACTGAGAAACAATTTCATTGTTTTGAGGATGCTTAAAACATAAAAGTTTTGTCACTCAGGACTTGAGCAGTCTGTAGCTTTGGGTTGTTTTTTCCCCTAACTACTGAAATAATAACCTTCTGTTGATTGGACCTGATTCTCTATGCTGTATAAGATACTTTTCCAAGTTACTGGTGAGAAGATGAAATTTACTAACCTTGTGTGAGCAGCAAAGATATTTTTCTTTTGTTTCATTCGGGTGTTGTTTTTGTTTTTGCCCCTAACCCCCACCCTTACTTTGGGTTAATTTCTTACACGTATCCAATCATAGGTACTCAACTGAACATTTTAGGGAAACTATTTCCAGTTTTTCTGAGCTTTCTCTTGTGCACTTTTCTTTTATGGTAGTTTCCAATTCTCCAATTCTCTTACCCATATGTTTTAGCTACTGTGGCCTCTAAGAGAATTCACCTCTCTTACTTCAACTCAGGGGGACTTCTGGGATTTCTTTGGTCTTTCTGGTCTATGATTCAGCCTGAAGACTCTCTCCAGGCAGTAATACAGAACAATTGTAGGGCTTACCTCATTTGTTTTCATTCCCTAGAGGACCCTGTTTTTGTTGTTGTTGTTTCTTTGTTTGTTTTGGTTTGTTTCTTTTGGTCTGTTTTCTAATGCCTAAAAGTTGTTTTTGGTTGTTTGTTTTTATTCCATTAGTTTTGTTTTTGTTGTTTATATCAGGAGGGGCAAATATGGTCCCCATTTTACCATCATGCCCTGTAGTAGAATTCTAATTTTTAATTTTAAAGGATTGTTTTGCCAGACACAGAATTTTGCTTTGGCATATGTTTATATTTCTCTCTGGATTTCAAATGTAATTTCATTATCTTCTTGTCTCCTTTCTGATGACTTGTCAGATGTCAAATATATTTTAGTTTTCCTGAAGGTAATATGCTAATTTTTCCTGGATACTGTCAAGGTTTTGTCTCCATCTTTCGATTTTGGCAGCATGATTTTGATTTGCCTGGGTGGATTTCATCTGTATTTCTCTCTCTTTGGGAGATTCACCTTACTGAATTTTGCTGACTCTCTAGGTTTAAGGTTTTTACGATTTGCCGATCTTTTCAACTACTAAATATGATTTTTTTTTGTTTCCATTTACTCTCTCCTTTCTTCCTGGAACACTCCAGTTACATGTATGTTTGATGGCTTGATATTTTCCCACGTGGCACTGAGACTCCTGATTTTGTTTCTTGCATCCTTTTGTCTCTCTGATTTCACACTGAACTATTTCTAATGAGTTTTGTTTTCAAGTCTAATGACTCCATCATCTGCCATCATCAAATTGGCACATCAAGCAGCTTTTATTTTTATAGTTCTTGTCTGCTAATTGCACCACCTTGGTTCTTGGGTTCATTCTCTTATGACAGTTTTTCTCTCAATTATGAGTATATTGTTCTGTGTCTTTACAGGATTGGTAAATTTGTAATTGTATATTGAATACTATAGATGTTATATTGTAGGGGTTCTGAATTCTATGATGTTCTTCTGAAGAATATTTTTTTTTTTCTAGCAGATAAGTACCTGGTCTGAAATCAAATGCCAGACCATGCCTGCTTGGATGGCTAGCAGCTAAAATCCACTCAATGATTTTAGCTTTCTGCTTTTGTTCTTTTTATAGTCCCTTTTACACTTCCCTGCATGTGCATAATTTAGTAATCAGGCCAAATATTTGGTGACGTTTATATGCATACCTTCAGGTTTCCTACAGCTGTGACTCTCTTCATCTCTTCTCTAACTTTTGACTTGTTCTGCTTGCTCTGATAAATGCCTCTGATGCCTCAAGGCAGTTGCAGCTTGCCGCCCACTCCAGCAAGGTTTGTAGGTTGAGAAATGACCTAAATCAAAAAGTGCCAGACTGGCAAATCTCACTCATTGTAGTTCTGTTCTTTCAGGATTAACCTTTTGCTATAGAATGAATGGTTTTGCTGCTCCCCTAACCCCAAATTCATATATTGAAACTTAATCCCCAATGTGCTGGTATTTAGAGGTGCGCTTTTGGGAGTTGATGAGATTAGAAGCCTTATAGAAGAAAGTTCCCTCACCTCTCCCACCATGTGAGAACAGAGAAAAGACAGACATCTGTGAATCAGCCCAGACACTAAATGTGCCAACACTAAGGAAATAAATTTCTGTTGTTTATAAGCCACCGAGTCTATGGTACTTTTATTACAGTGGCCCAAATGGACACCTTTTAAGACTCTTTTCCAGCCCCTGCCTTATTTTTGTCACTCCGTAATGCCTTCAAATATTTGTTTTTATCTGTGTATTTATTTATCTGCCTTTTATCTCAAATCCCATAGTTATCTGTGTGGGGGTAAATCCAATCAAATGAATTTGCCATTACTAGAAACCAAAACATCCATTTGAAATAAGCCTCACTGCCTCACCTTTGTCTTGTCATGCATATCTTCTTGACAGGCCCCAAAATAACTAAAATGCAAATTGCTACTTCACTTTTTACATTATTTTAATCAGGCCTCATAGTTTTTTTTTTTTTGTGAATCATCATATGCTTTAGTCTTGTCACAAGATTATTCATGATTTGTTTACTGTTAATTCTATCCTCTCAAATTATACCATTCTTCCCACTTACACTGGACACGCTAATTGCCCTGAAATACTCACAGCTTCTTATTCATGGAATGGAGTTCTACACTTCCATACATTTGCAGATGCTTTGTCCCATTTTGAAAGCCCTTTCCTTATTAACCGACTATGTTATTCCTCCATGTTATTAAAAACCTCACCTTCTCTTGGAAACTTTCCCAGGTCATCCCTTCTATTGCCTTTTCTTACAGGTATTCTCATCATCTCAATCATGGCAATATTTCAGCACATTGAAAACTATGTTGTATTTGTTGACCTACTTGTCTGTCTACACTTTCACATGTAAGCTTTTTTTCAGGGCGTTACCTACAGTATCTAATAAATAGGTGTTGACATCACAGATAAATGAGAAAGCATAGAGAAGTGTCTTTGCATTCACATTATGTGTCTGATACCCAAAACTATGCTGAAGTTTTTTAATCTATCTCTGAGAAACTTTATTAAGTAGCATATTAGCCAAGAGAATACTTCTTTTCACTAATTTTAGCCCACGGGAAGGTTAAAATGCACAAGGCACTGTATGACCCTGTGTCATGCTGTCCTTTCACACAAGTGACAGTCCCTAGAGAGCCCAAGGAATTGCATTCTGAATTGTAAATGCTCAGCCCTATCATTTTCAGAAATATCACACAGTATTTTCTTTACATTTCCTAAAAAAGAAATGTAAAAACAGAAACGAAGCAAACAAACATTCTCTGAAGGTCATATTTACTATGAATTAAGATAGACCCTCGATTTATGTAGATGCAGGGAAAAAATTCCAAATACTATGCTGGGAAGGTTATAATATTCTCATTGGATGACAGATAATTATTTTCACCATAAGTATTACTTATTTTTCATTTATTCCTAATAGTGTTATCTTGTGCTTTTATTTTATATGCAACAGTAGTTGTACACACTCCATTACACACACACACACACACACACACACACACACACACACACAGTGTCTTCCCTCTTGTTTTACATGGAGGAGCTCCCTCTGGTAGGTTTGGAAATACATGAAGATGAAGATAATAAACCTTATGTTAACTCAGGCTTCGGAAGAAGACAGCTATTATTTTTTTTAAATGTTTATTCATTTACAAATGGAGAATTGCTGTTCTGGCATTCAGGAGCATATGCTGCTCTTATTCTGAATTGCACCCTCTTTTCTAGAATAAAAAGTTTCAAGTGGTTCTTTAATTGAAGAGAGATGCCATTTAATACTGAGCTGTTACAGAGAAGTTGAGAAATTAACTTATTGACAAAAATTAACTTTTTAACAAATAAGTTAAATTTACTAACAATATGCTAGTTAATTTAGTTTTGTTATCAGTTTTCACTGGGAAAGTAAGGAAATATACAGTAGACCAATATGGAAGGGTAGACTAATCATCTTTATGGCAGACAGTAGCTCATTATCAGAAAGTTTTAATTTGTTTTTATAAACAGGAGAACAAGAATTATAATTATGGCATAATTCCCATTTTTAGACAAGTGAGGAAATAGATAATTTTTATAGCTTTAGAACTCCATAACTCAAGGGTATGAAGTCTCTGGGGTTGTAAACTCCAAAAGGGATGAAGATGAAAATAGGTTCTGGGAAGAAGTTAAGAAAAAAAAACAGCCTTATATGTGGTTATGGCCTCTAAAGCTTAACTGCACCAACAAAATTATATTCCTTAAAATTTAATTATTCTTGTTTAGTTTTCTCAGATTTGACACGAGCAGCCATGACAGTGATTTATGAAAGATGCATTAGTGCAAACACATGTCTGTAATCAGACAAGATTACAGACCAGAGATGGTCTGCACATGCGTATGGGCTTCTGTTGGCGGCTCTGTGGATATTGTTTATATTTGATCTTCAGTGTTTTTGTGGGTGACTTGTACTTTGGGAATTAAATAAAAATGATTTATATTTTACTGATTACCTCTACAAGTTTATTTAACTCATCATTAATTACGCCAAGTACAAAAAAAAGAGAATATCTTACTTAAGGGATACATTATTTTCTCATCTTCAGCAAAAGTTCAAAGTTAAGTGCATTGAAAAAAATTTTTACAAAATGTGTTCTTTTGTTTTGATTTTTTTTGGGAAACTTATTTTGGATGATTTTTAAAACTTGATTACGCTATTATGTCTTTCTATAATACATTAGCATAATGTTCACAAGTAACTATTACTCACAAATGAATTATAAAGTTAAATATTACCACCTTTTTATCTTACTTGAAAATTTGATTTTTTCATTCTTAATATTATTCTAGTTACTCTTAACTCTGTATTGAAATAGTGTCATTTTTTACTATTGTTTTTATGAATACAACATAAGTATATATGCAGTATATATATCTGCATAAAGTATATATCTTCATAAAGATACAGTCAGTATACTTTTTAAAATTTCACAGAAACATTAGGAAAAAATGGTCTCAACAGCTCTATAGGAGGCAACAGTGAAAAAGAAAATAAAGTCAAAAATCACTGCTATAGGGGAAAAAAACCTCATCATTTGTACCGGTTTTTATTTTCATATTAAATTTTTAGAAAAGAATGAACCTGAAATATAATTATTCACCAAAGTTTCAATTGATGAAATATATTTTAAAAAATATAGAAAAATGAAGTTGTATTTGGATTACAGACTGAAGAGGGAACACATAAAAAAATCCGATTCAGTAGTTTACGTTATAATTATTTCCCTAATAGATTTGCAAGGCTGTTTTTCCCCTGAGATTCTGTCTTAGTCTGCTTGGGCTGTTATAACAAGATACCAAAGGCTGAGTTAAACAACAAATACTTTGCACAGAGCCAGGGAAGTCTAAAAACAAAGTGCCAGCAGATTCAGTGTGTGGTGAAGGCCCACTTTCTAGTTTATAGATGGCCATCTTCTCATGTGTCCTCACATAGCAGAAGAGACAAGAGAGCTCTCTGGGGTCTTCTTTGTAAGGGTACTTATTAATCTGATTCATGAGAGCTTTACCCTCATGACCTGATCACCTCTAAAGTGATCATCTCTTAATACCATTACACTAAGTGTTAGGACTTCAGAATATCCATTTGGGGGTGGGAGGCACAGACATTCAATCTTTAGCAGATACTAAGCTCATAATTTGAAACATTGCCTGTAGATGGAATGTGATACCTAAGTTATTATATAGGTAGGTCAGAAAGAAATCTTGTTTCTTAATTAACTGAGTCTTAATATATTGACCACTATTCCTGAAGGTCATGACTTTCCTAGGAAATAAGTGACATTAAAATAGTTCATCATTAGTAGTCATTGTTGATATTGTCTAACATAACCTCTAGGAAGAATTCATGTCTGACTTACTGTGGCCACTTCTTCCCATCTCAATCCTGACTTTCTAAATCCCTAAGAAAAAGGAGTACCTTTTTTTTTTTTTAACTTTTTTTTTTTTTTTTTAAGTAATCTGTACTTTCTGTACTTCCAACATGGGGCTTGAACATACAACCCTGAGATCAAGAGTCACATGCTCTACCAACAGCTTGCCAACCTCCCTCACCCCCACCTTTTTAAAGTAATTGCTATGAAAAGGAGTTCCTTTAAAAGTCCAGGAAACAACACTTCCACAGTCCGCAGAAATGAAGTTTTATTTTCAGTAAAGAAAACTGGTTTATCTTCAATATAGAATGGCCACCTCTCTTCCTTCTCTCTCTCTCTGCTGATAATTTCTTCTCCATCTTTTCCTTTATTCCTTTGCATTCCAAGATAACATACTTATAAAATTCTTCTCTGGTGAAATAACACAGCCAAGGAACTCTCCCTTCTTAAGAAAAGCCCAGAAACCCTTGTCTTCTTATCTTCTTTGTTCTGTAAGTATCTCTTGTTTATTTGGAAATTCAAATGAGAATTTGAGTGAAACCAGGGTAAATATCAGAACTGAGGGATTTCAAAAGCTGATTTTAAGTTTTAGGTCTTAAGCTAGAGGAGCAATGGAGTATTTAAGGCCTGTTCAAGTGGAGTTCCTAGGGAGTAGACGACAGAGGAGCTGGCAGCCAAGTTCCTCCCTAGGAATGAGGTATTGCATATGTCTGGAGTGTCTCTGTACGCTTATCCACCAATGGAGTGACAGGGGTGGTCATAGACAGACACAGCATACAGCTGGCTGGCAATTCAGACATTGAAGAAACTAGCCAGATCTTCTCATGGGACCTGTCTGACATCTGCTGTAGCTTGGCAAACTTGTGTAAGGATCTGTGAGGTGGACTCACCCAGGAATTTAAAACTTTAAAAAGCAGCTACATCTTTTAAACAGTCAACTCCTACCATAGGGGAAAGTGCCTGAATTGCTGGATAATATGTATTGTTGGATCTTTTTATGATCCTCTGCTATTCTAGAGCCTGAGGAAAACTCGTCTGAGCCTCCCAAACGATAAATGAGTGATGATTTTATAGTAATTTCATATATACATAAAAAGTGAGTGGTGTATAAAGTTGTATCAGGACTGATGTAAACTAATAGCAAGAACATATGCATGACTAATGGATCATGCACGATGATGAGCAAGCAGGCTATAGTATTAGAAGAGAAATAAAGCTAAGTTATAACTTATATTCTGTTCAAAATGGGTAAAGTTTGATGGTATAAATGTTGGATGTAATTTTGTTTGGCTCTGGTGATTCTAGTTACTACTTTTTTCTCTAATTTAGCCATGGCTCAAAGCTTTGCATTATAAAGTATAAAAGTAATTTATTTCTGTTGGCATATTCGTGTTAAGCATATGAGTTCACTTGCTAACTATGTGTCAGGAGATGAAAGGAACACATGACTGATAAGGGGAACAAGAGGACTTTGGGGCAAGTAAGGTGACCACCGTTTCAAATTCCTAAATTTTGAAAGAATTTACATGCTTTTTCCAGGAGAGGCACTAAAAGTTTAGCAGATCTTTGTTTCACATAAGTGGACCATTTGTTAGTGAGTTAGCTTATATTCGAGATGTTTTCTTACTAGATACATTTGACTACTTGAATTGATTCTTATTTTTGGAATATCACAGGTATACTAAGATTTATCAGGACTTCTGTCTTTTAGGTGGTGCTCTATCATTTGTAATTTTAGAGTATAGAAGGACCATGATACTATTTTTCATAGTATTTAGGATTTAAGCTAGAGTGATAAACTCAATTCTAATGGCTTATAGATAGATCTTTGTGAACCAGTCTTCACAAAATAAAAAAACTGTACCATTTTCTTCTTTGGGATGTAATTGAATGGGAGATAAAAAGACAGGCTTGCTTTTTGTGTCTTTGGATGTTGTTATGGAAGCAAATGGTACTTACTTTTGCCTAAGCCATCTTACAAAAGTGAATGGAGAGTTAGAACACATTGAGGTTGGAAGGGTTGAAATATGGAAAGCACCAGATACTTGATCATTGAATCAGTGGAACAAACTCAAAAGCTCTCTGGAGCTTATCTTATTCTCTGAGTACATAAATTATTTAATCCACTGTTAATTTGGTTTGTGTTACTTGCAGTAAAAATCATCTTGATACACCTAGGAAGAAAAGGTGTTGCAAGATGGAAGGAGTGTTATACCATATTAAATAATTTTGAGAAGTCATTGAAGCAGCCAGTCAAGACATAAAAACCGTTTTAGAAAGACGATCAGATCAGGGAAGAGGCTAGAGCTCTCCATACATATGAATGCTGAGCTGGCAGGATAGTCCTGGAATCAATATATGGCCGAATCTTGTTGCTGTTATTACTTGGTCCTGGTTATGCTAAGAAGAACGTCCACACTTGCCTAATCTTTCCACTTAAAAAGCCCCACGCCCCAGGCATTGTGACCCTTCAACAGGTGATGTCACTCTCTTTTCGATCTCTCTTAATTGCCTTAAAAGGAAAAGATGACCAACGGGTGGTTTACATACCCACTAATCCTGTCTCCAGGATTTAATGTTGTTCATGATGGTCTAGAAAGTGTGTTTTCTGGCCATTAGGTCTCATTTACACTGCATTTCCTTCCTATCTCCCTCTTTCCCCCCATTCTTCTCCTCCTTCTTATTTGATTCATTTACAAAAGATTGTAATTGGCAGCGATACACAATAGAAAGTGATAGCATAAGAAAAATAAGAATAATGTGGAGAAAATAATAAATAAAACTGTGAAAAAAAGACAGAGTTAATAAACACACAAATATAAATAAAGCATGTCCTTAATAATACTTTCATAAATAATTTTTAAGAATACTCCAAGATAAAATACTTTAAAAAGTCATTTGGAAACTATCTTAATTGATCCATTGGTAAATTTCAATATATGCCAAATAGTACCAGGAAAGATTGGCTAGAAAATATGTATTGTTATTTTTTATTTTGAAAAGAGTGATTTTAAGCCTTTTTTTTTTTTCTGATGGCACTTAGAGAAAGGGGCCAGTTTTCTATTAGAGCCACTTAATATTTATGATAAAAAGGACTATGTTTTTTTTAAAGCACACATTTTCCATCTTTATTTTAATGCAAAGTAAAGGGTTAAAAATATATCCTACTTATTCAGAAACTGTTCAGTTTATTATTAGGAATTTTTAAGGATTTTATAATCTGAGAGTCATTAAACTTCCTGTACAACCACATATACCAAGAAGACAGATAGTAATTCTAACGTGACGTTTTACAAAGATGCCTGCAAGAGTCAAAAGATAGCATTACTTCAGTTGAAATACAGTTGCACATTATTTTAATACATAATTTTTCGCAGCTTCCAGTAAATGGTGACTCACAAGCAGGTCACATTTATGCAAAGAAGTAAGGGACAAAGTGCCTATACTTTCCTTTGCCAGAAATCTGGCAGAAGAGAGGGAGGGAGGGGTTTAAGCTCTACTCTTAGTAATTAAGTAGAAGTAAAGTAAAATTTTTTTTCCTTGAGGACTTTTATGGAAATTAGGAAATCGCTAGCCCCAGAAGAAGATCCATGCTGAGGTCTCTTGAGACTGACCTATTAAATTGGTGTTTTCCTTTCACTCAGCTCAGGTCACTCTGCATCACTATTATTTATGCTTCTGGATTTTGCATGGTTACCTACTGTTAGAAATTCTTTGTCTAAGAATGCAGCCAGGCTGCTTTCAAGCATAATTTAACTCCTCATTCTCATTTTAATTCCTTACTAAAAAATTAATCTAAAATTAAACATATATCTTAAAGTCAAAATCATGCTATAATTTATATTCTTCATGTCGAAAGCCCTCAATATTTAAATCAATTCACACTACCTATTTAGGTAAGTTGTAAATAGTTAAAGCAAATATTTTTAAATTTTAAATTCCAGTATAGTTAACATAGAGTGTTGTATTAGTTTCAAATTAATATTAATAACAAATTCAAATTAGTATTAATAACTAATTCAAATTAGTATTAATAACAAAACTATTATACACCTGTATATATCAGGTGTATAATACAGTGATTCAACACTTCCGTATAACACCCGGTGCTCATCACAACAAGTGCACTCCTTAATACCCATCCCCTGTTTCCCCCATTCCCCCACCCCTCTGGCAACCCTCAGTTTGTTCTGTATAATTAAGAGTCTGTTTCTTGGTCTGTCTCTCTCCTTTTTCTTTCCCCTTCGTCATTTGTTTTGTTTTTTAAATTCCACGTGAGTGAGATCGTATAGTATTTGTTTCTCTGACTTGTTTTGTTTAGCATTATGCTCTCTAACTCCGTTTACACTATTGCAAGTGGCAAGATTTCATTTTTTATAGCTTAATGTTGCATTGTATGTATGTAAATATATACCATCATACGTATATTTATACATCCCATATACATATACCACCTGTTCTTTATCCATTCATTTATCGATGGACACTTAAGCTGCTTCAATAACTTGGCTATTGTAAGTAATGCTACTAAACACATAGAGGTACGTGTATTCATATTTTTTGGGTAAATACTCAGTAGTGCAATTACTGGGTCATAGGGTAGTTCTATTTTTAATGTTTTGAGGAACTTCCATACTCTTTTCCACAGTGGCTCCACCAGTTTGCATTCCCACCAGCAGTGCACAAGGATTCCTTTTCCTCCACATCCTTGCCAACACTTGTGTCTTGAGTTTTTGATTTTAGCCATTCTGACAGGTGTAAGGTAATACTTCATTACAGTTTTTATTTGCATTTCCTTGATGATGAGTGATGTTGAGCATCTTTTCATGTGTCTCTTGGCCATCTGGATATCTTCTTTGGAAAATCTGTTCATATCTTCTGCCCATTTTTTAAAATTATATTCTTTTTAAAAATGTCTTGAATTCCTAATATCATGAAATAATTATACCTGGCTTTATTGGGGTTATGTAAGTAAATATGGAGTAAGTTTTAATGAGATATGTGTATGTATGAGCTCAAAAATGTGATTTTCAGATCACATATTAATTACTTTTTATGTCTTTAGATTTTTTACTTAAATGCTTAATTATTTGAATGTGACAAGTATTTTCTTTTAGGGGTAATAGTAAAAATTGTTTTTCATTACAAATTTGTTACATCAACAAATAGCAATACTGATTTTTATTTCTAAAAATGACTTCAGGACAATGGAAATAGTATCACAACTCTAAATAAATACATCACATGGATGATGCTCAAAATTTCACTCTCAAAATCTAAGACTGAGGTAATTGATTCATGTTTAAACACAACTATGTATAAGAATATTTTAAGGTACATCATTATTTCTTAAAAAAAATTGAGTGATTTAAAAGCAGATTCAACTATGATACGGGATTTATAATGAATAGAGATATTGAATATAAGAAAAGGAAGATGAGAGAACATATAAACTGGACCCACTGTCCAATATCACAAGGTTGTAGTCTTTTACTTTCAATCTACCTATTGAAAGAGTTCCTTACTGTGTATTCTGCTGAGTACTTTAGAAATTTTTATCCTAGTATCCATAATAATCACATGTTTGATTGCCAGTCTGTTCTCCCCAATCATCTATGACCTCTTTGATGCCCTTGGAGACAGAAAGTGTCATGTGAGTCTAGGATATGGTTGATTTTGAGTAAATGCTTGTGGAATGCTTCCACTTAATGATCGCTAATGCTAACACTTATAATCTTTAAATGTATGTATGTACTGCATTTGCATCTGTGGCCATTGTCCTTGGTACTCTGTTTCTCTCCTTAATTATAGAATCTGTCTTCCATGAACGGTGTTGCACTTGGTGCTTCACATACTCCTAATAATCTAGCAAAGTTTTGGTCAGACGGTTAATGTCCATAAGTACTGTCTGATTGATATATTTATTTAGTAGGAAACATTTTTTGAAGGTTTTGTTTTTAAGTAATCTCTGCAACCAACCTGGGGCTCAAACTAGCAACCCCGAGATCAAGAGTTGCAGGCTCTACAGACTGAGCCAGCCAGGCACCCCTAATAGAACACTTTTGTAGGTAAAGATGTGCCTATTAGTATACCTTGCAAGAGTGTCAAAAAAACCATGAAAAATGTATTCACTTTACAACAAATAATCATCATTTTTTCTTAAGTAGTCAAGTAAAAGTGAAACCAGTTTTGAACTGCATTATAATTAAACTCGATTACTGCTAATCCA